>NC_060278.1:43685365-44003210 GCF_021613505.1 Equus quagga
GCCCACAACTGCTTTTGAGAGTCTAGGGTCCTGAGTTCCACCAATAGACTGCCATGGAAGCATTTTTGTGGTTTCTGGTGCCCCAGACCTCCTCTCCAGATTTTAGGGTGAGGCAGAGTTTGGGAAAGAGATGGGGAGGGAGAGGCCACCAAAACTTTGGGAACAAGCAGGCCTAAAAACTAAAGGGGGAGAAGAATGTTACAGATACAAAGAGAAATGTGACAGTTTCCAAAGCAAGGAGGCCAGAAGATGTATCAAAGATGGGGAGTGGATATAAGGATACATCGCGAGCGAGTGGAAGAGAGTAAAAGCAGTAGTGTAATCGTGAGAAGGGAGTGGTCCAAGACAGTTGCCTAGAACTGGTGTAGTTGTCTAGGTCATAATTATAGTTCCAGGGATAAGACTGATTATTAGACAACTAGTGACATTGTGAGCTGATACTCTTGTACTGTGGTATTGATATGACATTGATTTTACAATTTCAGGAAAGCAATGGGGAGTGAGGTTGGCTCTACCCCCAAGATATCTGCTAAAGTTCATTAGGAAGTGCTGGAATGTGAGGAGTCACTGATCTGGTCCCTGCCCTCCATTCCCCTATTAAGAGATGATGAAAAAGGTATAGCTGCCCAAGTCAGACTCCAGGCTCCACACTTGCTTTTGTGGGATCCTTTAATTTTCTGATGTTTCCTAGTGTATGGTTTTCAGCAAGGCCTGGCACCCAAGGCCAAGTGTATATCTGGTAGAGTTCCTGAGAAATGAGTACTGTGCTACTTGTGCCATCCAGAGTTCTCAAGGGCAGAGGATGCTCCACGACATATTCAGCTTTGTTTTCTTTCCTGGAGAGGCAAGGGTCTGATGAACCTCCAGGTTCCCTTGAGGAGAAGTCAGTTCTACCTTGCCACTTTGGGGTCTTAGGAGAGAACCAGTGCCTCTTACCCTGAAAAGCTGCCAGCGGACTAGGGTGGCACTTGAGGGTTCCGAATTGATCCCCTCTTCAATGGGAGTCCCAGCATTCCCCAAGAAAGACTGCCCTAGCCACATTTGCATAAATGTGAGGCTTGTTTAAATTCAGCACCGATCCATTTATCTATTCATTTATTTATCAAAAATTTATTGAACTCCAATGCTAAGCACAGGAGAAACAAAGCTGAATGAGATGATGGGTTAAGTGGTGCTCTTTTGGTTTTCATTGCACGCTGCTCCTACTGCCATGATAGAACTTACCTCTATTAGGATGATATTCTATTTATCTACTCATTAAAATGTAATGAGTAAAAGGATAAGCTTTTGGTATCACTGGAGACTAGCACGGTACTTGACAAATACGAGGTACTTGGTGAATATTGTACTGAACAGATGCAATATATTCTAGCATGTGAAACAAACATGCTATTCATGTGAGGAAGGCAATAAAAAGTAACACTGGCAGCGTTAACATTAGGTGTTCAGCACACTGATGAAGTACTAGCTAGTTAAATTCTTCCTTCTAAGGCAGAGAAGAACTGTTTTTTATTAGTGGGATCATGATTTCTTATTCTTCTGCATTTTCAATCTTTCATTTATTCAATAAACACTTACTGAATTCCTATCAGTTTCTAAGATGAATTTGATGAATCCTTTACTGTTCAACATTTATTCTTTAACTTTTTCAAAGGAAAGTATTCCTAGTTCTATTCTGGGAGTTTAGGACTATTTTGGACCCGTGATCATAATGAGCAGCCTTCCATGTAATAGGAGCACAACAAGGACATTATATCCTCAAGATGCAGGGCGTTGCCTGTCACTTCACTGAATCAGCCAAGGTGGAAAGACAAGGAGTCCCTGTACACTAGGCACAATAAAATATACTTACTCTTTTTTTTTTTGGTGAGGAAGATTGGCCCTGAGACATCTATTGCCAATCTTCCTCATTTACTTGAGGAAGATTGTCCCTGAGCTAACATCCATGCCAATCTTTCTCTATTTTGTATGTGGGATGTCTCCCCAGTGTGGCTCAATGAGTGGTGTGTAGGTCCATGTCCAGGATCTGAACCCACAAACTCTGTGCTGCCAAAGTGGAGCATGCAAACTTAACCACTAAGCCACCACGCTGGCTCCAACTCATCCTTTTTAAGATGTTATAATTTTATTCTGAATTACATTACCCTTGATCTGTTTTGGTGGAAAGTCCCCAAACACTTGTTGACTTTCTCCCATCTGTGTCCATCATTTACATTCTTGGTCAATTCTCAAATCTTTCTATTTTTGAAATTATAAAACTTCTAGTGGATTCCTGGATTCCTTCAAAGTCTGTTTTTTAGATCTCTTTGGTAAACATAGCATCATGGTCAGGATGACCTTTTAATCTATCTTAAAGTTGACATCCTATTGTTTTTTGGCTCTTTCTTTTTCTTTTTACCAGATTCTGGCTAATCTCTGCCAATTTTCATTACATTCTTGTTGCAAAATGTTAATAGCTCAGGGCTCTTATGTTTTGAAAACCACATCTCAAATTTTGCTGCAATTCTATGACCCCAAAATCAAACAGATTCTTCAGAATTAGAGGTAAGTGAATGTCTAATTTCCAAAATGGGAGCCAAGGAGACATAGTTGTGTGCCACCACTGTTTGCTTTCACATGAATTTTTGGTGGGACCATGTGGCTCCTTTGTTTCTTGCTGACCATCCTAGCAGTGGTTGGAGCTGGGCCCTTTGGGCTTTTGTGTTGGTCAAAACAGGATAAGCCCTCTGTGATCACTGAACATTGGGACAGAGCTATAGAGGACAGGTGCCAGGAACTGCCAAAAGGCTCAGGGAGTTGAAGTAAGAGTGGACTCAAATGGGTCCTGGGGCTCTGGAGGACACCAGGGAATTCTGACTTGCCCTGGGAAAACCTCAGGTGGTTTAGATAGAAACAAAATGTTCCCTATGCCCTGAGCATTTAAGGATACATAAGTACTTCTTTCAGAATCCCCCAACCAAAGAACTGAATGCAACAGACCTGCCCTTGTTGTAAATCCCCATTCTAAGTGGAAACTGAAGGCATTCAGAAGCTGGTTTAAGAGATTTTGAAATTCAGGATGGTGTTCCTCATACCCGGTTATGCAAAAATGGAAAGAATATGAAAGTGGAGTTGGTGAGGATGAGGCCAAGAGAATGTGTATGTAGAGGGATGGGATGTCATTATAAGCATGTGATTGATGTTTTCCTAAGTGTGTTAGGTAAAAAGAAAAAGGAAATAACACTTCTTATAAGTTCTTCCATGTTGAGCATGATACTAAGTTCTGCCAACTGTAAGTAGGGTTTTGACTGGTATCTTGGTCCATGTTCATCTTACTTGTAGGATCATTTGATCAAGGAATACATCGTGTTAATTACATGCAAACGAATTGGCTACAAGGCAGAATAGTCAAGCTGGTTTCCTATTCTTGGTTCCTGTCACTGCCAGAGAATTGAATTACCTGGCAGGGTTTCAAGGTCTGCTTTTCTTGACCTGCAAAATGGCGATAATGGTCATTTCCTCAGTTGAGAGAGAAATAACATCTCAAAGGCAACTGTGGCATATTAGAAAGAATATGGGCTTTGGTATTTAGAAGATCTTGGCTGGAGTCAAATTTATGGCATTTATTAACTGTACACCCTTGTCCCAATCACTTAATCTCTCTAAGCCTTAATTTCCTCAACTCTTATGTGGGGGATAATAATATCTGCCTCACAGGATTGTTATGCTGTGAAATGACATAAAGTACATAAAAATGCTTTGCAAATTTAACAAACATTTAAGCTCGAGTTGGTTTTTGCGCCAGGAACTCTGCTAGGTGTTGAAGATAAATTGGTAAAGAGCACTCTCTCTGTCTTCAAGGAATGGGAAGGACAGAAGGGGGACTGAGATGTCAATAAATGATAATAACGATTCTAACCTCATAAGGTAATATGTTTAATGGTGTTAAGCAGAAAGTACAATGGGATTATAAAGACACCAAAATGCCTGGGCTGGGAAATAAAAGATAAGTTAAAGATTACCAGGCAGACATGTTTGTGAGGGTTTAAAGAAAGGGCCTGTCAAGTGCAAGATACACCACACATATTACTATTATTATCCAACATTAGTTATTACCCAAGCTGTACTCACATAATGTGACTGTAAACCATTTGATTATTTTAATAAACAAAAAGGATAATATAGAGAATTTTATCACGTTCTTTTGAAACTTTTTATACAGATATTGTTTTAAAAATAAAAATGTAATGCTACATACTTCTGTTCAACAGAGGCATTTTATTATTTTTTTTTATTTGGTAAATTTGACCTGTTACAATTTGTAAATTTAAGTGTACAGCATGTCACTTTGATATATTTATATATTGTATTATGATTGCCATTGAAGTGTTATTTATGACATTACAACATTATAGTACAGCATTATTGCCTGTATTTATCATACTGTGCATTATATGGCTTATTTGCTACTTGTTACAAATTTGCACCCTTAAATACCATTGATCTTAACTCCCCTCTCTCATCCCCTCGTAACCACCATTTTATTCTGTTTTTTTTTTTACAGGTTTAATTTTTTTAGAATTCACATATAAGTGTTATGTAGTACTTGTCTTTCTCTGTCAGATGTATCTCACTTAGCACAATATGCTCAAGGTCCATCCATGTTGTTGCAAATGGTGGAATTTCTTTATCACAGCTGAATAATATTCCGCTGCATATATATACACTACATCTTTTTTATCCGTTTATCTGTTGATAGGCATTTGCATTGTAGAGCTGGACTGGAATTAAGATGATGCTGTGTGATTTCATCTGGTAAATAACATTCATACAATGGCAAAAGCAGGCATTGATTGATGTTAGCACTGATCATATTTATCAGCTGATGTCTGATATCTATCTAGATATCTGCTGATTCACTCTGGTAATCACAATTAGGGCTTCTGTATTAACCGTCTGAGCTCTAAAGACAGTACTCATTGAGCCTGTGCAGGAATTTGCTCTAGGAGCCCTCTCTCCAATCTGCTGCCCTGCTCGGAAGGTTTTAGGGAACCCAGAATCTCATGCAATGGTTTGCCTTTAGTACTCTGAACCACTTGCATATACAATGTGCAATAATAAAGCACAGGCCCACTTTCACTGTGCACAGAATGAAAATCCAGACTTCTCTGTCCAGTTGGCTTTTGTCAGGATATGAGGAAACTTGAAAGTCAAGTTTCAGCTGAATGTATAGGCTTGAAAGACTCCATTTAGAATCTGGTCCATGTAGAAACATTAGAATGGCCCCCTACAGCCTAGCTGGGAAGTGCAATGTACACACTTGCAAGGGGTGTCTGTGGACACGTCTGCCCCAACACTGCCATAATTTTCCTAACCCAGAATGGCAGGATAGAACCTGTAGGGCCACCTTAGGGACTAAAATGACTCAGGGATTTGAATTATATGGAAATTTAATAAATGATCATTGGTGATTGAATGAAATCCACTCTCTTTTGATTCCTTATTGCAAATCAGATCAGGGAATTTGGGGCTTTTTAAAATCTATTATTTTCTAAGAAGATTGTTTGGAATTGGCAGAAAGGACCCAAATTTGATTCCTCAATGTTTATTACCTACCTTTCCTAATTCTTCTTAACCAACGACCGTTCATCATTAAAGAATTTTTAGCATTCAAAAGTGCCACACCAACTTGCTGATCAACAATGTGACAAACGAGGAAAGCGAGCATTTTCTTGCATATTTATTTGTGTATTTGATAAGCATTATTGAGTGCCTCTATGTACCCATGCCTCTGTGTGACAGTGTGCAAACAGCTGGGGATACAAAGATGTGTAACAAATGATCTTTTGTTCCTATATGTCTTCTGCTTCAGAGATAAAGTAACATGTGGCATCAGGCCAGAGACAGGACATTGGGTGGGAGCCTCATAGCACACTGGGAGAGGAGCTAATTTAAGAAGACAATGGCACTGAAGAAAGCCAGTTTCAAGAGCTAGGCAGCACGCTTTAAAGGGAACTCAGGTTAGGCCTGACTGCGAGAATGCATCAGAAATAAAAACGATTACCCAACTACCAAAAACAAATCCAGGAGAACTTAAAGTGAGGTTAAATTGGGAGAATTTACAAGTGAATCAACATAACCTGACAGTATGGGTTGTTAAACACACAGATACCGTACACAGAAAACTTCCTCAAAGGGACATGAGGGATTGATTTCTTTTTAGGAAAATAAAGGAGTAAATCTTCCACATCCATACATTCAAGTCTTGCCAAAGGAGACATGTAGGTTTCATGCACCCTATCAGAAGTTAACTCTAAATGACATTTTCTGTGAGCCTCATTCTATCTGACTGCCTAGTTTTAGGGAGAAAAATGAACAGAGAAAATTAGTAAAAGAATACACCTTTACTTTTCCTCCTTTACCAGTAGACCAACAGAGGTCAAAAGGAGCAATGAAGATTTAAACAAATGGCTTTTACAAAGATGTGTTCTCTTGTTATTACAGAACCTTTTCTATAATTTCCTTATGAATTCATGTATATTATTATACACATAGTAAATAGTTGCCTTAAATTGGTGATATAATCAGGGTCTATCTATGACAAAATTCTAAAAGAAGTGATTATTTCCAATTTTCCAGTTGAAGCCCTGAAGTTATTGGAAACCCGGCTGCTTGAGGGTGCGCATGGGCGGGAAGAAACCAGGGAAGATGTGCTTCTAGTAATCTAAGGATGTAGGACAGAAGGCAAAATGTTCGCTAAGCTGTGAACATGAAGACAGAAGGACAAGGTGAGGCTGGGAAGGGGGAACATTCATTCCTTCACTTATTTATGCAACATTTGTTGTTGCTCTTTCATATCTGTTCCTTAGCCAAAACTGTCTCTTTAAAATGTTGAAGAAAGACACAAGCCAGAGCCTCAAACTCCCTGATCACACTTCCAAAATAAACTCCTAGGAAAAGTCATTTCTATGGGAAAACTTGGGAATAAGAAGAGAACTTCAGATGTGAAAGAGTAATTCAAGCATTTGTTGACCACTGTGCCGCCCACTGTATCAGGTCCCAGGGATACGTTATTGAATGAGATCTCTGCAATTACAAAGCACACAGCCTCACTGAAGGAGGGTGGGGTAATGATTGTGGTGGGGGAGTGAGATAGATCACAAAAAAGGGGACAGCAGGGCATTTTAGGGTGAAATGTACTGTAAAGGAAACAGATAATGTGACACAACAGAGATGTTTGTGTTAAATGCATGAGGCAGGGCTACTTCAGAAGGGGTATCAGATTTAAGCTGAGACCTGAATATTGAGAGAAAGCCAGCCCTACAAAGAGCAAAGGGGAAAAGCATTTCAGGCAGAGGGAACGGGTAGTGCAAAGACCCTGAAATGGGAAGGAACTTGGTTAATCAAGAAGGAAAATAAGAATCAATATGGCTGGTATCCAGTCACTAAGGCAAGGAGTCATCCAAGATATGGTTGGAGAAGTAGGCAGAGGCAGCGATAAGCATAGATATTTTTCAATCCTGAAGTTTATAAAATTTGGGGAACCGTTTTGGGAGAAAGAAAACAGAAATACAAATATAAAATAAAGTATGAGTGTGGAAGTTTGTTTATTTCTAGCTTTATTCAGATATAATTAACATGGAACATCATATTAGTTTAATATGTAAAACGTGTTGATTAGATACATGTATATATTGTGAAATGATTACTGCAATAAGGTTAGTTAACATATCCATCATCTCACATAATTACAATTTTTTTCTATGTGGTGAGAACACTTAAGATTTACTCTCTTAGCAACTTTCAAATATATAGTAGACTATTGTTAACTATAGTCATCATGGGGAATATTAGATCCCCAGAACATATTCGTCTTATAACTAGAAGTTTGACCAGCATGCCCCCATTTTCCCCATCCCCAACCCCTGGCAACCACCATTCTACTCTCTGTTTTTGTGAGTTTGGCTTTTTTTTAGGTTCCACATATGAATCAGCTCATATAGTCATTGTCTTTCTCTGATTTATTTCAGTTAGCATAATGCCCTCAAAGTTTATCCACATTGTCACAAACGGCAGAATTTCCTTCTTTTTATGGCTAATAGTCCATTCTATGTATATATATACTACAAACTTTTTTATCCATTCACTCATCAGTGGACTCTTAGGTATCTTCCATATCTTGGCTATTGTGAATAATGCTGTAAGGAACATAGGAGTAAAGATATGTATTTGAGATTCTGATTTCATTTCCTTTGCATATATACTCGGAAGTGGGACTGCTAGATCATATACTAGCTCTATTTTTAATTTTTTGAGGAACCTCCATATTGTTTTCCATAGTGGCTATGCTAATTTACATTCCCACTAACAGTGCATAAGGTTTTCCTTTTCTTGCATCCTTGTCAACAGTTATTATCTCTTGTCTTTTTGATAACAGCCATTCTATCAGGTGTCAGTTGATATCTCATTTTGGTTTTGATTTGTCTTTCACTGATGATTTGTGAGGTCATCTTGTCATGGACCTGTTGGATATTTGTATGTCTTTTTTTTGGAAAAATATCTGTTCAGGTCCTCTATCCATTATTTAATCTGGTTGTTTGTTTTTTTGCTACTGAGTTCTATGAGTTTCTTGTATATTTTAGATATTGATCCCTTATCAGATATATGATTTGCAAATATTTTTCTCCCATTCTGTGGGTTGTCTCTTCGTTCTGTCAATTGTTTCTTTTGCTGTGCAGAAGCTTTTTAGTTTGATGTAGTCCCACTCAATTATTTTTGTTCTTGTTGCTTATGCATTTAGTGTCATATCCAAAAATCATTGCCAAGGCCAATGTCAAGGAAACTTTTCCCTATGTTTTCAGGTCTTACATTTAAGTTTTTAATCCATTTCAATTAATTTTTGTGAGTGGTGAAAATAGGGATCCAATTTCATTCTTTTGCATGTGAATACCCAGTTTTTCCAGCATCATTTATTGAAAAGACTATTTTTCCCCCATTGAGTAATGTTGGCTCCTTTGTCAAATATTAGATAACTGTATATGCATAGATTTATTTCTGGGTTCTTAATTCTATTCCATTGGTCTATCTGTCTGTTCTTACGCAAATATGATACTGTTTTGATTATTATAGCTGTGTAGTATAGTTTCAAATCAGGAAGTGTGATGCCTCCAGATTTGTTCTTTTTTCTCAAGCTTGCTTTGGCTATTCAGGGTCTTCTAAGGCTCCATATGAATTTTAGTATTTTTTTTCTATTTCTGGGAAAAATGCCCTTGGAATTTGGATAGTGATTAATTTAAATCTATAAATGGTTTTGGGTATTATGGACATTTTAACAATATTAATTTTTCTGATCCAGAAACATGGGAGACTCTCCATTTATTTTTGTCTTCTTCAACTTCATTCATCAATGTCTTATATTTCTGGTGTACAGATCTTACACCTCCTTGGTTAAATTTATCATAAATATTTTATTGCTTTTTATACAATTGTAAATGGGATTGTTTTCTTTATTTCTCTTTCAGATATTCCATTGTTGGTGTATGGAAATGCAACTGATCTTTGTATGTTGATTTTTTATCCTGTAACTTTACTGAATTTATTATGTTTAACAGTTCTTTGGTTGAGTCTTTAGGGTTTTCTGTGTATAAGGTCACGTCATCTGCAAACAGAGACAATTTTACTGTTTCCTTTCCAATTCAGATGACTTTTATTTCTCTTTCCTGTCTGATTGCTATGGCTAGGACTTTCATTATTATGTTGAATAGGAGAGGTGAGAATGGGCACCCTTGTCTGGTTCCTGATTTTAAAGGAAAACTTTTCAGCTTTTCACCATTGAGTGTAATGTTACCTGTGGGTTTGTCATATATGACCTTTATTATGTTGAGATATGCTCCTTATGTACCCAATTTGTTGAGAGCTTTACTCATGAAAGGATTTTGAATTTCATCAAACACTTCTTCTGCATCTATTGAGATGATCATAAGATTTTTATCTTTCACTCTATTAATGTGGTATATCACATTTATTGATTTGTGTATGTTGAACCATCCTTGTATCTCAGGGATAATTCCATTTGATTATGGTATATGATCCTTTTAATGTGCTGTTGAATTGTTTGCTAGTATTTTGTCAAGAATATTTGCATTTATATTTAGCAGAGATGTTTGCCCATAGCTTTCTTTTCTTGTAGTGTCCTTATCTGTCTTTGGGATCAGAGTAATGCTGGCCTTGTAAAATGAGTTGGGGAATGTTTCCTCCTCTTCAATTTTTTGGAAGAGTTTGAGGATTGGCTTTAATTCTCCTTTAAATTGTTTGATAGAATTCACCAGTGAAACCATTGTGTCCTGGACTTTTCTTTGTTGGGAAGGTTTTGGTTACTGCTTCAATCTCCTCAGTCATTATTTATCTGCAAGCCTGGCTCTGGAGGCAAGATGGGTATGTCTCCTACCAGGCTTCTGTGTGGGCTGGACTGTTCCCTGACTGTGTTCGGAGGGACTGGAGCCGAGTATAGGGCCCTTTCAGGGTTCCTGAGGCTCAGACGTGGGTGTCTCTTACCTGGTCCCTGGGCAGTAGGACTGCTCATGGACTGTGGATGGGAGGGGCTGGAATCGAGTATAGAGCCCTTTCAGGATCTTCAGAGGTGTGGATGGCAGACTCTCCTAATGGTTACCTGAGCCAGCAGTACTGCTTGTGGACTGTCCTGTGATAGGGTTGGAGCCAAGTATAGGACCCTTCAGGATCTCTGGAGATGCAGACAGAAGTATCTTCTGCCTGGTCCTTGTACCTGCAGGCCTGTTCATGGGCTGTGGCTGGAAGAAGCCTGATCCTTCAGGATCTCCAGGGGTGTAGATGGGAGGGTCTCCTGCAGAGACCCTGTGTGAGCAGGATTATTCAGGATTATGTAGCTGGGATGGGCTGGAGCCCAGTTACAGGGATCTTTCAGAATCAACATTCTGACCCAGTTTGGGGGCTTATCTTCAAGGGCTCCCAGACCATGGCTCAGAGAGGCTGGAGTCAGTTCATGGGCCACTTCATGGTCCACAGCTGGCACCAAGGTCTGTATGTCTATTATCTGATGCACAGGTGGATATGACTCCTTCTGGGTCCCTTGGTGAATGGTGCTGGTGACAGACTCAAAGCCAAGAGGCTGTACCCCAGTTCTCAGGGGGATGGAATTGCTTCCAGGCCTGTAGCTGGAAACAAAGTAGGTGAGTCAGATGCCTGAGGGTGAGCCTTCCTTCTCAAAATGGCTCTTCACAGTCTGCACCAGGATTTAACAACCTCCTACCAAGATCTCAAAGCTCCGACAAAGGCACTTTGTCCATAAATGGCTGCCAAATTATTGTTGCTCACGGGTAGATACACACGAAGGACATCTTATTGGTCCATCTTACTGACATCACTCCATGACTATTTATTTAAAACAAGAAAGAAATAAAATTACCAAGGCTTTGGAGATTTAGGTTTCTTTCTTCTGAAAAAGGTGCAGGTAACTTATCAGTAACGCTACACAGAAATGTTTTCTGATTACAAACTGACTCTCTCTCCTAAGTATAATCTACAATCTATGAGTACTCATGGTACTCAAGCAAGTGAGAGTTCTAAAGCTTAAGCTTTATTAGCTTCACGGTAAATCCACCTTTGGGAAGGGAGCAGGTATAGAGGATTTTGTTAGACATGGCAGGAAGTTCAGACTTCACTCTAAGTGAAATGGGAAAACACTGGATAATGTTAAGCAGTGGTGGAGCAAAAATACGTAGTATATATGTTTGCTTTTGTATGGGGAATGATAATAGAAGAGAAAGTGGGTGCAGAAAAGCCAAATATGGGGCCAGCCCTGTGGCTGAGTGGTTAAGTTCACAAGATCTGCTTTGGTGGTCCAGGGTTTCACTGGTTCAGATCCTGGGCATGGACCTACCCCTGCTCATCAAGCCATGCTGAGGCGATGTCCCTCATAGTAGAGCCAGAAGGACCTACAACTAGAATATACAACTACATTCTAGGGGGCACTGGGGAGAAGAAGGAGGAAAAAAAGATTGGCAACCAATGTTAGCTCAGGTACTAATCTTAAAAAAAGAAAGAAAAGCCAATCAGGAGGCTTCATGTCTGTCCAGTGTGGTAGACAGAATTCTTAGCTGGCCTCCAAGATTTCTTTTCCTCTGGTGTGCATACCCTGTGTAATTTCCTCCCTTGTAGATGTGATGGGGCATTACTCCTCTGATTAAGCTACTAATGAGTTAACTTTAAGTTAATTATGAAAGATCATCTAGGTGGGCTTGATCTAATAAGGTGAGCCCTTATTAGAGCTTGAGCCCCTCCTGAAGTCAGAGAAAGTGAATGCAGAAAAGCCAAATATGGGGCCAGCCCTGTGGCCGAGTGGGTGAAAGTTGTGCCTTTTACTGAGATGGAAAATAATAGGGAAAGAATACATTTCAGGCAGGCAGTAATTAAATATTTCATTCTTTTCAACATAAATATGTTTTTTAAAGATTGGCGCCTGAGCTAACAACTGTTGCCAATCTTCTTTCTTTCTTTTTTTTTCTTCTTTTTCTCCCCAAAGTGCCCCAGTACATAGTTGTGTATTCTAGTTGTGAGTGCCTCTGGTTGTGCTATGTGGGGTGCCACCTTAGCATGGCCTGATGAGTGGTGCCATGTCTGTGCTCAGGATTTGAACCAGTGAAACCCTGGGCCCCTGAAGCTGAGTGCTCGAACTTAACCACTCAGCCATGGGGCCGGCCCCCAGCATACATTTTTTAACTTTTTATTTTGAAATAGTTACAGACTTGTAAGAGATTGCAAAAATAGTAACAATATGTTGTTTTGGAAAGTTAAATTTAAGGTGCTCATAAGCCTTCTAAGTGCAGATATCAAGTAGAAATTAGGATATGCAAGATGGAAGCTCAGGTGAGAGGTAAATGCCAGAAATATAAATTTGATATTAACATGGATGATACTTAAAGCCATGGGACTCTTGGAGATGCCCCAGGGAGAGAGTGGAGCTAACGAAGAAAAAAAGATCAATGACTGAGTCTTGGAGCATCTAACATAAAGAGTTTGAGTAGAAAGGAAGAGCCAGCAAAGGAATCTGAGAAATACTGTTCACTGAAAGTTGGAGTGGAACCAACCAAGGGAGGAAAATTTTGTTTTGAAACTTGCAAATCCTGTACTTACCCTCAAACTCTTGAATTCAAATATATGTATTTACTGGAGGACCACAAAGGAGTGGAGGAGGGATTTGACAGGCCTCCAGAGACTTATTTAATTCTCTAAAGTTTCTGTGAATGACAAATTGGGGTTAAAACACCACATTCGGATGATTTAAGTGTAAATGAGCAGAAACATATGGATTATATTTCCTTTCAATTGCATATGAGTTTAACAATTAAACACAAAATGGTGCTTCGGGTAAAAGGCTTACTGGGGCTTTATTAAATCCAAAGTGTGGGAGCATTGGTTAGAGAATCAGCAAGTTAAGCAAATAACACAGGTTATCATGAGAAACCGAGCCTGAATTTTATTCTCTCTCCCTCCAACTTTCCAGGTCTCTCTCTGTCTCTGTCCCTCTCTCTGTTACTGTTTTTGCTGTCTCTGCTGGTCTTTCTCCCCATCCATCTCTGTGTTCAGGCTACCATCTGGGTGCTCACGGGCATCTTGAAAGCACATTTCCCAGCTGTCTAAAAGCAATATAGCCAGAGTCCTCTTCTGCTTGCAGAATTCCACCAATGATTTCCAATTCGAGGGGAGAAGAAATCAGTAGCAGGTGTTGCCGTTCTTCAGGGAGAGTGTTGTTTATTACGGTTATTCCCTATGGAAATATTAGGACTCATGCTACAGTGGATAATATATTGCTTCATATAATTTTGCATTATGACCTTTCCTTTATTTCTTCCTCCAGCCTTTCTACTCATACCTTGGCCCTCAACTTGCTCTTTGCTAGACAAGCTTCATGCAAAAGAATTAGAACCCATTTTCCATTTGTTGTTAAGCATGGCTAAGGAATGCGTTCACAACTCAGTTAAATGCTGTCCAATGACAGAAGTTACATAATGGTTATGGAGTCAAGAGTGGGCTGTGGGCAGGGTGGTTTGCCTTGTTCTAAGGGTTTTTGAAGAAGCAGCAGTGGGTCTGGGGTGAGAGGGTGGGCAGAAGCAGAAGCCAAAGCCGTAACTAAGCAGATACATTTTTGATTACTATCTTTGTTTGAACGTGGAAGGCTCAGAGAAATACTATAAGCAATTAGGAAAAACCACACAGGCTAGGAAGTTTGAGCAGAGCAAAAGGCAAACCCAAACATTGTCCCTGGCCTCCCTGGGGCTCTATGGGAATGGCAGCAGGGAATGTTGGAGTCCGGGATGCTTAATATGGCCCAGGAGAAAGATGAGTGATTTTTAGAAAATACATTTTTTGTTTTTTTTAAAGTCTATAGTTTAATGAATTTCAGTAGTTTTATATAGTTGTGTAAAAACCAACACAATCAATATATAGAACAGGTTCATCATATCAAAAGTTTCCTCCTCCTACCCCATCCAATACTCATCCTGATTCCCAGCCCCAAGCAACCACTGACCTGCCTCATAATTGGAGTTTGCTTTTTTTTTTTGAATTATGTATAAATGGAATCAAAGAGTATATATTGTTAGTTTTTTTGTCTAGATTTCTTCACTCAGAATAATTATTTTGAGAGTTTCCATGTTGTAGCAGGTATCAATATCTGTTTGGTATTCCACGGAACGGATATATATCCTTTCATCAGTTGATGGACATTTGGGTTGTTTTCATTTTGGGATATTATGAGTAATACTGCTATGAACATTCTTTTAAAAGTCTTTGTGTGGACATGTGTTTTCATTTCTCTTTAATAAATACCAAGGAGGGGTAAGCGTATGTTTAACTCCATAAAATATTGTCACACTGTTTTACAAAATGATTGTACCATTCATCAGCAGTTTCATTTGCTCTACATCCTCACCAACTCTCGCTGTTTACAGTCAAATAAATTTTAGTTATTTTAATAGGTATGTAGTGTTAGCTCATTGTGGTTTTTTTCTTTTTTTATTGTGGTAAAACGTATATGGCATAAAACTTACCATTTTAACCATTTGAAGTGTACAGTTCAGTGGTATCAAGGGCATTGACTGTGTTTTGCAACCATCACCACCGTTCATCTCCAGAATTTTTTGATCACCCCAAACAGAAACTGTGTATCCATTAAAAAATAACTCCCCCTTCCCTCCTCCCTCCGGCCCTGGTAAACTATTTTCTACTGTCTGTCTATTCTAAGAACCTTATATAAGGGAATCGTACACTATTTGTCGTTTTGTGTCTGACTTGTTTCACTTAACATAATGTCAAGTTTCATCCATCTTGTGGCACGTATAAGAATTTTGATTTATTTTTAAGGCTGAATAATATTCTGTTCTTTATTTTATGAATGTAACCAGATTTTGTTTACCCATTCATTTTCATTTTTTGATGGATGTTTGGGTTGATTTGGCTGTTGCGAATAATGCTATGAAATTTAGTGTAGTATCTGAGTCCTGTTTTCAATATTTCTTTCTATAAATATCTAGGAGTGGAATTGATGGGTCACGTAGTGAGTCTGTTTAACTTTTTGAGGAACTGCCAAACTGTTTCACAGTGGCTGTACTGTTTTGCATTCCCACGGGCAATGCTCAAGGGCTCCAATTTCTCCACATCCTCACCAACATTATTTTTCATTTTTTTGATAATAGCTATCCTAATTGGTCTGAAGTGGTATCTCATTGTGGTTTTGATTTGCATTTCTCTAATGACTAGTGATGTTGAACACCTTTTCATGTCCTTGTTGGCCATTTGTATATCTTCCTTGGAGAAATGTCTATTCAAGTCCATTGCCCATTTTTAAATGCTGTTCTTTGTGTTTTGTTGCTGTTGTTGAGTTGTAGGTGAGGGATTTTGATGTGGACCCATACTGATATGCTTTGTAGAATCAATTTATTGAATACATACTTAAGTAAACACATTGTAGTTGATGTTGGCTGATACAGAATTTCAAGTCTTAGAGCCTCCATCCCTAAAGTTCTGTTCAGATTTTTGAAACTGAGGAAATTGAAAAGTGAAAAATTTAAGTAATCAAGTGAGTTATTTGGTCTCAGTGACATTCAAAAATCAATGTATTGTTTTGGAGGCTAGAGGGGAGTCTGAAATAGAAGACTCATCACTTGCCTGATATTATTTCTTACCTAATAATTTATTTCCACTAATCTGGATCACTTAAATGTAAATTTTATACTCTGTCTCAGTGAATTAAACTTTTAAAAGCTGGTCATGATGACTTTTTATTCTGTTCTTTAGGACCCTTTGATGCAACAAAGATCCACACACGTAACTGCTAATAATGAAATATGTGTTATCTTTCATTTGAATGAAATAGATGTTATCTGATGGGTGTACTTAGAGAAACAAATTTTACTGTCTTAGAAGAGTGAGTATATAATTTAAGGACAGGAGTTAAGTGCAATAGACAAGTTCAAAGCCCATATCTCATATTGGCCTTATATGTTAAATGGAGCAAAATTTTAGAGGAAGTATGGGAATCTACCCATCCCAAAATATCTCAAGATATCTAGATGTAATTAAAATACAACCATTTAAAATGCATGATCTCGCATTAAAATGTAAATGCTCCTGGTACAGAAAGTATTGAACTGATATTATCAGCTGTCCACATGTTAGTATTGACATCGTTATCTCATTATTTCATTCATCTCACATGGTAGGTAATTTGCTATAAATTATTGCCAAAGACAAAGTGATGGTTTCAGGGCAGACCCTCAACCTCCATATGAACTCTTTCCTAAAATACTTTTACCTCAGATCACGCCTGCTGAAGGAGCCTCAAGTGGAATCGCCTTTTTTATTTTCTTTTTAAAATCATCTTTCTCTCATTTTACTAAAGGCACACCACCCAGAAAGCCTAAATCTATGGGTCACTAAACTATAGGACAATTCAAAAAATACATTTCAACAAAGCCTCCTCTAATCAAGGTACCATAACACACAGCAGGGTCTTCATCTTTATCTCATACATATTTCCGTTAAATGAGAAAATGATGGGAGAAATGATCTTTGTCGAGATGTTCTGAATTGAAATATATTACACAGTGGGATGTTTGGAGACATAATTGCCTCTTCCATTTCTTAAATATTCTCAGAGATTTCATTCTTCTTGATAGGAGTCCTTTGAGACCCAGGTAAAGTGAATGCATATTAGTAAACCATATTGAAGACAGCAATGCCCTATTTTAAACAGGCTATGGATTCGTGGCAAGGATCCATACCCACTTCCATCCCTCCTCTCTCCCTCCATCCATCTCCCCTCCCTCCCTTCCTCTCTTCCTTCCTTCTTTCTTTCCTTCTAGTTGGAATATTCAGTGTTTGTAAAAAATATTCTAAGAACTATGAATCCATAAAGAAGGGCACCCTCTGTTTTCACTATCAATAATGAGAAAGAATTTGATGCATGTTCTCATTGACCTGAATCTCGGTCTTGTTTGTATATTCTGCATGATTTCAAGGATGGTGAAAAGTTCAATGTTCATGTCTCATGGATCTGTATGATGTCTTCAAGTAGTTTCCATATATTGAGGTAAGAAAATGTTTCATATTTTCTTGAACGCTTATTAAATTGCATAGGGGAAATATTTTCATTAGTTTTTAAAATTGCTCTTAAAAATAAATTTTTAATTACTTAAGTAATTAAGAGAGTACTTGATAATGTGAGTTTATATTCACTGTTGTTTCCTGGGTACAAATCTTCCTCTGCTGCCACTTGTCTATCATTTCTCTGCTCATTAATTCATCCCTACCTTGTAATTATTAGAATTATATTAACAGGAATATATTGTGGATTATACTTTAAATAATGTACTTCATTACAACAATTAATTGCTTTTTGTAATTAACTCAACTCTCCTTACAGAATTTTATCTTAATATATTTATGCTTAAAAGTCTTATATTGACCACCCTACCATATTTTTCTAGCATAAGACTCTAAACGTTAACATTTTCTTCCGGATTGAATAACATTACAATTATGTAATGTAAGTCCTACAACTACTAGTGGTCCAATATCTTCTCTCTTTTCGGCTCCTAATTTTCACAAAGTAAATTAAACTGTACTCTTAAAAGCAGAATATCTCTTTCATCTTGGTCTAGGACAGAATGACTTCTGAACACAACATGCAAGAAGCTCTAAAAACAGCTTTATTTTATTAGCATTAATTCCTCTTTCTCAGATGCTGATCTTCTACTTTAATTCTGTCAAATACATACATGTAAATACAATTGTTTTTGATCAAGACATCATTCATCTATCTCTATGTTGATTCTCAAATGTTTTTCTCTCTGTTTCTCTCTCATCACGTTTATGTACTTTGAAGCTATGTAGAAAATACAAATTTGGCACAAATAATCTTCGTAACTACCAACATAAAATGTGCCATAAGCTCCAAATTTATGAGGTTTTAAAAACAATAGCTTCATCTAATTGTAGTTCCATAAACAAGATGCCTTTAAGTGGTCAAGGAACATGTATAATGAGTATTTGATAAGTTATAATGAAGTATGTTTGATCTATTTGAAAATCAAGAAAGTGAATAAAATAATAACAGTCTAACAAATCCTTTGGCAAGTCAAGTTATTTCCAAGTCTTTGCTGTCAAGAAAATTGAAGGAAAATCTAGAAAATTGTCAGATGAAGGGTTATTAAAATAATTTCTGATGCTAAATCATTTTTGTGATTTTTGGCATAAAACTTGAAGCTATACCAAAGCTGCTTCTATTTCCATCTACTTATGTAAAGAAGGTTTCTCAGCAATAAAAAAGAACTACAAAATCGAAATAAAATTGATGTTGAATCCTGTCTCATTTTCACAATATATGATATTCTTCCATAGGTACATCAAGCAATTTTTATTTGAAATGCCCATCCATACGTGAGGCAACTTTCCCAAATTTTACATTTGTGTTTGATTATTTATAAAATTTGTCATATATTTTTGCTGCTTTGGTCAATTTTACTCCTTATAATTGTAATATTATTCAATCCAGAAGAAAATGTTAACATTTAGCGTCTTATGCTAGAAAAATATGATAGAGTGATCAATATAAGACTTTTAAGCATAAATACATTAAGGTAAAATTCTGTAAGGAGACTGGAAAGGAAATACAAATTCAAGGAGAAAAGGGAACAATGTAGAATTTATTCTTAGTGAAGAAGAGCTTATTTATGTATTTTTCTAAATGTACTACGATGAGAAGCAAATCACTAGGATATATGGATTTCGTTGGTCATATTTAAAAGATCGATGTAACAGTTTTATTTTAAAATATCAATATTTGCAATAAACTAGAAATTATATCATTTGTGAACATATACACTCATGATAAAAATTACAGATGTCAATTTAAAACAGTGCAGAGTGTAGTTTTACAAAATTCTTTTGGATATACAAAGTAAATTTTTAAAGATCACTGTTCTAACCTATATATATGCAAATCCTGACCACTTCCGCCTCTGGTGAGACTTGACTTTGAGTGATAGCTCCATTCTGGGATTTATAGGGGAGGAACACTTGATGGAGAAGGTGAGCTGAGGTGACTTGGGCAGCATCTGGCTAAAGAGGAGAATTTGGTCAAGCCTCTGCTTGATTGGCCACGTGACCATCCTCTTCTTGGCTTTAACTTTTATGCTGACTCACTGCCTGGTAGACGGAACATCAGGGAACCAAAAGGCTCAGGGCCTTGAGTTACTCCCAATTGATCAGAGCTACTCAGCAGGGCACAGGCCAGTACTGACAGCGGCCATGGTCTCCCTGGGACGTCTTTGCTTTCTCCCTTTTCTCTTCTTCCCGGCTGGCCTTCAAGCCTATCAGAGGTACACATGGGCATTGCTGTTTCCTGCCAATTTCACTTATACTTAAATGAGTGCTGAGTACCAAGTAAAGAACTTGTTCAATTGTTCTGTCATCAATGGGGAATCCTGTTCTAGCAAGGATATATTTCTCCCCTGGTGGGCTGCATACACATTTTCTCCTCAGATGGATGTGGGAGGACTTGGAACTACTTTGTAAAAAAGTTGTTGAGCCTCTCTTTGTGATTCTCATTCTCAATTTTTGGAACAATCTCAAGAGCTAGTGTAACAAGTTCTGTTTCTGTGCAGCGTGTCACATTTTATTATTTTTAAGGGGCTTCTCACACCTTATTGATTTCATTTTAATCCTCCCCATCCATGTTCCACGTTGGTGCCTGAGTCAGCTTTTATGCAGTTGGCCATTTCTCAACAGCTAGACTTCTAGAGATGCAGCAGATAGTTCTGAGGTCTCTGGTTCTCACTCTGCAATTATTGGCTGTACAAGTCTTGGGGTGGTGTTACTCTGCAGGATCCGTTGGGTCTAGCCTGACTGATTTTGGCTCAGGTTCCCATTTAGTCTATGATAATGGACAAAATTTGTTGGCTTTCCTCACTCTCTTCCACCTACTTGAAGTAGTTGGAGTTGTATGACAGGATTTTTTTCTTAAACTCACATGAAGTGGTCTTTTTACCCTAACTATGTATCTTCAGAAGAGGGTGAGCCCAGAGGGTATTGAGGTCTGGGTAAAGGAATAGGGACTGCATGGCAAGGGGAACTTGATGAGAATGGGGGTGGGCTGAGGAGGGGGCTAGTGCCAGGCAAAGACAGGATAGGAGTTTAGGAAGAGGGTGGCCAATGGAGAAAAAGAGGAGAAGGCTGGGTAGGGTCATCTTATCATGATAGAGAGGGATGCTTCCTCTCCTTCCACCTTTTGGTGACGTGGTTTGTGGTCTCCTTGCTTTGCTAGGCTCCTGTGGTATCTTGCTCACCTTAGCCATGTTCAAATCTCCCAGATGTCTACCCCAGGGGTCCTGACCTCTGTGTATATACCCCTCCCCAGGACAACAAGGAGCCACACCCCTTCAGCTTTGTTTGGTCAACAAGGCACTCCCCCAGTCAACAGTGGCCATGAGGGTTTAGACCTCACAAAACACCGCTCCAGACACCCTTTTGGGAGGTGGAGATGCTGGGGAGGCCAACACACTCTGCTTGGAAAAAGGAGGCATTTCCTTAGCATCATCTATAAAACCTTCCCAAACTGGCCTGCCACTCCTCGTCTCCTCAAGTTCAATACTCGTGGCACAAATGGCAAGAGAGACTATTTCCTCTAAGCCATTCCCCATTGTGTCCCCTATTTTGTGGTTGTTATTGTTGTCTCCCATTCTTTACCATAACCTAGTAGTTTGATGTCTTATCTAAAATCTCTCCAGGGTAATATGGCCTTATTCATGTCCTGAGAATCATTTCATCTCCCTTCAACAAACTTCCCCATGGGTATGTTTTTGTATGGTCCATGAACTGAGTGGTTTTTATACTGTTTTCTTCAAATTTCTCTAAGTTTACTTGTGCTCATTTGTATGTGTGTGTGTGTGTGTGTGTGCATAGTTCTATACAATTTTATAGCATATGTAGGTATGTGTATCAACCATCAGAGTAAAGATACAGAATAGTTCCATCACCACAAGGATCTCTCGTGTTGCTTCCCTACCTCCCACCTCTTCAGTCCATGCCCTGACAACCACTACACTGTTTTACACTTCCATTTTTTCTTTTCGTAAATGTTATATAAATGGAACATACAATATGTAAATTTTGAGATTGAATTCTTTCACACAGCATAATTCCCTTGAGACTTATCCAAGTTATGTGTATCAGCAGTTCATTCTTCTTATTGTTGAATAGTATTTCATGATATGGATATACCACATTTTGTTATGGTTAACGTCTATGTTAACATCTATAGATGGTTAACATCTATCCATTGAAGAACGCATGAGTTCTTTCTAGTCTTCAGCTCTTATGACTAAAGTTTCTAAGAACATTTGTGTACAGATTTTTGTATGAATGTAGGTTTTTATTTATCTGGGATAAATGCACCAGAATGCAAGTGCTGGGTTGTAAGGTAATTATATGTTTCGTTTTATAAGGAACTACCAAACTATTTTCCAGAGTGGCTATACCATTTTACATTCCCACTAGCAATGTATGAGTTATCCAATTTTTCCACATACTTGCAGCATTTTCTGTGGTTACTATTTTTTAATTTAGCCATTCTAATAGGTGTGTAGGGGTAGCTCATTGTGGTTTTAATTTCCATTTCCTTGATAGCTATCTCTATATTCTTTTTCCTGAAATGTCTGTTCATTTTCTAATTTGATTTGTTGTTTGATTTTTGACTGTTGGGTTTTGAGAGTTTGTTATATATTCTAGACAGTATTTCTTTGGCAGATATGAGGTTTGCAAATATTTTATCTCACCCTATAATTTGTCTTTCCGTACTCTTAAAAGTGTCTTTCACAGAGCAAAAGTTTTGAATTTGATTAGGTACCATTTATCAATTTTTTATTTTATGAATCATGCTTTTGGTGTCAAGTATAAGTAATCTTTGCCTAGCCTTATATCCTGAAGATATTCTCCTATGCTTTTTTGTAATGAGAGTTTACAGATTTACATTTTACATTAAAGTCTATGATCCATTTTGAGTTAATTTTTGTATAAGGTGTGACGTTTAGTTTGAAGTCAGGTTTGCTTTATTTTTTTTAATCTATGGATATCCAATTGTTCCAGCACCATTTACACCACTTGTTGAAAACTTCGTCTTTCCTCCATTACATTGCTTTTGCATATTTGTCAATCAATTGTGTATATTTGTGTGGGTTCTCTATTCTGTTTGGTTGATCTATATGTCTATTCCTCTGCACAGTATCTTAATTCCTGTAACTATAGAAGAGATTTTAATATCAGGCAGAGTCATTCCTCAGACTTCATTCTTATTTTTCAAGATTGTTTTTGCTATCCTCAGACCTATGCCTTTCCACATAAATTTAAGATAAACTTGTCTACAACTACAAACAACCTGCTGAGATTTTTATAGGAATTTCATTAAATCTACACATGAATTTCAGTAGAATTGATACTTCATTATATTGAGTTTTCAAACACATGATCATGGTATGTCTTTCCATTCATTTAACAATTTTTTCTTTCATCAGCATTTTGCAATTTTCAGCATACAAATCCTATACATGTATTGTTAAATTCATACCTAAGCAGCTCATTTTCTTTGGAGCAACTGTAAGTGGTATTATTTTAAATGTTGGTTTTGTATGTTCATTGTTAGTATAGAGAAATATAATTGATTATTATGTGTTGACCTTGTATGCAGTGACCTTGCTGAACTCATTTTTTAGTTCTACATGTTCTTTTTTTGTAGATTCCTGGGATTTTCTACATAGACAATCATAACATCTGCAAATAGAGACTGTATTATTTCTTCTTTTCCCATATATATTTTATGTATGTGTATATTTCTTTCCAAAATGTATTTTTTATTATTCTTGCCTTATTGCAATAGCTAGACCTGCCAGTATTATCTTGAATAAAAGTGGTAGGAGGAGGGCCAGCCCCAGTGGCCTAGTGGTTAAGCTCAGCACACTCTGCTTTGGCAGCCCAGGTTCAGTTCTGGGGCATGGACCTACACTGCTCGTCTATCAGTGGCCATGCTGTGGTGGTGACTCACAGATAAATAAAGGAGAAAGACTGGCAGCAGATGTTAGCTCTGGATGAATCTTCCTCAACAACAACAAAAAAGGCAGTAGCAGGAGACATCTTTGCCTTGTTCCCCACCTCAGGAGGAATGCATTCAGTCTTTCACCACCATGTATAATGCTGGCTGTGAGATTCATGTAAATAATCTATCTTATTGAGACAATTTCCTTTTAGTCCTAACTTGTTGAGAGTTTTACCATGAATGGGTGTTGGATTTTGTCAAATGCCCTTTCTGTGTGAATTAATATGATCATATGACTTTTAGTCTTTGGCCTGTTGATATGATGGCCTAAATAGTTAGATTTTTTTAATATTAAACTAGCCTGGCATATCTGGAATTAATCCCACTTGATCACAGTGTGTAACTTTTTTGTAACTTTTTTAACATTTATATTTGAAAGAGAATTCCATGACAAAAAATTTGCCCATTTAAACTGTACAATTCAATGGTTTTTAGTTTATTCATAGAATTTTGCAACTGTCATCACAATCTAAGTTTCTAACATTTTCATCATCCTCAAAGGAAACCTTATATACATTAGCAGTCCCTCCTCATTCCCCAATAACCACTAACTCCCAGCCTAGACAACCACTACTGTACTGCCAAGCAAGACAAGCCAGTCTTGAAAGACCACATATTTTATGATTCCTTGTGTAATTTTTAAAAATATTGTTGGATTCAGTTTGCTAATATTTTGTTAAAGATTTTTGCTTCTAAGTTCATGAGAGATATTTATCTGTAGGGGTTTTGTTTGGACTGTGTTTTTCTGTTTTAAGTATCTTTGTAATACTGACTTCATAAAATGAGTTGGTAAGTGTTCATTCTTCTTCTATTTTCTGGAAGAGATTGTGTAAAACTGAAGTTGATTCTTTGAAAGTTTGGTAGAATTCTGCAGTGACACCATTTGGGCCTGGTGATCTCTGTTGGTGGAGCTTTTAAACCATGAATTTAATTTCTTTAACAGTTACAGGATTATTCAGATTATCTATTTCATCTTGGTCGGGTTTCGGCAGTTTGTGATTTTTCAAGGAATTGGTCCATTTCTTATAGCTTGTCAAATTTATGAGTATAAAGTTTTTTACAGTGTGATCTTATTAGCCTTTTACTGTCTACAGGGTGTGTAGTGGTTTACCCTTTCATTCCTGTTTCTTTCCTCCCCACCACCCTATCAGTCTTGCTAGAGATTTACTGACTTTATTAATGTTTTTGAAGAACAAGCTTTTTGTTTTATTGATTTTCTGTTTCATTTTTCAAATTTAATTGATTTCTGTTCTTATCTTTATTCTTTCTGCTTGCTTTTGATTTACTTTGCTCTTTTTTTTGGTGGTGGTGGTGGTGAGGAAGATTGGTTTTAGGCTAACATCTGTTGCCAGTCTTCCTCTTTTTGCTGAGGAAGATTGGCCCTGAGCTAACATCTGTGCCCATTTTCCTCTGTTTTGTATGTTTGGCACCACCACCGCATGGCTTGATGATCAGTGCATAGGTCTGTACCTGGGATCTGAACCTGCAAACCCTGGGCCGCCAAAGCAGAGCCTGCAAACTTAACCACTATGCCACTGGGCCAGCCTCTGCCCTTCTTGTTTTTAGTTTCATGAAGAAGGCACTTAGTTTACTAATTTGAGATCTTTTCTCTTTTTAATATAGGCATTTGGTGCTATAAATTTCTCTCCTGGCACTCTCTTGGATTTACCTGTGTTCCAAATATTTTGACATGTTAAGTTTCCATTTTCATTTCATTATGTGTATTTTTTATATTTCTTTTGAGACTTTCTCTTTGACTCATGAATTACTTGAGAGCACGATATTTAATTTCCGAGTGTTTGGGGGTTTTTCTGTTTTCTTTCTGTTATCGACTTCTAGTTTTATTCCATTATGTTCAAAGAATATACTTTGTATAATGTTAATTTAAAAAAAAATTTGAGGTTTCTCGTATGGCCCAGGATCTGGTTTATCTTAGTGAACATACCATAGTCAGCTTGAGAAAGAATGTGTATTCTGGGTTCTATATAGTGAATTAGATCCTGTTGCTTGATTGTGTTGTTCAGATCTTATATATCCTTGTTGATGTTCTGTCTGGTAGTTCTATAGGTTGCTGAGAGGTGAATGTTGAAGGCTTCAATGTTGTTAGTCTATTTCACCTTTCACCTTTACCAAAATCGGCTTCACGTATTTTGACACTCCATTGTTTGTTATGTATACATTTAGGATTGTTGTGTCTTCCTGGTGGATTGATTCTTTAGTGTTTTAATGATTCATAATGACCCTCCTTGTCTCTAGTAATTTTCTTTGCTCTGAAGTCAACTTTATCATATTTTAATTTTAATAAAACAATTCCTGCTTTTTTATGAATAATACTTGTATGGTATATCTTTTTCTATCTTCTTACGTTGGTCTATGTTGTTGAATTTGAACTCAGTTTCTTATAAACAGCGTATGCTTGGGTTGTATTTTTTTTTAATCCATTCTGCTAATCTCTGCCTTTTAATTGGCCTATTTGGACCTTCTACATTTAAAGATATTCTTGACACATTGGAATTTTAGTCTGCTATTTTATTATTTGTTTTCTGTTTGTTTCCTCTGTTTCTTGTTCTTCTATTTATATTTTCTTGCCTTCCCATTGGTCACTTAACATTTTCTAGGATTCTATCTTAATTTGCTTGCAGTATTTTTTTGTGTGTTTCTCTTTCTATAGTTTTCTTAGTGCCGAGTGTATTACGATATACATATATGATGTTGCACTCTACTGATATCAGCATTTTTCCACTTCAAGTAAAGTGTGGGCTTTACTTCCATTTATGTCCCTTTACCTTTGCCACTTTTAAATATCATTGCCTTGAGTATCAGATGGCATTACAATTTTTGTTTCAATCAAGAATGCTTAATAAAACTCAAGGTGAGCAGGATCATCTGTTGTATATACCCATATTTCTGCTCCTTGTATTGTTCTTTCCTCCTTCCTGATGCTGTAAGATTCCTTCTTTCTATTAGAAAGAACTTCTTTTAGCCATTCTTTAAGAGTAGGTCTGTTAGTGACAAATTCTTTTAGTTTTTCTTCATTTGAGAATGTCTTTATTCCTCCTTCATTTCTGAAGGATAATTTCCCTGGACATAGAATTTGTGGCTGACAATTCTTTTCTTTCACCACTTGAAAAATGTTCCACTTTCTTCTAGTCTCTGTGGTTTCAGATGAGAAATTTGCTGTCACTTCAGTTGTTTTTTTTCCTATAGGTCATACATTGTTTCTGTTTGAATGCTCTCAAGATCTTTTTCTTTGTCTTTACTTTTCAGACGTTTAATCATGGTGTGTTCGGGTATGGATTTCTTTGAGTTTCTTATTTGAGCTCAGATTCTTGAGTCAATAGATTTATGTCTTTTACCAGATTTGGGAAGTGGTCAGACATTATTTCTTCAAATAATCTGTTTCTTTTCAGATACTCATATAACTTCTGTTTGTTTCATGAGATTTTTCTGGATATTTTTATTTGTTTCAAGAGAATTTGTAATTGTGTATTGAAGCATTTTTATGATGTCTGTGTTAAAATCCTTCTCAGGTAATTCTAACATTTCTGTCATCCTCATGGTGGCATCACTTGATTGTGTTCTGCCACTCAAGTTGTAATTTTCCTGGTTCTTATTAGGACAGGTGATTTTCTATAGTATCCTGGACATTTTAACTGTTAGGTTAGGAAATTCTGGATCCTATTTAAAGCTTCTGTGTTAGCAGGCAATTCTCCTGTTTAGGTTCAGCATGCAAATCCTGGCCTACTTTCATGGGCTGTGCTTCCAATGGCTGATTTATTTTCAGAAACTTGCCATGTTAATTTGGTCAGTTTGGTGTATCTGGTGCAGCTGAGACTCCCATTGGTCACTGTTCAGGAAATGTAAGGATTTTTCCAAGCTTCCTGCATCTAGGTGGAGAAGGAGTGTCTGGCCCATTGGGAGGAAGAGGCTTCCTGAAGGCCATCTGTTATGATGAGGATCCTTCTTCACGGTGTTGCCTAGTCACCCAATGTCTGTAGGTACAGGAGGGGAGTCTCAGGCCTTTGGGAACAAAGGGGTTTCCTGGATGGCCACTTATTGTGGCTGACTCCCCTTTGCAGATACACTTGGCTGCTGAGTATTTCTTGGTGGGGAGGAGATTCTTAGGTCCAACAGAGAAATAGAATGTTTTCTAAACCAACAGAGAAATAGAATGTTTTCTAAACCAGGGTGATCATCGTGAGATCCTCCTTGATGAGCTGCCCAACAGCCTGGTGTCTCTGGGTCGGGGAAGAAAGTCCCAGTCCTGGTGGGGAAGGACAAGGCTTCCCCTGGTGGCTTGTTGTTAGTGGAGTCCCTCTGCTAGTTCCACGGAGCTTGCCTGCTATTGTTGGCTGGGCTCTCGTTCAATACAGGTGAGAAAGAAACTACCCAAGTCACTTTCTGTTGCTAGGTTGGGGGTCAGGAAACATGGGGTCTAGGTTATCTTCTTCTGGTGGGAGTTTGTGAGAGGTACTGCCATCACATTGTTCCTCCAGTGCTGAGGTCCCTTTGCCTTCCTCTTCCTTCCTTTCAGGATTCTCTTTTGGTTGTTATTCCCAAGGTTTATAATTGTATTTATTGGGGAGTTGCAGAATGAAACAAGTCTATACCATCTTGTCTGGACCAGAAGTCCCTAATTTATGTTGTAGACAGAATGCCTAAAAATAAATGAATTATTTATTAAATAAATTTTCTTCAGGAGGTGAGTGGTCAGCAGGACCATATAAATTCGCAAGTTATTTATTGAGAACTGCTCATAGCAAATGAGCTGAGGTTGTGGTTGTTGAAAAACACATCACTCTCCAATAATTTGCTTTTAAGCAGGCATTGATCTGCAACTCCAACAGAACTGACACATAGTAGGTCTCAATAAATAATCGTTGAATGAATGAAATAATGGATGAAAATTAAGGAATCTCTCCCCCAACTTCATTTGATAGTTCAAAGGATCAAGTAAGGGCTAGATGTTTTGGAATAAATATGACATATATTTTTGTTGATTTGCCTAGTAATTTATTTTCCCAATTCTAGACATGGAAGTGTCCCCTATAAATCTGTAATTGACACAGCAAGAAGAAAATCTGAATGTGTCTTGTCATTATACTAAGGATCAGAGAGTTCTTGAAAAATGAATGAAAATGGGTTGATCCAGACTTCATACAAAAGAGATTGAGGAATGTCTGTGGTTTGGTGGATTGGTCCCGGCTGGGGGCTTGAGTTGAATCATAACATTAATTACCAGTAACTTCAGGCTGACCTGAATCTGAGATTTTAGTTGTTGAGTCTCCTTCAGCAATTGGAGCTTCTGATGTTCTTGTAATGCAGAAAGGCAAAGGTGGTGGTGTTGTCTGACTAACAGAGGACAGTGTTCAAATTGATCATCCGTTCCCAAGAGGACCTTGGAGGATGAAGAGAATGTACCATCAAACGCCAAGCTTATGTGCTACTCTCAGTGAACCCAAACAACTCCCCTTCCCTTTTGAGGGCTGGAGCTCTGAGAACATCTCTGAGAAGTCACTCCTCTAGCTCCTCATTGTCCCTCCTTCATCAGGCACTGTTTTCCCTCTTCACAACCTGACTTGCATTTCCTCTATGTGACAAACAGACCAGTTACAGCCCTCCCCTGTGTGGGCACTGCTGCCGATCACCTTGTGTCTCTCTAGGAGATGACTCGGTCATCCAGGGCACGCACTGCCCCATCCCATGGACCTGGTTTTGGTTCCTGACAGCAGACACTTGCCGGAGGCTTAGTCTCCCTACATTCCACTGTTGATGAGCTCCAGCATGAGAAATTAGAGGAGAATGGCACAGACCTCTGTCTACAGACTTCAAACGCCAACAGCAGATGAGGCCTGGTGTTGGTTAAGGGCCATTTGCAATTGCGACTCTGTGTCTCAGCTGCACTTTTTTATGTTTCACATTATCCATTCTGCCCACCTCCCTCACACATGCCCTGGAGATGGATTGTGCAGGCAGACACTGTCTGCAGTACCTCAGTGGGAGATGGAGGCCTGCCTTCACTTTGCACATGTGTCATTTGTTGTATGTGAGGAGACTACAAGTGACCCTTCATCAGTTAGATTTTGGGCTGTTTTTTCTGCCATGGCACTGGGCAAGGCTGAACCCTTAGCGCTTTCCATCCTGCCCCTTTCTGACCAATAGCACATTTGGTGCATCTGCAGTCTCTGCCTGGGGAATAGAGAAATTAGTTTTGCAAAGCTGGCGTTCCACACAGGGACCTCACTTGTGAGCAGGGCTAAACCAGAAACATGTCTCTCAGCGGACAGCAACATTTCAGAGATGGAATACCACTTTCTGGTTTACTCACTCCCTCATAGCCAGAAGAAGAGGGACAGTTGCCCATAGGTCTCCCCCAGGAAGGAATCCATGAGCTGAGCACCAAGGATCCTGATCAGATGGTTGGAGGGTTGAGGTCATCAAAGGGGTTTCCCAACTTAACTGCGCCATTTTCTAGAACTTGGGCTTTAAAAGTCCTTATCGAACTGCAAGGCCCCCAAGGAGAGATAATTTGAGGAATTAATTCTTAAGAAAGAAACTCTTGGGTTATGAGAGAGTGTGGGGAAAGAGAAGAGGAAGTGGTAGCTAGAGCATAAATATGGTTCTTTAATAGAAAAAATCAGTATTACTTAAAGATTTTTTTTTTTTGATGAGGAAGATTTGCCCTGAGCTAACATCTGTTGCCAATCTTCTTTTTTTTGCTTGAGGAAGATTCACCCTGAGCTAACATCTGGGCCAGTGTTCCTCTGTTGTGTATGTGGGTCACTGCCATAGCATGACCACCAATCAGTGGGGTATGTCTGCGCCCAGGATCCAAACCCGTGAACCCAGGCCACCAAAGCAGAGTGTGCTGAACTTAACCACTACTCCATGGGGCTGGCCCCTCAAAGACTTTTTTTCACTTTGAAGTTTTTATTCTAAGAAATCATGATATACATGGAGTCGTATGGAAAATTTCTTTGCATTTCAGTGACAAAATAGGATCTTTAAAAGACTTTTAGACTGTACTTTAGGCTGCTTTGAGCTTTGTCCATGGGAAGACCAGTCACTGAGCCCCATCATAGGATGCGTAAAGGGAACATCAAGGGAGCACCTTACCTGTGCCTCTTGAGAGATTATCGGCTCAGAGATGAGGTCCCCTGTAGGGTTATCAGAGATTGGAGGGAGGAAGAGGGACCTCACAGGAAAGGGGAATCTTGCCTTAATAAAGCAGGAGGCATTCATGAACGTAAGCTAACTAAAAGGTTATCACCTTGAGATTGGGTGTCTATAAATCTGGATGAGTTCACCAATGAATGGTTCTGTCTATTCTTCTGCCATAAAAATCATCATAACTCAATGATCAAACCAACTTTCTACCAAACCTGCCTTTTTAGAGAGATTCTGTGTACGTAAGATGCACATTCCTTATTGTAGAATTCCATATAGGATGTATAATGTGTTTTTAACCTTATCTTCTTTAACCTCAGAGGTAAAGAGGGCAGTAAAGCCATTTTAGAGATGAGAAAACTGAGGTTCAAGTGGTTAAGAGACTTTCCCAAGGTGACCAGGCAGGTGGGACAGGGCAGAGACCACGATCTCAGTTTCCTTGTGTTTACACACCACCTGTCTCCATTATGCTGTGTGGCTTCCAAGTAAAAGGCATACAGTAATGTACTTCCATGGCATGTGGTTTAGTACATCTTTCACTTATTAAAGATGTAAACGTAGATTGGTATTAAGAATGCAGTGTAGAGTTTGGAAATGCTGATATCTGTTACTTAGCATCTTGCAACACAAACCTGGAACTTAGCCAGCTTTGAAACCTAGATTTGCATAGGTCTAAGGTCTAAGTAAGATTTAAAAGTTGTCAAAGTATTCTGCTTTGTCACCAAAATTCAGCTAAGTTTTCGATTTGACTCTATAAAATATCTTACTTTTTTTACATAAAAATTTCAAAATGAAAAAAATGTCTTTGAATAATATTGATTTTTTTTCAGCAAAATCTCTCATTGAGGGCCTTTGTATGTAAGATAAGCAACCATTTACATTTGGGGGATGGAGTAGAGGCAGAAAAGCATGGTGACTGCTTACTCTCAGAAACTATTGGCAACTGCCTTTGGGAATCCTCTGTGCTGCCAGAAATGTCTGTAGGTGGGTGGGATGCTCTTACATGCTGTACACTGTCTAAGGGTAGCATGTTTTCCTCGCTTCCTCCTCTGTGCTTACAGCCATGGTTGGGATACCCATCTCTACAGAGCCCAGATCCCAGCACCTGCTTAGTTGATCCACCAACCTGTGGTCCTACTACCAACCCATGTGACAACTGTAGCATGCATAGTAGAAATCGAGGACCTCAAAGCGAGGTATCAGGAGAATGTGATTCAGAGCTCAACTCTGCTGATTTCTAATCCAGTCTTGCCTTCACTTGATTTTATGGCTCTCTGAGATTTGAAGCAAAGTGAGCAGATGCACCACCTAAACCCAAGAAATGCTCTGGCCTCCAAAGCGATTTCTGAGGATTAGCCTCTAAATTAAGAAATACTTCTTCATTAGAAACGAACATTACAGCTGGAAGGAGTTCTCAATTTGGACACAGGTATGACACTCATTAAAGATTGTAGTCTTTCTTGTCTTTCTGCCTCTTATTTGAATCTAGGTCAATCTGTTTCTCTTTACATTTCTAAATCAGAAGCTGTATGATATATTTCTCATAAGGCTCCTTTTAACCAACGAAACTTTCTCTGGCTCATTGACATTGTAAAGTTTTTTTTTCACTTAACATGCACTTATTTGAAAAACAAATCTTGAGATTTTTGCCATTAGGCTCACTGCCTATAAAACCATCTGTTTGTAGAGCCCCTCTCAGGGAGCCCCTGCAGGTGCCAAAGTCTTGGCAGCTGTGGCAGTTACACACTGATGAATTTAGGGAATGGAATGGACTTCAGACCAAGATGACCAATGAGATACACTTTACAACTCAAGCCGAAGCTTATGTTAAAAATAAAATGCCTTTATGGATGGTTTTTGTTTCCCCCCTGAGTCTTCTAAATCAGGAAGACAGCTTGCAGCAGCTCACGAATTGGGTATTTCTTGCATGGCCTGCCTCCCTGAAAAACCAGAGGGCCAACACATTTGTCCCAGTTGGATTGGGAACAAGAAAAGGAGAGGGTTGCTAAGAGGGCTGCAGTGGAGGTCAGACTCCTCAAAAGAAGGTAGATGGCTTTTTCAAGTTGGTTTTGGCAGCCACTGATGTCATCTGCATTTCCAAACTTCTGTGGGGCTTATATTCTACTAAGATGGCAGCTCTGACAAAGTAACAGCTAATGAGGCAACATGGGTCTGGCTATCATTCAAAGTAGATCTAATAAACATACAAGCAAACAATTCCCCTGTGGTGTAGACAATCTAAACTAAGTCAATGAGGAAAGATGCTCTAATGAAATTGAAAGAGTGATCCCATTGCAAGTGGGAGCCCTGATATGTAGCAATTATGAGAGCATTTCTCCACTTTATCAGTCTAGTGTTAGTATGCTGTTACACAGTGGCAGAACCTCTAGGTGTACACGCACTCTTTCTCCATGATCTAGTTTCAACTATGGCTAAAAAGAAAATGGCAAGCAACCTTAAAGCATTATTGATTTAAGAGGGAGAAGCAAAGAGCTTGTGTCCTTTGTGTCAAATATTTTAATCCTTTAACATAACCTTATTGAAAATAAATAGGCTTACTGAGAAATAAACCCACTAATTCATCATGTGGCCTGAAAAACAAGCTCATCCTTTATGTTCTAATATTATCCTTCCAAAATTCTTTACAGTGCTTTATAAACTACCATCCATCAATGCATAACACGTGGGGCTGGTGTTCCACTGTGTGCAATGTATTTAGAATATTCTCTGTACAGCAGCTTTGCTGGTAAAGGTCAATAAGGGGAGCATGTTCCTTTCAACAGCACATCTCTTGAAGACCCTATGCAAGGTCTTTGAAGATTTGCATGTTTACTAGCAGCACAAAACAGAGAAAAATCGAAATGTAAAGAAGCTCTAGATGGCTAAATTCCCAGGAACAAGCGAGTCTGGATCTTGAGCATAAATTTCCTCAGAGAAGGACTTTGAAGTTTGTTTCAATCTGTAAAATTCTAGTAATGGTCTAAATTTGCTCCTCAACATCTGGTAGAGATAATTGCAACAACAAATGGTATGGATATGTTCATTTGTTCATGTATTCATTCATTAATTCAAGATGGTTTTATTGAAAGCCTCCCTATGTATAAGAAAATGGTCTCAGCGCTTCAAGGAATGGACAGCTAAGATAGTCCTTGCCCTCAAGGACCTTATTCTGTATTTGGGAGGGGAGATCCATAAGTACATACTAGTGAGATATGGTAGACTGAGATAAACATCATAAATTGTATCAGATCCAGAGATGAAAAGATGGGTGATGGCATATTTTTGGGAAGGATTTATAAAAGGGTTTCCATTACAGCTAAAGAATATGTTGGGGTTCTGTATCTGAAAGGTCAAGAGTTGTGGGAGGATAGTCCAGGCAAAGACACAACCCAAATAAAAGCTTGAAAATGGGAAAAACGCAAGGCAGCTTTGGAAACAGTGAGAAGTTGAGTTTGATTTAACAAAGGATATGTGTAGGACAGTGTAAGTGATGAAATTTTACAGGTAATTTGATACCAATATTATAGAAGGTGGTGGATATCATGTGAACGTATTCAGGCTGATTTAATTCCTCAGCCAAATATGAGCAAGAATATTTTTAAGATTGTGCGATAACAGGTGGAAAACAGTAATCTCGTATCTCAAGAAGAACTTATTCCCAAGACAACTTCTACCCTGTCCATATACCTGGATCACTCTGTTAGTCCAGTCAGCTGTGTTGCTCAGCTGTGCTACCCTTCTCCAGACCTTTCATTTATGCAAAATGAATGATACTCTACCTCTAAAGGAACCCATGTCACTTTTTCCTTCCACCTCATCCATTCATGATTCTTCATTCACCATCACAAGTCACGATCCAATCATTGTGTAGCTTCTAATGACACTCCGCCTCTCCAGTACCTCCATCTCCAGGCAAAAGTCATCAATGCCCACAAGAATGACTTGCCCAAGGTTACAGAGCTAATATGTGGGAGAGCCATGGAACTCTCAGGTTAGAAAACTATAGTCTGTTCTTGGATTATCCAAGAGATTGATATTCCCAGTTTTCTCATAATCTATTTTCTTTGATTTATTGCTTCATTTTTTTACTCATTCATTTATTAATTTAACAAATATTTACTGAGCACTTATGTTACCTGAATTAAGTGCTGAGGATATAATAATGAACTAGATTCCTACTCACGTGGGTATTCCAGGCCATTAGGAAAGAGAGAGGAAAATAGTAGTACTCTCGGTCAGTCCCCAGCTGCCAAGGGGCAAGTTCACCGTCCAGAGCAAGCATTCCAAGCCAGCCTTCTCTGTTTTCCTCCTTCCTCTAACAGCCACTCTCACTGGAATTCTATTACTGAAATTTGCCTAGTTTTTGACTCCTTCCCATAAAATAGAATGCTCTGGACTTTTCTAGAAGTATCAATTAATTCATCTAGAAGATCAATACTGATAATAACAGAAAGAAAGAAGCAGTAAGTGTGCTTACCTGGATGTTTCAAGCTGACCAAAGTGAAAATTTAAAAATGATAACTTGAGAATTTGGTTATGTTTAGATGAGTTCTAAAAGGCAGAGCAAAGTTCCTCCTGCGGTATTGCAGATTTAGAGATAAGCCAACTGAGTACAAAACCTGAGAGCAATACAAAGAGACTTTACTGAGTGTAGAGTGTGCCCTCTAAAGAAAAGCTGGAGGTCCTATAATTACGCATGTGACAAAAAGCTAAATAAAATTATTGAATGATAATTTAGTTTAAAAAAAGGGGCAAGTCTTGACTTTCATACAAACAAAAACGAAGTGTCAAAGATTTTTTTAAATTCGTTAACTAATGAGGGAACTAGTAAGATGTTAAAAACTTGTTCAAAGGAGAATCTAAAGAGCAGACGCATATCTAGGCAATCAGGGATGCTGGAATGAATTCGTGTAATAGACACAAAATTGGCTTATGACACGGGCACAAGGTTATATCAATTTTACCTCCACAGGGCAAAACTCACTTGAATTCCAATGAATAAGAATAATTTGCATTAATACCAGTCTCTATAACTTATAGAATTAAAAAATAGCTTAGAGATAATGAAAAAATGTAGACATTATGGAATCGTATAACCTGGAACCTTACAATAGAGATAAAAACTAGTTTTTCACTGAAAAGATACTCAGTAATCATTTTGGTCAATTTAAAAGCCGTGCACAATTTTTCCTGACAAAGTCTTACTGCCTTCTCTGATGAGACGAGAGTTCAATGGTTCAGTTACATTTGGAGATGTTGTCTTCTCTGTGTTAGGTGGCCCATGTACAGTCTAATGAGGAGCATCAGCCATGACCCTGGGAAAAGACATTTAAGTACGCAAATTAATGGATACAAACAGGTACAACCTAGATGCAGTGGGATTGAGCTAAATCAGAGGATAAATAGGGTTTCTTGTTTGAGTGATAACGCCAGCCATGAGAAGCCAGGAACAGGGCTCCTTTTAACAAAGAATTGACAAACGACTTTTAGAAACTGAAAAGAGTACCTGAAACATTATTGTGCAGGCAATGGAAATGATAAACAAGAACTAGAAGATGTGGTCCAGGGAAAGAAGAACAAATACAATGAAGTAGGAAGCAGTGTAGTCTCAAGTACTACATTGTGCCTTGTGGTAGGAGTTTGGGGAGAGAGAATTATGCACTACAATATTGAGAGAAATTTGTCCACATGTGGTGAACGGGAACAGAATCAAGGGGACTGCATTGGCACAGAGGAATAATTGACTGTGGGCACATGTGACAAGCACATTTCTGAGTCTGACATATAATAAGCTAAATATGGAACATATTATTACATAATTATATTATTATTATACAACAGAACCAGCAAAATGCTCCTATGGTTCATAAAGAAAGGTATGATGTATAGGTAATAATAAACTCCTCTATCTCTATAGCATTTTGCACATGAATTTTCTCACTAATAACCCCTAGATCTATGCACTGTTCTTTCCGTGTTCCAGTGGAAGAACCAAAGCTCAAGCATCTGATGAGTGACGGAGGAAGCACTTATGTGATTTCCCATGATTTCGATCAAACCACAGCGGCTTCTTCTGTACCAGGAGCCAGTCATCCCATTATGCTGCCCTGGCCAGATCCCACATGGAATTCTGTGTGGAACCAGAGATCAGGTAAGAACTATCTAGAAGGCCAAAACATAGGAAAGCAAGACCCACCAACAATGTCCAAAAGATCTATGATTATGTCCTGAAGAGACCAGAAAGCTGAGGGGAACGTAATGAGTATCTAGTGGCTGAAAGGCTAAATGCAACGTGGTGGCCAGTAGGATGCCCTGATGGAAGACACAAATTGGGAAAATAATAGCAAACTTCTTGGGAGGATTGGCTATGTAAATTACACTGACTTTCTCATTTATTCTTCACAATAAACCTATGAGATAGGTACTATCATTATCTTCATTTCCCAGATGTGGAAACTGAGGCACAGAGATGTTAGAGGAGTCCCTGAGTTCGATGCCTTGTAAATGTTAGAGCTGAGACTGACACCTAAGTCTCTCAGATTCTAAATCCGCCACTATCTGCCACTCTGCCCTTTACGCACATTGCCGTAAAAGTGACTTGGGTTAATTAAGACCTTTCAGATTTGGAAGAAGTATCTGAGGGAATTTGAAAAAAAAATTTCTTTGGAAGAAGTGAAGTCAATAATTAGGCCCAAATTTTTGTCTGACAATAGTAGTAGTTTGCATGAAGTGTACAATTAGAGATTAAAAACAAAGAGATGATCCACAATCTTAAAAGAATATTCATGGTCTCCTAAAATTGCAACTGCAGTTGCTATGGGAAGTGAAGTTGACAAGTGGGGAGGGAATGGTATGGTTTAGTGGGAAGTCTGCATTATACGAAATTTTGAAATAAATTGGGCATTATTCTAGGTTAGCAGCCATTAGGTGCATAATAAGTAGATACTAATATGGATGCTACTTAGTAAAATAAGAAAACAAAATCATTACTATTCACAATAAACTATGTTGCATGAAACCTATGAATGCCTATGGCAAGAATTTTTGATTTCTTAAGCAATCCATTTTAAAACAGCCAGGGCCTTTAGAAGGAATTCCAACTGCCTTTAGAAGGACACAATGGAGATCTTAAGCATTTCCCAATTGCTATCTTTGAACATTACATTGGCCTTCAACTATCATTCGTTCTGAGTCAGCAGCATCTAAATTGGGGGGATATTACCATTTTCCCACAAATCGCCTAAGATGAAAATCTAATACAATTTAAAAAGATAAAGTCCAGAAAAACCACAATGTCAAATATCCAAGCTGTCAGAGATTGCTTCTATTTTCTTTGACTTCTTTTGTTTGATCTTTGTCTCTGCTAGCTCTTTTGGCTTATTCAAACCTCTCTCCTCTGTCCACCTCTTTATCAACACTGACTTCCAGTACTGCTCCTCTCTGCAGATCTACTTAATACCATTTTGGGGACTAGGACTCCCAGATGTGCTCTACTGAAATACCAGACCTCCAGCTACCACTGTGGGGTGAGTTTTCTATAGAACCTCATCCCCCACGACACATTATTAAACAGAACACAACATCGTCAGAGGAAGAACTTGCATCTGGATTACTTTATTGAAGCCCACTGGTGATACCAAGGATAATGAGAACTTAATTGACCAAGAGGGCTCACTGAAGCGACCGAAGAGGCTGCCCTACTGAGGATGCGTGTTTCTACTTTCACAGCCAAAGGTGGGGGAGGATTTTATTTTCCTAGCAATTTTTGAATAGCCCTTTTGTCCTTACCTCCAGTCATCAAAGTTTGAGAAATATTGAGGTCTAACCTCATAGAGTCTAGCCACGAAATGGGGACATTTAAAAGTTACATTAAAAATAATATTTACGTGACCTATATTTATATTTTCACTAGACGGAAAGTAAAAATATCAGTTTGTCCAGGTTGGGTTGGTCAGAAAATCTTGCATTCTTCTTCACCTCCCTGCGCATGATTCTCTGCTTCTTTTCAGGGTTCGCTGGTCCTCGCTTTTTCTCCAACACTCCATGCTTCCCCTAGTGACTGAGGTTCTGGCATTTTGCCTTCTAAATTTTCTGAGAACTTTTCATGGCTCAAAGTAGTGGTAATTATTTTATTTCATTTTCTAAATCATTTAGTAGGACAAGGGAATGGTTTTAATTTGACTCATCTACAACCCTATTGTTTCCCCATAGATTTTTTTTCCCCTTGCCTTGTTTGGCAAAATCCCTGATTTGCCCTTAGTTAATTCAAAGAACAAGCAAAAGAGATGTTTACAGGTGCCCTTAATCTCAAAGTAGGTAATAAATTATGTAATTATTAAATATACTTGTCATGCTGCCAAAGGAAAAATAAAGAAAGATGTTTGCTTCAATGAAAGTAACTCTATATTTCTAGTCTTTTCTGGATCTGCGGGGCATTAGCACACTAAAGAAAATCTTCAGCAGGGACTAAAGGCCTCTGGCCCCAAGATCATCCTTGTCCTACTGCTGAGTCACTGCTTCTCGGGCCCACAGCTCAGAGAAGCACATTTAGGAAAAGATTTATAAACGGAAAACAACTGAAGGCAACTTGATGGTATGAGTTAAATCATACTGAGGTAAAATCACAAATTATTTTGGGGGAAATAGCTATAATTCAGGGACGTATTTTTATTGGTCATATTGGCTGTTGGTTGCATATTTTTGCTTTCTGTTTGGTTTCTTTTAGGGTATATGTATTGCTCCAAATTTCAGAGGTCCACATTCTTCTTCTTGTGCAGACTCCCTATGTGGAGTGAGTCTACCCACTCTCTGAGTTTTGCTATTACTGCTTAGCCAGCACCCCTTCTCTTGCTTAGCTCTAAGATATCTAGTTGAAACCTCTATGATACATGGTTCAAGATTGGGCCTAGAAAAAATTATAAACTAGGGGAAACTTTCTTCAGTATCCTTTCTTAATATTCAATTCGAGTAATGACATAGTCTTGCTAGCAATGCCATACAGTCTGGTGGGAATATAGATTTGTATAATCTTTCTGGAATGCATTTTAATAACATGCATCAATAGGCTTATTGCACTCATATGTTTTGACTCAATCATTCTAACTTTGGGAATTTATCCTAAGGAAATAATATGAAATAGAGCAAAAGTTTTCTGCATCAAGATGTCAACTTCTCCATTGTTCCTATTAGTACAAAACTGAAAACAATCTAAACGTCCAACACTGAGGGAATTATGTGCAAATTGTGATGTACCCACATGATGCAATGCTATGAAGCCTTTAAATGTACTATAATGTGGGGAAAATATGTATTATAAGGTTACATAACATCATGTTAAGTAAAATGTGCAGTCTGAGCTCAACACGTAATAAAATTTGTATAGAGAAAAATAAAAGGTAGAAATACATAGCAGGGGGAATAAAGACTTTCTGAGTGATAGAATTGAGTAAAATTTTTTTCTTTATATTGTTCCTCATTTTCCAAAGTTGATGTAACAAGCATATACAAGTTTATAAATAAGAAAAAGAAATTGAGGGACATTACGTTTTCACTGCTGCAACCTAGAGAAACAGCAGGGAGAAGAGCCATATGGTAGCTGTCCATGAGCCCTCTTGGGATGGAAAGGGATGGAGGAAGCTATTCTTCTTGACACAGCTCTTGGAGCATCCCTTTCAGCCCACACCCTTGGCCTGGACTTACTAGGCCCTGTGCTCTGGTGGAAGGAGACCTACTGAGACCCCGACACCTGCCAAGTTTAGGATTAATCCCACTTGGATAAGAGGCTTGAGTAAACTTGTAGGAGAGAAGGGGTCTCAGTGTCTGTAACTTTAGGGCTTCCCTTGGGTGTGCAGTTGGCAGGGAAGACACTTCTTGACAATGGAAAAACCAAGAGCATTTGTGGTCTTTGCTGTATCTCATTGAGATCTTGGTTCAAATATATCTCTTCCAAGCCAGTCCTTCTTCACCTGGTGCATTAACAGTATATGTTCTAGAGTCAGACTGCCTGTTTTCAAATCCTACTCTCAATACTTAACAGCTGTGAGACCTTGGGGATACTTCCTAACATTCCTGATCTTCAGTTTCCTCATCTGTAAAATAAGAATAGTAATTGATCCTATTTCATAGAGTTGTTCTAAAGACTAAACAAGAAAATCCACATAAAGTGTTTAGGATAGTGTACAAAGAAAACGATAAATGTAAGCTTTTATTATTAGCTGTTATTTATTCACAGCAGGTTTTAATATTATTATTAAATGTGAAATTATATTACTTATTATTTACTCATTTATTATCTGTTTCCCTAACTCACATATGATTTCCCTGAAGGCAGGGGCTTTATCTGTCTTGTTAATAACTTGTTAAAACAGAGCCTGATAAATAGTGGGTATACAATGAATAATTATTTGATGAGAGAATGATCACATGGACATCTGATAAAGATCAATCCTCTTCCCCAGCCATAAGGGGGGTGACCTAGGCTAGCCTATTTATTTGGATCAATTGAGAATATGATAGTGGCAGTAGGGTCTCTTAGCAGGGGGAATCCTCAAAGCAAGGGAGTGCAAAGGTGAGAGTCTGGTGAGGGTAGATGGGAAGAAGGGCTGAATGTCACTGAAGTCATGGGTTTGGAGTAGAATCTGAGCTGTGGAATCCAGGACAGCAAAGAACCAAGGGGACAAAGTCAGGGAATGTGGCTGTAATGCAGAAGAAGGGGAGCTGGTCTGGGTGAGTTATGGGAGCAGGCTGGCTGCATGTGGGCAGGTTTTTAGGACTCCAAAAAGGTCACAAGCAGACAAGCCAGCTCTATTACAAGGACTGAGTTCTTTCCTGGGAGCACTGCTAGGACATTAGTTATAGAATTAAGGAGTAATAAATTTGAAAGAGTAGAAAAATGAAATAATCCCAGAAAAAGGATTCCCAGGCCTATATTGAATGCTGCTTCCATTGAACTTTCCCTAGTCATTCCAACTAGCTACTTACATGGCATTTAGCTTTCACCAGCTTGTGTTTTAAATAACTTGTGTTCAGTACCTACCTGGACTACTAGATTGTAAACTGAACTTTCCTTCAACAGGATGAGTTTTCCTAATTTTGTGAGGCCAATGCCGTGACCAACTGCCATTTGGAAAACATTTTTGAATAATTGTAAGTTGATATATTCCTGATTCCTTCTGGGTCCGAAACTATAACTTCCCTAAACGGTTCTCAATTTCAACTCTCTCTCTCTTTCTTCCTGCCATACTCCATTACTGTTCTTGTCCTGAATTTTCAAGCCATGTTTGCCATCTTAATCTTCCATTTTTTCGTATGTTTATGTAGATCGCTGTTTTCTAAAATTGTAAACTCTTAGAAAATACACACCGTCTCATTTATACCTTTGTCTTTTGAGTTAGAGCAGTAATACTAAAACCTACTTTTGCACTATCTTGGAGGTATTTTTAGTGATATCCACTTTTCTGTTTCTGGTAACTGTATGTTAGTGACTAAATTCTTGAAATAATTTTCAATTAACTTTAAAATACTGTGTGCCAGAAAGTACTTCTTAAGGGATTGTTGAGAAAAAAACCCAAATATTTGTTATGACTCCCCAAAGGTGAGTAATGGATTAATGAGAGGATAACAAAACGAATAATGTTACTATCACCGTGTATGGAAGTGGCTTAATTGATGAGGTTCATGAGTAGGACGGGCTAAATATTTCCTTTGATGAATACTGTTTCCTGATGTACTTAGTTTTTCAAGAAATTGGTCAGACTAGAAGTTAGCTATGACTTCATTGCTTCGTGACTCACAAGGAATGCACCCTTTCTGTCCAAACCTTTTGTTCCGGTAAGATTTTGACTTCCAAACTCTTGGCAGTGATGAGAGCCAAATGCAGGCACGTAACATAGTGTGCTAGCCTTCACAGTATTTATACTCTGTTTTTAACAAAAATTGCTTTAGGCAAATTTCGACTTTGATCAAGAATGGCACTAAGTTTTACAAAAATTTTGGAGTTGTGAAATCAAGGAATTTTCATCTGAAATAAATCATGTGCAAAATGACAGCAGCAAAATGGCATCAGTTGGGGAGCCAAATATGGAGGCAACATTTCTTCTCTCTGAGGAACAACAAGGTGTAGAAATCAAGCTTTACCTAGTGCACCACCTCTTTGCCCAACTTTGAATGATAATGTAACTAATTGTCTCTGGGGTCATGAAGGGATCAGTTCAACTATCAAATGCCTTACTGTGACTATCTTCTCAATAAATCTAAGCCTTAGGTGATACTTTATAATCTAGAGAGAACTCTAATGTATTTTATCTCACTTGATCCTAGTGATCTCTTGTGATGGGCAAGGCTGATGTTCTTATTACTACATCAAGGCCTAGCTCACTGCCTGCCCCGTATGTCGTACTTGATAACTATTTCTAGAATTGAAGTTGTTGAAGGCACATTTTTCATATTAGGAAAGAGTGTTTAACGATTTCCTCAAACTCAGCCAGACCAGATGAAACTGCTCGGACTTGAAGCCGTATCTTACACAGTCTCCAACAATCTTGCCATTGTCACCTTTGAAAGTGCTGCTTTTCCCCAATTGACTGTTGATACCAAAGTAAACAAGCTATTCCTGGTGCCACTGGGCTGCACAGATTTGAACAATCTTGAGAATAGGCTTGAAAGTAATTAGCTACATGCGAAACAGAAAAAGAAGAGGGAGTGGGAAGGAGCAGAATGACAATAAAGACTTTGGGTGTTGATCGGAGTGGTATTTAAAATAAATACAATAAAACTTATCCTGTAATCAGTAAACAGCAATATAATTAGAATTTTTTTTTTCCTATTTACTTCCTTTAACAACCAATAGGGGGAAATGAGAAAAAAAAAAAGTCAAGGACTCAATCAAACAGATGGTTCTCGAGTCATTATTTTCCCCTTGATGTTGTTTACAAGAAGAGACTCACTTAACGAAACGTGATTCACAGATTCCGGTGAGACTAGCAGTTCACTATGGGAAGGAGAGAGGAAAACAGCAGGAAGAAAGCTCAGATCATAAGCCTTTAGTATGTGCATTATTATGCCTCATTAATTAACCCAACCACTGTCCTGGTGACGTCCTGGGCTCACTTCACAGGAAAAAATTAGTCTGGATTGCCAAGTTAAACAGACAATTACAGGAAGATCGAATTATGCCTACATTGCATTCTGTCGGGGCACTAAGCCAAATTCATGTCAAATTCATAAGACTAGAATATCCTCACTAAAAACAGCTCTGAAGAACCAACGTCACAAGCCATTTGACGTCTACACAGAGGATGTATTGATCTTGCCTGAGCTTCCTTTCTCAGAATCACATAATAGGCCAAAAGAGAGGGCTTTCTGAGCATCTTACTCTCTGCCACACAGCAGCTGGCCAGATCCTTTGTTAGGTCCAATAAAGCACAATGTGGCAGGGGAAAACATCCCCACCTCATGAGTCCTGTCCCCATCCTGGCTGGCAGCTGTCACAGCCATATAGAGACAGCTTAGACATTTAAAGAGAACAATAGGAACTCCTAGTGTAGGTTTTCCATGGTGGAACCTTTGGTTCTGTCCATCTTCTTGTGGGAAGCTTTTCCATGGAAGAATGGCTGAAAGGGAAAGAAAACCCACATCAGATTTTCAGGAGCCACAGTCCTGGAATGTCTGATGTCCCCAGCACCAGAGACAATGCTACACTTGGGTGAATCAATTGCTTCAATGCTTTTAAATAGGGTGATATTTACTAGTGATCCAGGGCTCAGGAAGGGAGAGTAAAATGTGCTTTATAAACACTAAAGAGTAAAAAGTCTAAGAATTTAAGTTTGGATATCTAGATGCAACTTGGAAAGAAAGCTGCTCCCTGATATTTGTTCTAGGGCATTCCTCCTTTGTAAGCAGAGATGTCTAAACTGAGGCCCTTTTCCATGTTACTTCTCTATTAGGCAGAAAGTCCAGAAATCAGAGCTTTTGACTCCTAATTTCAAGTCAATGTGTTGAGTAGACACAGATAAAATTTTTGACATCTTTACTTTGAGAAAGCAGAAATTCTAATTCTGTCCTTACAATCACTCATCCATTGGATGGGCATTCACTATACATTTACCAGGCACAAGAAATTTTGGAGCCCTGAACAGTCTGTTTTCTCTAAGGTCTTCCAAAACAACTGGGCTTGCAAATTTTAACCTAAAATTTTGCTGCCCGCCCAGGTTCTACACTCAGACTTTTTCTTGTCTTTCTCTTCTTACTTTCCTTGGGTGACCTCGTGTGTTTTCATATCCTCGACTTCTGCTTGTTGATGAACCTCAAGTTTGATTTTTAAACCCCAGACCTCTCTCTCTCTTGGGCTGAGATTTATTTATACTATTAATTCTGGACATCTACAGGTTTCAGAAAATTAACTTCTCCAAAAGTTAACTAATTTCCATCCTTGTAAAAGCTGCTCCTTACATGTGGTCACCTCCCCAGGGGATGGTCCTGTTGATCCTATCTTCTTTATATTTTTTGAATCTGCCTACTTCTTTCCATCTTCACTGCTGCTACTTTCTTCATCCAGATCCCTGTCATCTCTCTTGTGGATTGTAGCAACAAGCTTGCCAGTAGCACACAGCTGATCACGCCTATGCCCCAAATCCTCAGTGAGCTCCAGGGTCCTTTGCAGAGCATGCACCCTTCTTTGTGGTTTGGCACCTGCTTAACTCTGCAGCATTTCACTCAGGGTTAGCATCTCACATGCCAGCTATTTTGAATTTCTTGCAATTCCCAATCACATTATCTTCTCTCCCACTCGTGTGCACTTTCATTTTATAGTAATCATTACCCATGCTGCCCTTTCTGCCTCGAATTACCTTTTCTCTCTTTGCTCAGATATCACCTTCATTCAAAACTCCATTCAGCCACTGCTTCCCCTGGGCTATTCCTGTTTCTCTGTGGCCATAATCAATTCCTTCCCTCCCCACCTGCATACGCTGTCCCACCCTTAAAGAGGCAGAGTATATTTTCTCCCGCCTTGATTTTCTATGAAGCAAAAATGATGTTCTGAGACTTCTGATCCCAAACCTAAAGAGCACTGGCAGCTGTCATATTCTATCAGATGACATGTAAGTCCAGCCCCCTCAAGACAGCCATGTTGTGATGAATCCCAAGCTAGTGCATGGAGAGACCACAGAGAGGAGAATGAAGCACAGTGATAACATAGGCGCCAGCCATATGACCCCTGTCAAATTGTTCCAGCCTGATCCCACTGGTCAACCAATTCAGCAGATGTCCAGACACTGTGAAGCAGACAAGCCTTCCTCATGGTGCTCTGTCAAAATTCTGATCCCCAGAATTATAAGCAAACAAATGACTATTTTCATGTACTAAGTTTGGAGAGATCTTTTGCAGTGTAGATAACTGAAATACCCTCTAAATTTGGCGTGGATGCTCCTCTCATAACCCTCTTAGTGCTTTTATGGGCCTCCAGCACATTACCATCCCACTGCAATCTTCAATTTAAAGATTTCTTTCCCAGTATTCCTTCCTTCACCTAATTTTCTCTCTTTCAGCATGTGAAACTCGATTATATTAACATCTGGCAGAATTTTTTAGGGAGGGAACTATCTTCATTTGTAAAGATAAGTTTTGAGCTCCTGGCAGTTGAAGAATAAGACTTTATGGGCAAGAACCATGGCTAACCTGAATCTGTGTGGGAAGGGAAGAGCAATTTGCTTTTTAATAAGAAGATGGAGTAGGGAGACAGAGAGAGAACAAATCAAAGGAAAAAGAGAGAACACAGAGAGGCCCTGTGAGGCAGGGGACTGTGCGGAGAGGCAGCCAATGGGCCCTGTCCAGTGGGAGAAGACTAAGGAACATTTTAAAAGGGAGGTAATTAATGAGCAATTTGCATTTGCTTTAGGTTTTGCCATGTAAACTTTTTCTTCCTCTCTTCCCATCTTTCCATCACAAAACCACCCAGTAAAGCTCACTACAGTCATAAGTTTTTGTGTGAATGGGATATTTTTGTGTGAATCACAGGATGCATCATATCTCAGACACTAGCAGTGAGAGGTGACTTGAGATCATAGCCCCCAAAGAAGATGACAGAAACTGAGAGGGGGGCCTTGGACAACCCACAGGGCATGGAATTGAGGGTTCAAGCTAAAATTACCTGGATCCCAAGGGGCCAGGAGAGCAACTGACTTGTGGGTGATGTGTTGCCTCTGTGTTCCTGGCACTTGGCATGGTGTCTGGCACATTGCAGTTTTCAAGAAGCATTTGTTGAATAAATGATTAAGTGAATGAAGGAAAGAAATAGTGAAAGAATGATTTATAGGATAAAGTATGGCTCCTTTAGAAGCTGTGTGCCATGGCAGAACAGCATGAGATCTAAAGTCAGAGGATCTGTGCTTGAGTCTCACTCTTAAGTCACGTTGAGCAAACTGCTTTCCTGATTCAGTCTCCTCATCTGTCAAGTGGGATTGATAGTAATGCCTCTCTCATAAAGATTTAGCAGACACCCAGTAAAGGCTACTTCTCCTTCTGCACTGCCCAAGACAACAGCAGCTTGGTGGACAGGACGTGAGGGAGTTTGCTCAGTGCTATAGGTGGGGAGGGAGAGGGTGGGAACCGGTATGGGAGCAGGACATATGTTCGAACACACGGTTGTTTTTCATTGTTGTTGCCAGGAATTTGGTCATGTTCATGCAGAGACCTTCTTTTCATGAGTTCTGCCCAAGAATAAGAAATCTGGGACTGGTTGCTACTTTTTATGTGTGTTTTTCATTTTTGAGGTTCTAAATCTGGGAGATGGAGGGACATGGGGAGAAGAAAGGATAATAGATTTTGGTAAGTCATCTAGAAAAATGAAAAGCAAAGAGAACTAACATTAGCTGTCAAAGGTCATTGGAAATGGGCACCATGTCCATGGTTATCATTTTATCATTGCAATGGAGCCAAAGAAAGTAAAAGAATAGGGAAGAATTTTAGCTGTTGGGTTACATGGATTCTGATACCCAAAGAGCAGATCCAGAGAATGCATTCTCTGTCCAAACTGGATTTCTCCCCTGATCATCTGCCGTCAAATAAGAGAAGCAATGTCTCTGTTGGGCTGATAGCCAGCGAGTACACTTGGTTCCTTCTCTGCTAGTTGTTCCTTACTCTCCCTGGTCAAGTGGTCTATGTTTCCTCTTTCATCGCCCCTGTAAAATGGTGGTGAGAATCATTTTATACATGGTTGAGATTCTAAGAAATATACCCATAGCACTAAGCTGATGTTGATCTCTAGTCTTTTGTGATGGAGAATGAATTTCATTGATTTCTGCTCTAACCTTTATTATTTCTTTTCTTCTGTTGACCTTGGGTTTAATTTGCCTTTTTTTTTTCTGGTTATTCTTAAGGTGAGGGCCCAGGTCATCGATGTGAGACACTTCTTTTCTAATAAAGATGTTAAATGCTATAAATTCCCTTCTAAGTACTGCTCTATTGGCATCCCACACATTGTGATGTGTTGTACTGTAGGACACAAAATACGGTATATGTTCCATGTGCACTTGAAAAGAAGTTTTATTCTGTTGTTTCTGGATAAAGTGTTCTACGGATGTCAAATAGATAAACTTGGTTAATAATGTATACTATATCCTAACTGATTTTCTATTTATGCCATAAATTATTGAGAGAGGGATATTAGAATACCTTACTCTAACTGTGGATTTATCTATTTCTTTCAGTTTTGCTTTCTATCAAATTTTACTCCATGGGTTTTGAAGCTCTATGCATAAACATTCACCATTGTTATATCCTTTTGATAAATTGATCCCTTATTAGTTACAAAATGACCCTTTTATTCATAGTAATACTCTTTGCTCTGAAACCAATTCTGTCTGTTAGTAATTTAGCCACTCCAGCCTTCTTTTGATTTTGCCTTCTTTTAACCTATTTGTATGTTTATATTTAGAGTGAATTTCCTGTAGCCAGCATATTCTGGGTCTTACTTTTTTATATAATTTGACAATTTCTGGCTTTTAATTTAAATACTTAGACCATTTGCATTTAATGTGATTAAAGTTGAGTTTAAATCTGTCATCTTGCTAATTTTTTTTCTATTCATCCCATTTGCTCTTTATCTTTCTTATTTTTTGGCTCTCTTTTGTATTAGTTATTTTCTATGAATTCCCTTTGTTTCCTTTTTAGCTTAGTAGCATAACTCTTATTTTATTATTATTTTAGGTAATTGTTTTAGGGTTTATAATACACATCTTTAACTTATCGTGGTCCTTCTCCAAGTAGGATTATTCCACTTTACTTCTCATGTAGGAGCTCCCCACAAACATACTTCATTTCTCTCTTCCTGCTATTGTTGTCACATTTATTGCTTCCATGTATTCTATAAACCCCACAATATGTTTCTATTACATTTTCTTTAAATGGTCAATTATCTTTAAATTTACATCTTAAATTATTTTTTAAAAGTATAATTACCATTTCCAATGTTCTTCATTCCTTTGTTTAAATACATTGTCCCATTTGGTATCATTTTTCTTTTGTCCAAATGACATCCTTTAACATTTCTTGTACTGCTAGTCTGCTGGTGAAGAATTCTTTCAGCTTTTATATGTCTGAAAACATCTTTATTTTGCTTTAGTTTCTAAAAGACTGTTTGCTGGGTACAGAATTCATGCTTAACAAGCATTGTTTCCTTTCCATATTTTAAAGATCTGCAACCTTTTTCTTGCTTGCGTTTTTTCTGATGGCCTTCTTATCTTTGTTCCTCTGTAGATAACATGTGTTTTTGCTCTGGGTGCTTTTAGGATTTTATCTTTATTGCTGATTTTGATAATTTTGATTATGGTGTTATTTGGTGTAGTTTTCTCCATGTTTCTTGTGCTTGGGTTTCATTCAACTTCTTGGATCTGTGGGTATATAGTTTTCCTCAAGTTTGGAAAGTTTTCAGTTATTAGTTCTTTCTCCCCTCCACCCCCTAGTTTTACTGAGAAAGAATTGACATACATCACTGTGTAAGTTTAAGATGTATAGCATGATGGTTTGATTTACACCTATTCTGAAATGATTATCATAATAGATCCACTTAACATCCATCATCTCATATAAATACAACAAAAAGAAAAGAAAGAAGAAAGAAAAAAAGAAAAAAAATTCTCCCTGTGATGAGAACGCTTAGGATTATTTCTTTAGATTTTTTTTCTGCCCCCTCCCTCTCTCCCCTCCTTCATAGTCTGTAATATGTTAGGCCACTGAAATTGTCCTACTGCACAGTGATGATGTTTTCATTTTAAAAAAATTGTATTTTTTGTTCTGTGTTTCATTTTAGATAGTTTCTATTGATATACCTTTAAGTTCACTAATCCTTTCATGTGCAAAGTCTAATTTGTTGTTAATGCCACCTAGTATCTTTTCCATCCCAGATATTGTAATTTTCATCTCTAGAAGTTTGATTTGGGTCTTTTCTATTTATCATTCATATTTTTGCCTAACATTTAAACATATGGAATATAGTTATAACTTTGTCTACTAATTCTATCATCTATTCCATTTCTGGATCAGTTTCAATTAATTGACTTTTCTCCTCATTTATAGTGAATTTTGCCTCACCAGGTACTGGATATTTTACATTCGTGCGAATATTCTTGAGCTCTGTTCAGTGACATAGATAAGCTACCTGGAAACAGTTTCACCCTTTTGGATCTTGCTTTTAAGCTTTGTTAGATGGGAAAAGAAGAGTTTATAGTCTAGAGCTAATTTTGCCCAACCACTGAGGCAAAACCATTCTGAGTATTCTATCTGATGGCCTAGAGGTTGTGAGGTTTTCTACTCTGCCTGGAAGGAAACTGAATTGTTCCCACCTTTGTGTTATCTCTAGGATTGTTCCTTCTAATCTCTTCAGTTGGTCCTCCCACCCCAGGTATTTTCCTGTCACATTTGTACTGAGCAGTACTCAGCTGAGGATCCAAGGGTGACCTTCTCTCTCTGCACAGCTCTCTCCTCTGGTACTCTGCCTGTGAAATCTAGCTGCTTTGTCCTCCCTGGACTTATAGTGTCATCTCAACTCAACATATCCACTAGTCTCTGCCTGGGCTTTCTCTTCCTTGGGCACAACCTGGAAATTCCATCCAACCAGTAAGCTAGGGTAATCATAGGACTCTTTCTTTTGTTTACCATCTCTTAGGGATCATTGCCCTTTGTTACCTGATGTCTAATGACTGAAAGATGTTATTGCATATATTTTTGCCATTAACTAATTAATTTATTTATTAGACTTGTATCAGATGGAGGGGTAAATCCAGGACCTGCTATTCCATCTTAGTCAGAAGCAGAAATCCACTGGAAAATGAATTTGAAAAAGCATTTGGAAGGTGTTTGTCACCTAGGATGTGGATTTAAGTTGAACATGCCCTAAAACATGTAACTTGTTTTGCTTTCTCTTCTTATCTTCCCACTTTCACAGTCTGGTTTACTCATTACCTTCCTCTGGCTTGTCTCAAAAATTTTGTAACATCAATCTTGCCCTCTTTAAACTAGGAAAAGATTTCTTTGGAGTATCCAAAGTCCTCACAGACTCAGAAAGTTGATGATGCTCACCAAAGCTTATTAATTCAATGATTTCAATGAACCAATGATACATAAATGGAAATCTATCTATCTATCTACCAAAACATATACATCAACCAGGTTACTAGTATGTGAAGTATAGAGAACATAAAATATTTGGCATGTTGTTTTTCTGCTTGACAAAGATGTCTAAAAGCTGATATCATCCATCCATAATAGATTTAATGTCTTGTCTTCTTCTGAGTATTTCTTTTGAGAACCTTTGGTTTGGTCTAGGATTTCTTTTTCAATTGAGTAGTGTCCTGCTGGGTGACTAGATTAAGGAAAGTTGTTTACAAGGCAGTTGTAAATGTACTAGGTGAAAGGGGTGATGCTATTTCACAGCATCCCTTTGTCAAGCACACTTGTAAAAGCCAGCATGATACCTGTCACATGCTTGGGGCAAGAGGCAGTGTCAGAAAGATGATGAAGATACTGTCTGGAGTGAGGGACTGCCAATAATTCAAAAACGTCTGTCACCAATATTTCTACTTCTCATGGCATCCGCAGCTTTCTTGCTCTTTGTGTATATTTCCTGCAGATTTTGTTTCACTTTTTTCCTCACCTTCTTAAAATATAGACATTCTGTAACAGGATTATGGCATGTCTAAAAGTGCTGCTGTATGACTTAAATCCTGGGCCTTACCATCTGAGCCCACATTCTAACAAAGACAATCAAGCCACATAACTTCTCATATCATTTCCAAAGCCCCAACTTCATTTTCTACTTCTAGAATACTTTCTTCACTGATCAAATATTATCACTCTATAAACTTCTGGACTTCTTCTTCCTAAATTCCATGTTTGATGCTTTGAATTATTTGAAATTAATGGAAAACTAAGAGATATGCAATCACATTATAGCTCATTTTCAGTAGCCAAAGCAAACCTTTTAATGTGATGATCAGCCTCATTCAGAGAACTCTGGGTCAATAGGCATCCTACATTTTAAGACTGTAAGAGTCACGGAATAGAGAAAGAGGGAAAAAAAGCAATGAAAAAACCAGGGAATTTGTTTGTTTGAAAATAAAATATGTTTCATTTGGAAGCACTCAAAACTTATTTTTTAAATTAAGGTAGCCTTAAATGTCAATACATCTCCTATTTTGAGCTCCCAAGTCACAGGAGTTATTTGAAAACTGTTATGAAGTGGATTTCCTTGGGGTAGCATGCTAAAGGCAGAGGGTGGGTGAGAGTGACCTCAGTCTTTTTGCTTCACACCTGAGGTGTGTACCTGTGTGGTATTTGCATCTAAATATATGGCCAGTGATATGAGATGAAGAGAGAGGATCATCCTGTTTTGCTCCAGGCAAAAACAGGAGCTATAGTGCATGCTAGCTCTAGAGTCACCCATATCATCCCCATGCTTGTCATCCATGCACCCAGCAATGTCCAGGGTGATGGAGCAACCGTGCTTCAGCTTCTGCTTGCACTTAGACTTATCATTCTGGCCAAGTCCATACTGATGAATAGACTCTCTTTCTCCTGGAAAAGACTTGGGAGTCAATCAGTCAGAAAGCAATGGAGGGAGCAGGTTAATGTATAGGGTTAAGAGCAGATCTAGAGTCAGATTAAATCCTGTCTTCACCACTTTCTAGTTACGTGCCAGTGAATGTCAACAAGAGCACTTCCCCTCTGCCCCTCCCCACCATGTTTCCTTCCACGTGGAAGGATTTTACGATAGGTTACAGAAATGGTCACCGATTCTTCCCCTCCCTGTAGCCACACCCCTTGCCATGTAACTTGGAACACTTTCATGTTGGGCCAGTTTTCTCTTGCAGCTCCTGGGAGCCATTTGATGCCATGGGAAGGAAAGGCACCTCAGATAAGACCTGGTGACTAGGACTACCATCATGACAAATTTCCAAGCGTGCAAGGGGATAACAATGTCTTAAATGCCATTTGGAGAGAGAGGACGAAATGCGTATTAAGATTTCCTCTCCGGATTTGATAAATGTGTGGTGCCCAAATTAATCTTTACAAGGCAATATCTTCCAACTGACTTAGAGTTCCCCAGCTATAAATCCTGACAGCAACTAACTCGCAACTTGATGTGGCTGAAGAAAATGAAGTTTCCATCTATTTTAATCCATCAGTTTTTTGGTGCTCTTTGGCATTACAGGTCCATAATTGCTGTCAGAAATCCTTAGGGCTGTATATGTTTCTGAATTCAGAGTTATTCAGATTATACTGAGTATCACATAATCCTTCAAATAGGGTCTTCAGAAGCACCCCATAATCTAACATTTGTATTTTTGCAGCAAAATATATGAATACTCAAACTTGGTGTGACACAGAAAACTATGAATCACGTCAGTCAGTTGAGGTGAATATTTGCCACCATATGCTTTTTAAATTTTGGAAACACAGATAAAGAACTGTGGATCAGTACACAGTTTTGGGTTCTAGGAATGAAACTTTCCCTAAATACCGCTCTAGAGTATTTGATACTCTAAATTTGATATGTGTGGGACCTGTGCTAGGTAATCTTCTGTGTTCTATTTTCTCTTGAGACTCTTGAAAAAGTAAAGCAGACCAGATACTCAGAGCTGAGCTCTTATCCTGTCTTAAGCCTGACTGAGCTGCAGTCACTCTAGTCAAATATAGCCCAGGCTACACCAACCACAGGAACCTCATTGTACTTGAGGAGTAACAACCCTTCTAACTGATAGTAAAACAAGTAAGAATTTGTGGGGAATTTGAACTTCCTTGGACTTTTGATTCACATTTGATTTCTTCTCTAGATCCTAGGTCTCAAGGAGATTTAATCTCTGAACTTTAATTTCTCTCTGTATTTGAATATGGAAGATAGATCATAGTTGGACTTTAATTCTCTTAGTCTTGAATGTCTTTGGACATTAACTTGAAATTTAATCATTGAACATTAGTGTCTCTCTGGGAAAGTTAAAATGGGAGGGACTTCATGTTCAAATTTGGAGCTTTTAGATTTTTACCATTTTATTCTGATTTTTAGTATTTTAATTTGGTCTCCTTGCCATGCTTCTGCCATGCTATGTTGATAGAGTTGACTGTAGTTGATTGGATCTTTATACTATTCTAATCCATTTCACAATCTTCTTGGAACAAAAATCTAAACTCTCCAACAATGAGGTCAGAAAGACAACCTGTGGAACTGTGCAGCAGCTCTTAAAAATAGGGACAAACGTACTGATCATTACCACCAAAGAGGATAGTCACACTCCTGGGTAACAGTAAGCTTAATGGTTACATCTGAGAACAAAAATTTGGGAAATATTGGTGGGAAACATCTTTTTCTCAACTGCTTCTATTTCCTCCATGTGGAAGGAACCCAATCATGAACACTGTGGCCTATCTCTCTCCCTTTTACTCACCTCACTCCAAGGGAGATGGAGAAATATATCAGCTTGGTAAATTTGGAAATTATCATCTAGATATTCTCAACTCAGTTACTCCCCATCCTCTTGGGCATGACTGCCCACAGAGCACAAGCATACTTGTCTTCCTCAATCCAGCACTGCCATGGCTGGGTGGGTAAGCTTCTCTAGTTTTGGGGGTCAGTATTAAGATATTTTGTTTGTTAAGCTACTTCCTCCAATGCAGGTTTAATGAGCAAAAAAATGATATATCAATACTGTCTTATGCTTAGCTCATTTCTAAATTAATTCAGAACTTATAACTTGAATGAGAAGATGAATGCTATCAATTAGGTGCCCTCAAAAATTTTGACATTGCTGGGCTGGCCCTGTGGCTCAGTGATTAAAATTCTGTGCGCTCCATGTCGGCAGCCCAGGTTCACGGGTTTGGATCCCAGTTGCAGACCTACTCCACTCATCAGCCACACTGTGGAGGCACCCTACATGCAAAATAGAAGAAGATTGAAACAGATGTTAGCTCAGGGCTAATCTTCCTCAAAAAAAAAAAAAGAGGAAGATTGGCAACAGATCTTAGCTCAGGGGGAATCCTCCTCAGCAAAAAAGTAAATAAATAATTCAATATTGCTTAAATTACTTAACCTCTCTGTGTGTGTATCTTCATCTTTATAATGAAAATTTGTGATGATGACCAGGTATGTTAGTAAATACATATAAAGTCCTTATAACATTGCACAGCATGTAGCAAGGACTCAATATTTGCTATTATCATTAGCCATTTTGTTTATGTCCAATATTGTGTGGAGCCATTAGCAATGTCAGAAATACTGGATAAGACTAAAATGCATACCCACCTCCCCAGAAGTCTATTATCTGACCAAGAAGACAAATTAGAGAGAATATATAAGGTACATGTAATCGTGTGTTGGGTTTGGTAACATTTAAAAGCTATGATATGTAAGAGTGAGATTAGGGCTTGACTTGAAAGGACAGGAAGCATTTAGAAAGATGGGCAGGAAATGGTCTCATAGCTCTTTGCTTCTGCTTTTTTGATTGCAGATATGCATTTGCTTAAACTCATATTATTGCTAATTTTCTGCATGTCTCTCTATTACACTGAATTGAAAACTCTTTAAGAGCAGAGATTGAGTTTATTCATTTCTGTATCTTCCACGCTATCCAGGAACATCGCTAGTGCACACACACACACACACACACATATCTTGAATAATGATTTTCTAAGAGAGAAAAAGTGAGGGAGAGAAGGAAGGAAAGAAGAAAAGATCCAGCTGACTAGACAGATAGAGGGCTGAGCTAGGGATGCAGACAGAAGGCTGACCAGACAGTCAGGCAAAATGGGCACACAGTGGGAGGAAGATTGACGCTGTGGCTCAATACTCACAGAGGACCAAGCTTTTATTATCCCTTGTGCAATGGACTCTCGGTGTAGGACATTGGGTCAATATTTTTTCTCCCTCTCTAGTGAAGAAGAATTTCTCAATGTAACAAGAAGCTTGGTCCTCAGAGGCTTAAGTCTTGGGTGGGCCCAAGCCTCCTAATGGGAGGATGTTAATACAGCTGAATCGTTTCTGATCGGACTGAGATACATGACAGCTACCAATTTTGCAAAGTGTTTATTTGAGTAAAAGGAAGAACTAATGACTAAATCATTTTTAAACCTCTCCGAAGAAAACTACTGGATAACTGTAGGTACCTACTTTTAGATAAAAGTGGAGACTTCACAGTATATTGTCAATTGCTATCTATTAATATTTTATACCAGGCACATGGACAATGCACAGATCTTCTTTAAAAGCAGTATCACTAGAGTTTTCATACACCTCCTAGAATAACCATGACTTGACTTCTTCTGAAAGGTGACCTGCTGATTTTGGCTAATGACCTTGCTAATGAACGTCACAAAGAGACTGATCTTTTTAACCTAGTCTTTGCTGTTTCCCACTAAGAAAGAAACCTCTCCTTTGCAGTTTAATGTTTTCCCTTAGGTTACAAAGGTGGCGTGGTAGAGAAGCCAGCACCACAACCAGTACAGTTATACTTATGGGTGATTTTGCCTGGCCTTCCCCTCTCCACAGGCAGTAACAGTGCTGGCATGCATCCAAAAATGGCATGTCAACAATCATCTTTGTTTTATGTTACTTTGTCATCCGTGGTTAATATTTCCTGGTGCATCACAAAAGGATTACATCTTGATGCACAGGCTTCCTTCTCCTATTGACAGCCTTTGCAATTTGTCATAAATTGTTGGTCATTAAATAAGCATGTCTTTTAATCACAACTGGCCTGGGAACAGTTTAGACTAGCAATCCTAAGAAAAACCCACCACTCTTTCCTAAGTTGGGTTCCTTTCAGCAGAACTGTATTATGTTGGGCTTTGTTCTATTTCCTGCTTTGGGCCAATAATGAGGGTTTAGAGTCCCTTGCTTGTTTTTAAGAAGGATGACATATTTCCTGCAGCTCTTTCTATAAGCAGACAGCTGTGGAAACACCACAATAAGGAACCAAATGTCTTGTGGGCACCCAGGGAGGCTCCTAAACATTCAGCATCCTTTTGTTCCTTGCTCCGGAGAATTTCTGCTGATATAATCTTGGAAATCAGGTAGCATTTTTCATCCTTGCCACTGCCTTCAGCCGTGGTCTTTCCCCTTTCTCAGCCTATGTGGTAAGGCAATTCTTGGGTATTGTTCACAATGATATTGTTTATCTGGGCACAGCCAACCATTTGGAGTGCAAAGATTTTATCCCAATGAGAGACAGCCTTGAGGATTCATGAGATACATAGATTAGATAAATTCCAGATATAATACTATGCCACTTAGCTCAGTTGGATACAAGTAAAACCATATATTGTGTTCATAAATTAATTTTCTATCTTAATTCTCAGTGGAAACAGCTTTTCTGCATATTTAGGAAGCATAAACCATACATTTGATACTTTACTTGTGCAAGTATAACAGTATATCTCTCTAGGCATTTATTGCATATTTTAGGATAAACTGGGGCCTATACAAATAAGTTACATTTCCTTTTTCATGTCTTTGTGTCATAAAGTAAAGTATAGATATGAAAAATCCACGCAAAGCAAATGCAGGACTTAATGACTTATTATAAGATGAACATCCTTGTTACCGTCACCCAGGGCAAGAAATAAAATGTGCTGCCAACTCAGAAGCTATCACACTCATATCCCACTCCCACAAATTTAAGCATGATCTGTGCTTTTATAGTTATGGCTTTTTCTACTTTCTTAATGTTTTTATCATCCACCGGAGCATCACTAGAAACTATAGTTCAGTCTTGCTCATTTCAAGAAAATGGACACGTCTTTTAATCTTTTAATGTACAGTTTCTTCTTTTATACATTACTTCTCATTACAATTTATGTGTTGAGTAAAAGGCATTTGGCCTAGATGTTTCCCCCAAGGTCTGGATTTTGCTGATGGCCAGCACAAGGTTCAGTTCACCATGTTCCTCTGTGCTTGGTATTTGCTGCAAACTGGATCTGATCAGACAAATCCTCATCAGACTCAGTTTCTATTCATTTGGAGGGACTATAGGTGGCGACGTGTTCTTGCAATGGGAGGTATTTGACATATGGTTGTTTCTCTTTTTGTGGTTTTAGCAGCCATTGCTGCTTGACGACAAGATCTCAATACTTGGGGGAATTGCCTATGGTATCGTTCTAAATTTATCATTTATTATGGGAAATATTTGTAAGAGAAACTTCCCCTTATCTACTATTTGGTTACCCACTGGAATAGCTTATACTGAAAAACAGGGCAAATGCTTTTTCTTGTCCCTTAGTTATAAGTTTTCAATAAAATAAATTGGCTCCTAGTAATCTTTCCTGATGAACTACTAGTTTCATGTTTTAATATGAGTATAAACTCATGGATTTAAACATATCCAATGGGTTTTAAGTCACTGCAATTATTACCTTTTTTGAATCACAAAGTAGAGCCTCTTTGGCCAATGGGAGCCTTTTCAAGTTGACTCCTGAATCCTTTTAAGGCTTTCTCACTATCTAGTATGATTATCTTGTATACTCCGCATCTCCTAGAAGCTCTGGATTCTTTGGGCAGGCAAATATATTTTAAGACTATAGTATGATCAATGGGGATTTTCACTGCTATTTGTTTTATTACTGTTTCTAAGCCTCTTCAGTGGGCAGAGCTAGGAAATTAATTCGCACACAGACACATCACAAGTTCCTACTAATACTTCTAATTCAAAATCAGGACTACCTGGTTTTTACCTAACAGCTATGTCTGATATATATATCTGATATATATCTGATATATAGATATAGATATAGATAGATACATATATATAGATATGATATATATATGATATATATGAATCTATATACATATAGATTGTGTTATCACTGAAACTCCTTTCTTTCGTAATTGAGGACACAAATTTTTAGAGTAAAGGGTAACATAGTAGTTATTTTACCTTGCAGACCACATGGTCTCTGTTGCATCTACTCAGTTCTGCCATTGTAGCATGAAAGCAGCCATAAGCAATATGTAAAGTGATGGGTGTGGCTATAGCCCAATAAAATGTCATTTATAAACATAAAGGTGGTGAGGCCACGAGCCATAGTCTGCCAGCTCCTATTCTGCATTGGAAATCCTGGTTCTCAAGAACATAGATGATGCCAAGACGAGAATATCCCATCACTGCTCATTGACTTATCTCACATTATACACATTCAACAGTCTCAGAATAATGATAATACTGTTATTACCACACATTCGCTTGCGAAGAATAGTTAAAAATAAGCTTTTCATATGGACGATGTATTCTCTCTCCATTTTTAATCACTGTATTCTATCTACATCATCTGTGAATATAGCCATTGCATTCTATACTCTCTCTCTCTTTTAATCCTCATTTAGTCTTAGTTCTACAAGTAACTATACATTAAATTCTCTTCTGCAGTCCTTATGTGTATGTGTCTCTAATTCTTTCAATTGTCTGAAGCTCATTCTTTAGTAAGCTCTTTAGGGAGGGCCTCTAAGGAGTAATATTTCCTGAATTTGTTGAAATTGGTAATTTGTCTGTGCCCTTTAAACTTTTGTTCACATTTTCTTCTCTTCAGTATCTTAAACATCTTTCTCTATTTTCTTCTCTCATAAAGTGTTGCTGCCAAATAGCCTGTTGATAAACTGCTTTCTTTCTTTATAAGTCACATGCTGTTTTTGCCTACATGCTTGTTTCAGATTAGGAAGGAAGCATACACTGATATGACAATCAGCATGAAGGAAGTTTATTAGAGAATGTTCTCAGGATTAACATCAATTGGGGGAAGGGAAGAAAGCAAGACTGGGTAGAGGGAGAAGCTGAGCTGTGGTGCAGTCACAACAAAGCTTCACCCAACCCTGCAGGGAGCTCTGCAGCTGAGAATTGTCTCAAGTTAGGGAGAGGAAACTGGACCCAGAGTTGACCAGTGCCCCAGAAAGTGGGTATGACCTTGGACACTGTGATTTTTCTCAGTCCAGTAAATTCCTGAAGAGGTAATTACAAATGAGATTTGTCAAACAACAACTTCCTAGCAACTGGTACAATTTTAAAAAATAAAATAAAAACATTAGGTTCAGTAATTTTTCTAAAATTTGTCTCAATGTTGGTCATTCTGGTTCAATATTCTCAGGGATGTAGCATGCTCTTTCACTCTATAGTTTCAAGCTATTCTTTATTTCAGGAAATTTTCTTAAATTGCAGTTTTTAGCATGTATTTTACTCTCTTGCATTGGTTTCCAGCGTCAGAGACTCCTATTCTACCTATGTTGGATCTTTCTTGCTTTTCCACCTCTTTTTCACCATCTCACCTCCTCAATGCATTACCTGTTTTGTATATTAGCCCTTGTGTTTTTCCTAGTTTAGTCCTCATTTCTTAGAAAAATTTCTTCTTCTATTTATAATTGTTTTCTGAGTTTTGTCACTAAATTTATGAGTTTTTCTAAATCCGACTTATTTTTTCTAATTCTGATTTGTGTTTTCCTTTCTTCTATTTCATTCCATTTGAAATAGAAGTTTATAGTTTATTCTGTCTGAGGACATATCTTTCCGATGTATTTTCATTGCCTGTAGGGATGTTATCCCTTATTATTTTTTGTTTTTGTAATAATTGTGTATAGAATTTAATCTCAAGTCTTTTCTGTGTTCATTTTTACATGAAATTAATTTTACCCAACTTTTAGAAAGAAGTGTGGTTTAGGGAAGCTTTTATTACTCCACCGAATTCCCTCTTTTATTGTTTTCTTGTAATATTCAAAAATACGTTGGTTTGCTTTTTGAGTTTTCCTGACTCTTTTACCATTCCCCACTTTTATCTGGACCTCCTGTTACTTCATCTCCACTCTTCCTTATCAATTTTGATTACACTCTCAGAAGTTCCTTCTTTGTGTGTAGATCTGTCAGGGAGATTTGGTGGATCAGTTTTGAGAATTCATTGGGCATTGACTACTCTAGCCCCTTAGTACTTACCATAGGCCCCTTTCCTTAATTCGCTATTACTATTACATTGGGGTAAATCTCTTCTAGTTTCAGCTGATAATCTAAAATTGGCCCATGACATTTTCCACTGCACTGCACTGGCTATTTTGAATTGCTCCTGTTATGTCAGGCTATTCAAACACCAATGCCATGCATATCTTGTGGCTGCTGGTAGTTTGTCCCATCCTTTTGTTGTTTAAGAATTATGGCTATAACTCGCTACTCAGTTTTATTTTTAAATACTATCCGTGTGTTTTTGGTTTTGCTATCTAGTTATTCTGGCTTTTCCCATGGTGGATTTTGGGAAGACTGGAAAACAATGCAGCAGGTATTCCTGCCCTCCTTCCAGAATCACATTTTAATTAGCTTATTGGAAGTTAAGGGTTAGTCACATGCCAAATAAAATGTGAGTGAAGTAGAAGTACAAGAAGAGGTCCATGGTATGAGATGTATTTTATGTTTCACTAAAATAAAAATACCAGCACTCTTGTTTTTACCCAGAAGGCCTTTTTTTGAGTGTCTTATTTCCTGGGTCAAATTTACTCTCTTACAAAGCATATAAGAACTGTTTCAGGGGGCCACCCCAGTGGTGCAGCAGTTAAGTTCGCACGTTCTGCTTTGGCCGCCCAGGGCTCACCAGTTCAGATCCCGGGTGCAGACCTACGCACCACTTGTCAAGCCATGCTGTGGCAGGCATGCCACATATAAACTAGGGGAGGATGGGCATGGATGTTAGCTCAGGGCCAGTCGTCCTCAGGAAAAAAGAGGATTATTGGTGGCAGGTGTTAGGTCAGGGCTAATGTTCTTCTTCGAAAAAGAACTGTTTTAGCCATGAATAAGCCACTGGCTTTGCTGTTGAGCTCACCTGGGTTCAACTCTGGCTATGCCATGGATCACTTCTTTGAACTTCGGTAAAGTTAGTTAAATTATTTGAGCCTCATCTAAAATTCAGACAGAATAACATTCACTTCGTGAATCCAGTTTTTCTGGGGTTATCCTCATGGTCTCTCTCTCACTCCTCTCATCTCCACTCACCCACCAATACATACCACAAATTCCAATTGCTATTACTCCATAAATATCTTTTGAATTTGCTCACTGTCTCCATCTCCACTGCTACTGTTACAAACATTCTAATGCAATCTATCATCTTCTGTTACTTGGACCAGTTAAATAGTCTACTAAATTACCTGCCAGCATCTCCTCTGGCCACCCTCACGCCAGTTCCCTAAACTCAGCCAGAATAATTTCAAAACATAATTTTGTCAACCTCTTGTTTAAATAACATTGAACTCTTCATGATCTTCTCATTGCTTGTAATATATAGACAAAACTTGTTTTGAACTGAAAGGTCTGGCCTCTAAAGCTTATCTCCCATGGTTCTCTCCATTTACCATCCGACGTCAGTCACACTGGTCTGCTCTCTGTTCCTCATCCTCACCATTCTCCCTCTCATCACAGAGACTTTGCACATGCTACATGTCTCCTTGAAATTCTGTTCTCTCCCTTCTTTACCAAGTTAACTTCTAATAATCCTTCCTATCTGAGCGTAAGCATCAGTTCCTCAAGGACGTCTTCTCTGCCCTCCAGAGTAGAGCAGATCTCACATAGTACCATGTACCTCTTCTTCAGAACACATAACACTTATTTACGAAAGTGTATACTTAATGCATCTTCACAAGATGTTAAACCCAATGAGGGCAGGGACAATTTTTGTTTACATTGCGGCCCCAGCACAACGCTGCCTGCATATAGTATTTGGAAAATTCTTATTAACTGAATAAATGAGTAAACAAATGTTTTTTTAAGATGGTTGTGAAGGAAGGTAAGAAAAGTTTTACTTGTGCTCTGAATTGGCCTGAGACATTTATTTCAGTCAGCAATTAGGTTTTTCTAAATAAATCTCAGTGGCCACTCAGTTGCTGGAGGTGGTGGGGTTAGTTGCTTCCTCCCAACCTCACTCACAGGCTATAATGGAAACAAGTTTGAGATCACATTTTGCCACAAAACAAACAAATAAAAAACAGCACTGTAAATACCACGAAGCATCATAGCCCTCTCTACTTCTTGGTGATCTGAGAAAGCTGATTGAAAAGTCTCCCTGAGGCAACAACAACACTCCCCCTGGCTTGAAATCCTTAATCTCTACAGGACATTTGGGGAAATTTCCTTCAGGTTGTAACAATTGGACTGTTCAGGATTCCAGAGTTCTCTGAACTATCTGAAGTCAGAGTCATAGCCTTAGAGAAAAACCATCAAAGCCCTAACAGTTTTTACATTCGTGATTGATTTCTTTGCCCTGGATTGTCTCTTTCATAAAAGTCCGGAATTCTAAGATAAAAGAGTGCAATAAAAAATAAAGCAGTTCCTGTGTATGTGTGATTACTGTAGGAATAAAGAAAATAAGTAGAAAGGAACTTCCCTCATTTTAAAAAAATTCTAAGTCATTGTTCCCGAGCCCTATAATAGGAGCTACTAACAATTCAGATAATTATGATTTATAATGAGCATTCCCGGAGCACCTGAAGCCTGAGGCTTCTTGTGTCCACAATGAATGAGTCATTATAACTTGTTTGTGCCACAGCGAGAGGAAAACAACAAGATCCTATCTCCCTCTCACAGTAATGATAAGGTGACACACACTTAATCAAAATAAAGGGCACTGAAATAATTCAAAGAGGTCAATTTTCAAAGGAATCACTGAGAAGTGTCCAGTTGTTACCAGAAATATAAATTTCAGGAAAAGGATACAATAATCATTTAGATTAGATTAGTGGTTCAAAATGGAGTGATTTTGCTTCCCCAAGGGACCTTTGATAAATCTGGGGACGTTTTTGGTTATCGCCACTGGGTGGGGTGCTACTGGTACCTAACAGTTAGAGACTCCAGATGTAGCAGAGCATTCTACATTGCACAGGATGGGCCCCCACAACCAGGAACCAATCATCCAATACCAAATGGCAGGAGCAATGCTGTTGAGCAACCCTGGGTTAGATCATGGATGAAGAACTGCAGAGCTTGGCAGGACCTGGGAACATCAGGCTCATGCTGGGTTTAAAAACGTGATGCGAGACACCAAGTAGCTGAGAGCCAAGCTAAGCCCAGCTTGTTTCTATTCCATCACACCCTTACCAACCACAAAACCTAGTTTTCTCTCCTCTATGATGTAATGTGATGATAAATGAAAGGTGAATCCTATAGTGATGTAAGACATTCAAATGAAGACTAAACATGTAGCTTCATGTTTTAAGGCAGATATTGTTCTCATACATTATCTTTAATGCAGTCTTCTCTAATTTTTTTTTTGTCTCTCTCCTTCTCCATCCTTCTCTTTCCCCACCTCCTCATTATTGCTTCCCATCTCATATCAACAACTCAGTATATAACCTTCCATAGTTTTCTGTGCTCGTACAGAGGAAGACACAGAAATATGTACACAAGATACATATTCGTACATGGATTTTCTTTGTTACTTTTGGTTTTACCAGTGCAGCTTCATGTTGTGCATGATTTGCTACAACTTGCTTTCCTCACTCCAAAATATTTCATGGGAAATCTCTTCTAGGCAACTGTTACATCATTCTTTCTTTCTTCTTTTAGTGATGTTGATTCTCCATGATTTATTCAGCCATTCCCTGATTGATGGACATTTATTTTATTTCCATATTTTAATTTTCCACAGTGAAACATTCTAAAATAATATCCTTCTGCAAATATCATTATGTCCTGATATTCTTATTTTCATGAGATAGATTCTTAGAAATGGGATGGCATACTGGAGATTCTAGAATATTCCAAGTAAATCCAAGGGTAAGAAAAATCTTCTTAGTTAAGCCTAGAAATTCAAAATCTATAAATATTTTTGTATATATAAAAATTAAAATTTTTAATTAAAACTTAAAATTGTAAACTAAAAATGTATGTGGAAAATATAAACATTACCAACACATGATTACTTTTGGAAAATGTTTGTAATGCACAGGGTGGACAAAAGGAATAATTATTATAGTACCCAAATAGTTTTTTAAACTGTCATAAAATTTGGTATAGAGCATGTAGAGACAACTCATTGAAAAATCATCTGCAAAAGTTTACCAGACACGTGAAAATACATCCAAATTCTATGGAAGCCACATACCTGCAAAATAAAGGAGTAGTGTGCTATCACTTTTTACCCGGCAGAAGTGGCAAAAATGAAAAAGAATCACAACACCTACTGCTGGCATAGATGTGAAGAAATGGATATTCTCATGCATTCTTGGTGATGATGCAAAATTTTAAGCCAATTTGGAAAGTAGCCCAGCTTAATATTTTTGAATTTATATCTGGTCATGGAAGCAACTGCTGTTAAAGCAGTTTTGGAGACAGTACAATGAGAAAGAGCTCCATCAGTAACTTAAAATAATAGTAAAACAGCAAATGAGAACCAGGAATGGGCTTTGACCAGTATGCACACTGGAAATCCCCAGCGGACAACTCTATCAGAGCACTGAGGCTAGATATTCTGCAGTTCTAGCTCTTTCCTGAAGTGCCAGATGGTCTGATGAAAATCTAGTCCTGTTGAAATCATGACTGGAGCATATGCATGACATTCCCACACCTAAGTTGTGATTCAAATTGGATTCCAGCAGCTTGCCCCGTGGCTGAGTGGTTAAGTTCATGCACTCCGCTTCGGTGGCCCAAGGTTTCGCTGGTTCGGGATCCTGAGTGCCAATCTAGCACTGATCATCAAGCCATGCTGAGGCTGTGTCCCACATAACAGAACTAGAAGGACCTACAACTAGAATATACAACTATATACAGGGAGGCTTCAAGGAGAAGAAGAAAAGATAAAGAAAAAGAAAAAGATTGGCAACAGATGTTAGCTCATGGCCAATCTTTAAAAAGAATTGGATTCAAGACACACCAGGATTAAATGCTACCTTGGAAGAAGAAACACTGTCACGTGCATGAGAATTCTAATTTGTGGGTGAGTCTGAAATCATCACCTGCTGGGGTCTGAGGACAGGAAAGCATAGGCAGCAGGGAGAGGATGAGTTGGCATGCCTGGGATGCTGTTCTTGAAGCTTGGTGAGCTGGTCCAGCAAAGGAGGGTCATGCCCAGTGGAAGAGAGTGCCCTGGGTGAGAAAAAAGCTAATTCACGGGCTGCATGCAGAACCCATCTCTTTTGTTTCCTCACTTTATTTGATCCGTGAAAGTGGTAGGCTCACAACCTTAAATGGTGTCTTTAAAGTCATATCAGAAGGAAGAAAGCTCAGGTACTGGAGGGCCAAGTGTGTATAAATTGGGACTCTGCATTGTCACTAATTTCAACTTGAATGGGGACAAATGACAGTAGAGATTATCTGTTGAGGTTATGGCAGAGTGAGGATATTCTGAAAACAATTTCCAAACCTAAATTTGGGACACATGGTCTCATAACAGTAAAAGTTCTCTTAGGAACAATAAGGATGGGCTACTTTCAAATCACGACAGTTTCAGAGATTCTAAATATATAACATCATTATGAATATATGGGGAAATGTAATGGCAAATTAAGTTTCAGGTCAGCTCTAAAGGGGGGATATAATTATCCTTCAGTCCTTTCCCATTTTCTATTTTCCAACTAGTCACAGGTCCGGATGACAACCTCAGCCCTCCCTTTCTGGTTTGTAGCACAGGGCATGGAGCAGGCCACCAAACTACAGAAGGAAGGGAGAGCCTGGTCTGTTTCCCTCATTCTTCTTCCTAATTACTGCTGAGCAGCCTACACACCTGCCAAAATAATTTGAAAGGAGCCTGGTGTTAGGGCCAGGTCTGAGCAAAGTACAAACTAACAATGAGGCCCCAATACGCAGGACCGTCTCAGCAATCAGTGAGATTTATGATATTAATACCCACAATTTCTCATAAAACTGCAGAAGGTGTGCTTCCTATATGTGAGTGGAACTTGGCTAAGATCCTTAGCATTGGCCCCTGTAATCAAAGCCAATGGGCAGCCTCCCCTGGGCAGAGATGAGCATGAGTACAATTGCCACTCTCCCTGGGTAACAGCTCTGTCACAAGCATTCCTTCTCCCTCGGCACTGGAGTGATCTGAACTCTGTCACTTCTGGTTAGGGTCATGTTTAACAATGAAGATGTTAAAAGTAAAACTGTACGAGTCTCAGAGCCCCAGGAAAAATGTGGATAAGAGTCTGGGTCTGGAGGACATTAGACTCAGAATGGGTGCGTTGACAGATTGTATTCAGACAAGAGTAAACCTTCTCTTGTGCAGCTGAGTCACAAGACCCTTTGGTACACTTGTTAATAACTGAAAACCCAGTAATAAGTTCCGTATTTCACAAATGGAGTCTTATACCAGAGATATTTCTCCATCAGCTTGTACATGCTCCATGCTTATGTATAATCTTTGTTGTGGTTGCAGGTATATTCTGAGTTCTCCACGCTCTCTTTGGTACCAGATGTGGCTGCTCCAGATAATGTTCAGATGTTCCATCTCTTTCTATGGACTGGGGGAAGTATGCTTTGATTTCCTTCTACTACAAAACAGAGACTTTAAATGGAACTGGTACATAACAAGGTAGACTGTTCCACTGCATCATTGTAATAAGGTTGTTAAAAATCCATTCTTTTGGGTGAAGAAGATAGTTGGTAGAAGGGCTTCATGTTTCAAAAAGAAATAGTACCTTCATGACAAGCAAGAGAAAAGCAGTTATGGTCTTAAACCAAACAAAGAAAATCAAGCTTCAGAAAACTTCAGTTAGTCCTACTGCAAAGTGACATTTTAAAATTGCTAAGAGGCCCTTGTTAAAGAAAGAGAGAATTAATATAGATGTGTCACGATGATGTGACATATAGGAACTGTGAAACCCAAGCCTGTGGATATTTTAAGGACAGCTCCGGGAAATTAAAAATCCAAGGTGGTACTTCCATTTCTAGTAATATGAGGAGCAAATATCATTTAAAACAATACTAAGCAAGAAAAAGTCTTAAAATGCAGAATAAATTGCACTTTAAAAAAGTAAAAATATATATTTGAGCTTAATTCATGGAGTTTAAAAGCAGTGAATAAATTAATCAATAGTAACATAAAATAAATAAGGGGCAGTCTAAGTTAAGAGTTTTGAAGTTCCTTATACTATTCTGAAATAAGATAAACAATATCAATTAATTATAGATGTTGGTATGTTGTATATATGTGTTAAATTTCTATCGTACCCACTAAAAAACCCAGAATGTATACCTTCTAAAAAATAGGGGTTAAAAAAATTAGACATTCTAAAATAAGTAAGAAATAGGACAAAAAAGAAATATAGAAAAAGCAGAATAGAAAGCTTAGAATGAGGTATAAATACATCTGCATATGTGAAGTTATCATAGGAAATGTAAATTAAGTTTTTCTGTTCAAAGACAAAGATTGTAAAACTAAATGATGTATCTTTTTAATCAAGATATCTCATACTTACAACTGACATCTCTAAAACAAAAGAACACAGAAAGGATTAAAGTAAATTAATGGAAAAAATTTACAGCAGGCATGCTCTAGTCAAAAGAAACCTTGGGCAATTTTACGTCAGAAAGATAAGACTTTAGTAAAAAGTATTATTATAGAGAGGGTTACTACACAAAATTTTAGCTTTAAGGCATCAGGGAAACAAAAAATAAATCAAATCTTGCAGTTTTCTGAAAATGTAATTGTAAAAAATACAAATAAAAAATGGCAGATATATAAAGGGAAATTGAAAAATTTGCCATCACAGTAATGGGAGAGTTTTACATGTATTTCCGACATACACACACACAATGAATTGAGCAACACAATAGAATAACATAGTATTAGGTTATAACCCAAAGTATAAAATAAATACCTGCACGTCTACACTGATATAAATAAATTATTGAATAAATAAATGGGGGCGAAGAGACAATCTGCTATGAGGAAGAACACCAAATTATGTATGCAGATGCTCGCCCTCAATGAGAGGGAGCATAACAGCATAACTCCCCACTTTGTGAATGTGGACTATGTAGAGGAACATCCTTCTAAAGAACATAGTGTGGAACGGGCCAAAAAGAATAACTTCACCATGGAGAAACCTGACAAATACTACTTTTAGCAGATGATCAAGGTAAACACCATTAATAACGTCATGTCAATACTATGTATTTTGATATGATGTGATGAAAACGCTACTTTACCTCCTCTCAAAAACTCATAACCCTGATGAGAAAAACATCAGACAAATGCAAATTGAAGAACATTCTACAAATACTTGACCATACTCTTCAAAACTGTCAAAGTCATCAAAAACAAGGAACGTTTGACAAATTTTCATAACGTAGAGGAGCCTAAAAAGACATGACAACTAAATGTAATCTGATATCCTGGATGGGATCCTGGGGCAGAAAAAATAGGTAAAAACCAAGGAAATATGAATAAAGAATAGACTTTAGTTAACAATATATCAATATCACTTTATCAGCTTTGACAAATGTACTATAGTAATATAAGAAGTTAATAATAGGGGAAATTGGGTGTGGAATATATAGAAACTTTCTAAATTCTCTGTACAATTCTTGAAACTTTTGTGTAAATTAAAAACTATTTAAAATAATTTTAGTTTTTAAAAATCCATAATTTTGGAAATATTATAAAAATTGTATAAAGAAGCTCCCAAAATTCATAGTGGAAAATAGATAGTACTTGGAACAGAATGATTATGAAAATGCCACCTTTCAAAATTTGTAGGATTTAACTAAAGTGATAGTTTAAGAAAAATGGAAAGCTTTAAATGTTTATACTAGAAAATAAGAAAGTCCAAAATCTAATTAGGTAAGTATCCAAGGTATGGAGTTAGAAAAAGCTGAGCAGATTAAACCTTAGTAAAGAAAAAAAAGAAATAATAAAAGCAAGAACAGTGATAATTAAGATAGAAGACAATGATATAAGAAAGTATGAACATAGGCAAAACTGGTTCTTTAAAAAGACATGAAAATTGGCAAGATTGATCTGGAAAAAAACAGAGATGCCCAAATAAACAATATTAGAAATTAAAAGAAGACATGATGACAGATGAAGCAGAGATATTTTTTAAGGTAAAATATGAAAAGTTTATGCTAATTTATTTTAAAACCTAGATAAAATGGACAGATTCCCAGGAAAATATAAATAACAACTGATTCCAGAAGACCATGAGACACAAAATGATTTTAGAGTTGAGTGATCCGGATTTTTAAGGAACAGATAACTTTTTTCTTTCACTAAATCTTCCAAAGAACAGAAAAACGGGGGCTACTTACTCCCAACTACTTTTATGAGGCTCATATAACCCGCAAAACAAACAAACAAAAGATAAAGACATCTTGACATGGGAATCAGACAAGCTCTCATTCATAAACAAATGTGCAAAAAACTAGGAAAGATATTTGCAAACAGAATTCTTTATTGTATAAAACAGTGATACATGATAACTGAGTTGAGTATATTCCAGGAATACAAGATTGGTTCAGTCTTACAAAATCTATTAATGTGATTCACCACATGAGCAAATATCACAGACACAAAATTCACATAATAGCTTCAATATATACACAAAGAGCATGCAATATTGTTCAACATCCATTTTTTTTCTTTTCTTTTCTTTTTTTTTTTTTTTGAGGAAGATTAGCCCTGAGCTATCATCCGCTGCCAATCCTCCTCTTTTTTATTCTTGAGGAAGATTAGCCCTGAGCTAACATCTGTGCCCATCTTCCTCTACTTTATATGTGGGACAGCTGCCACAGCATGGCTTGAGAAGCAGTGCCATGTCCACACCCGGGATCCAAACTGGCGAACCCCAGGCCACCGAAGTGGAACATGCGAACTTAACTTCTGTGCTACAGGGGCAGCCCCTCAACATCCATTCCTTATATTTAATAATTCATTAGTAAACTAGGGGTAGAGGGTAATTCTGCAACCTGAAAAAAAAGGCATTTGCAAAATATTAAAGAAATAATTATACTAAATAGTAACACACTTAGATAGTCCCATTAAAGTTAGGAATATTTTGGAATATGATACGTCTTCCCACTCTCACCAATTCCATCCAACATTTTCTTGGAGGTTTATCCAATATAATGAGTCAGATAAAAATAGACGTAACTGTTGGAAAGGGGGGAAAATTCCTATTTTCAGATAACATCATGTTCTATATAGAAATCCCAGAAGAGTCTGCAGACACTTACTTTTAGACTTACAGGAAAGTTATGCAAGTTTTCTACATATACTAGCTACAATTAGAAAACATTAGATTTTATTTATAATATTAATTAAAAATTTAAAACACCCATGAATAAAGATAACAAAATAAATGTAAGAGGGTTACAAAAATTTATTGAACGAATTTAAATATGCAATTGTATGAAGATGTACACTATGCCCATGGTTGACAATACTTAATATTATAACCATATCAATTCTTTATGAATTTAATTGATTGGTTTAATGCTATTCTTATCAATATCCCAACAGAATCTTTCATAGAACTTGACAAATTTATCCTAAAATTTATATGAAAAAGCAAAGGGCCAAGAATGGTCAAGAGCTCCCTGCAGAAGGCAGAGTAGAAAGACTTTCTCCTCCAGATATTTAGACATTTACATAAAGTTTTACTAATGATCCTGAGTCATACTGGAACAGGAATGGAACCATCAATGAACACAACAGATGTCCTGGATACAGACCTATATGTATTTGGAAACTTGATATAAGGCAAATATGACATTGCACCTGGGTAAATAATAATTGGTACTGGAAAATTAGTAATCAATGTGGAAACAATGAACGTGATACCTGATTCACATCATGGAAAACTAAATTTCAAATAGATTAAGGATTTAAATGTGAAAGACTGAATCTTAAAATCTTTAGAGCAAAATATAGAAAAGTCTTTATGACATTGGTAGGAGAAGAGGACATCTTAAGCTCAAACATACACATATACACATGCACACACATGAAAATATTGATAAATTTTAATATATTGAAATTAAGAACATCTATTATCAAAAAAATTCATGAATAAAACAAGGAAAATGAAGATATTTACAACACCAGTAACTAGCAACGCATTGGTATTAAGGAAATGTAAATATGTGATTTCTAGAAATCAATGAGAAATACAGCCATCAATGGACAAATTGGCAAAAGCCATGAACAGCATTTCATATGAGAAAACACAGATGGCATGTATATATATATATATATATATACATTATATTGTTTAAGGATACAAACTCTTGCCCTCAAAGAAAAACTGAAGAATGATGAACGCAACATTCAAAATAATGATTTTCAAACCATTTATTTATTCATACTATGCAGCCCCTGGTGTGTCATAGACACTGACCAGTCAGAATGGTCTCTGCCTCCTGCTATGTCAGGGAGCACTCCTTTAAGATGCTAGATGATGGACTTGTCCAGAGACTTCCAGGAAAGGTACTTGAAAGGCTGGGGCACCCTGAGGCAATGGTTCAGCTAACAATGCGTAACTATTTCAAGTATGGTCATCTCAGCGTGCACTAGCTAAGCATTAGCCCTGCAAGGATTTTGTGGGGTGCGGAGAGAGAAAGCATCAGGGGAAGGTACAGAGGAAATTCAGTTTTATATTTTACACTGACAAGGGAGCTCATTTCATAACATCATTGTTTTTAACATACGTATGTTCTTTTGCATGTATAACATAGTTCATAATAATCACAAAACTCAAAGTACTAATGCCAGCAGTCAGTTTTCTTCAGAAGAAAAATCTTTGAGAAATAGCACATGAACACTTAAAGGAGTATAGTGTGTAAAAGGATTGTGGTTAAACATGCATTAGTGAAGACAGCAATTCGTTCTTTCATTTTTAATCCCTTACTTACCCAAGTATGAGTCCATCTAGTTCCAAGCTTCACCATCACCTGTCTGTTGGTGACTCAAAGCCTATATCCACAGCTACAGCTCGAACTCCAGGTGTGAGTAACACCTGCTTGCTTGACATCTACATAGATTTCTTGAAGGCATCTCAACTTAACATGTCCAGTCCACCGTCTTCGGTAAGGTACTCTGAGGAGAAGCTATGCTTACAGGAAGTTTATTGGAGACAACTCTTTGGATCAAAACCAATAGGGGAGTGAAGGACATATGATTCCACAGAGGAAGGTGTTGAACTGTGATGCAGGATACAGCAAAGACTCCAGCTGGTCCTTTTGGAACATTTGGAGATGGATGACCCTTTAGCATTCTCCTGCCTGAGGCAAGGGGGTTGGGCATTTATACCCCACTGATGACTAGTTATTGTGTGAACTCCATCACTTCCAGGGGGCATGTCCTTGAGTGAGATGACTCTTCTCAACTGAGGACAATTCCTGGAGATAAAACTAAGAGCTGTCTGCCATGAGCACTCCCAGCAATGGTGGAATGATGGCTGCCTCAGTCCTAAAGGGGAGACGTGGGTGGCACCAGAGCATCTACTCTGTCCATCCTCATTATTTCTCCTCCTTGCTACTCCATTCCTCTTCCTGTGTTAATGGCATCTTCATATCTACTTTCTTATGCCAGAGTATCTGGTTGACAGCTTCTTGAAGGAAGAGTAGATCTCTGTCACTCAAGTTTCCTTCCAGTACCTGGCAGAGTGTCAGACACATTCTCTGTGACTAGTTATTAGATGAATGACTTATCAAATGAATGACTAGCTCATTTGAAAGGAATTTAAGAAATGTGAAATTCCGGGGAAACTGATCTTTAACACACTTTCCAAGGTGAGGGACGAGGAAAAAGAGGTGGTTTTTCCACTCCCTCCTCTTGTTAAATCTAAGTTCACTTCATTCTACCTTCGAAATGCCTCTCTTGCTCTCCCTCTCCTGGCCAGTCCCACTGGCCCTGCTGTACTTTAGACAAGGAATCTCCCTAACTTGTCATGCTCACTTTAGTTTCTCCTGCCTTCAGTCTGTCTTCCATACTGCCACAAATCACCTTCCTGAAAGTGGAGCTGGCCATATCACTCCTTCGTTAAATCTTTCATGGTCAGTGGTTAAGGTTGTTCTAAAATGATACAGTACGACAGTAAAGGACTAGGAATTGGCTTTGCTGTTTATACTTACTAGTAATTTCCTTCACTTCTCAGTTTAGCCATATCTGTGGCCAAACATTGACTCATCTTTCTTTTGGTCACGGTGCTTTGAGGACATTACTGGCAGAACCCAGGCTACAGGGGGTGGTGTCCCTGTCCTCTGCTAAAAAAGCAGTCATTGCATCCCATTACCTTGACCACACTGTTTGCTTCAAGACTTGACGTGTGACTACATTAGGGACTCAACGAAGACAGTGTCATTTAAATTATCAGGAGATGGGGTTTTCCAGCAGGGTGTTTGATAACGCACCATTGAGTTCACAGCATCAGGGCGAGGTGAGACTTTGCTAGCAGGAGCGTGAGAATGGAGTCTACCTAGAATTAACAGAGAGATGGATCTGATGATGTCATTTGGTCATTGAATTCAAGCTGTGCTGAAGTCTACCTATGTGCTTTTTCATTTATGCAAACCAATAAATTCTCTTTCTTCTTAAGCTATTTGTGCTGGGTGTTTTGTAACTTACAACCTAAAGAGTCTTTCATGGTAAAGTCATGGTGCACTTTTTTTTGGTCTGTTTTTAACCTGTAAAGCATTTTCTAAATGTAGCTATGACATAGTAAGTTCTATGCTCCTTGTCACGGTATCAAGAACTATCATAACATTATTTCTATTTACCTTTTCTATTGTAACCTCTTGCTGCTAGCCACACTATTCGATGCTTCTTTCCCAAGCATATATTTCCAAGTTGTCTGTATTTTCCAGGTATTCTTCATTTTTCTGTAAAGTGCCTTCCCCCACCTCACGGCTGACCAAAAGCTAGTTACGCTCTAAGGCCAAGTATAATAGTAAGAATCGATTCTCTAAACTGCTGGAATTGGGTCCATATCATGACAAATCCATAATGTGATACTTTGGTGAGTTGGGGGATCCATTTATTATCCTATGAGACAGGGAGCTACCTGATGGCAAGACCCATGTCTGTTCGCTAACCTGCCTATTACTGACAGGTGGCTGACTTTCAATAAATGTTAAGTCAATGAATTCATGAATTACCTCATTAAGTGGAAAGTAGCAAGATGAATGCAAAAGTTTATATTTGGCAAATTAGTCAGAGCTCAACTAATAAATGAAAGAGTATGAAGAACTTTCTTGACCCTGAATTTGTCTTGTACAGACTTTACAGGGGCCCTTTCTGGTTAAGCAGACTTCTTGTTTTCACAGTTTTACAAAGTAGCGTGGCCCTTCTTGGTTCCTTTTCAAATCAAAGTAACTGGCCCAGATTTGACATCCTCAAAAAATGCAAATTTCTCTCCAACATTTTATCTTGACTAGTGAAAAAAACGTTCGTTTGACCTTTTGACTATTACTGTAACATGTACTCTGTGATGTTTAAGAATGGTTTTCAGAGGAAACAGAGATGGACCCTCTCCATTTCATTCTAGCCAAAGTTCACCTAAGCATTTAGAGGTTTCCCTTCCAGGTTTTTGCTGCTTTTATTTCCTCCCGTATGTTCATTCATCACCCTGGATGCTATACTTGGAGAAAAAGGGGTTTCACTTGCACAACTTGCTTCCTGTTAATTCTTCCATTCCAGAACATTTGCAAACAGATGTAATGACTTAAATATAATAATAAAAGTAAAATAATTATATCCAGATAACTGAAGCCAAGTGAAAATAATTTTGCAAAGTGAATTTCTATTTTCCTTTTTATAGAATGGGTATAGCAATCTTTGCCCCTCTGCTTGCATCCATTAGGTTAATTAAATAATATTGGAGAGATCACTTGCATGATAATTTTATGTAAACATGCAGATCACTGTGTTCCTCTTCCACTGTAATATGAGTCATTATTTCACGTATTTGAATAACAATGCTTTCTAAACATAACTGTATATTAAAAGAATGTTACATGACCAAAAACCAGAAATTTGGTCTATAACACAAATACCAGCAGCATTAAATATTTCCACTTTATTCAATATGGTCCAGAAATGTATTTAGGAAATAGATCGTAGAATTCTATTCCCTGTTTTAATAGTTTTGTGAGAGAGTGGACTGGTTCTTAGTCATTTTTATTTTATCCACAGCATGAAGTTCACAGTAGGTAGTAAATAAACATTGGTCAAATTAATGAACAAACAACATGAGAAAGGGTGTTAAGGAACAAGGAATTTGGGAGCAAACTGAGCTTTAGTATATATATCTATAAATATTTGAGGGACCAGAAATGACAGACCAACATTGGCGAGAGCATAAAGCCCTGAGGGTGTGTTTGCATCTGCTACAAATAGCTTCATGTGTATAGTTGCTGGAGAAACTGATTTTACTGTCCTAAAGGCATCTAAAATAATAAACAAAACCAAGCAAAAATTAACAACCAAAAAGGCAGTCTTCAGATTCAACACGGTGTTTTGATATACAGTACGTTTATATCCCCTCCCTCCCAAGACCCCACTAAAATGGTCGTATAGGATAGCATAGTTCTTTCTCATAAAGTACATCTTCTGTATTAGTTGATTTTTTTAGTCTTGTCTGTGTGTAATTTAATTAAAAGCATAAATAAGGACATCTAGGACTCTCAGAAACTTCCACGTTTTGGCAAGCAAGAGTCAAAAGAGGAGATTCCTGAATTGGTGACAACTGTCTTTTGGGTAACTCAAAAAAATAATAATAAAAGGAGGGAGGGAGATGTAAGAAATATCCACAAAACCGCTAATTCTGGTGAGGTTTCTTTGCAAACCCCAAGAACAGCATTTCTTCCCTGGAGTGGACTTCAGTGCATCAATTGTGCATCTAGACCTTACTAGGGTGATCTAACGAGGTGCCTATTACAATGCCACTCCCAACTCTGAGAAGAAAGCAATCAAATTTCATTCTTGCACTTCCTGGTAGAGATATTTTTCAACTATATCAGGGTCAAGGATTGAAATTGGAGGACAAATTAAGGTAGAAACTGAACCATCAAATTTAATTATGGAATACGTGAGCCAGCTCAGAATATAATTTGTCTATTTTTACCAAAATAAATGTCCCTGGGAACATATAAACCTGTTTGCATGCTAAGAACCTTGAAGTTTACAAACACCAGATGATGAGATTTTGGAAGAGGACAAACGATTTTGTTTTCGCCGTTTCCCAAATCCACTGGGCACTGCTGCCCCCATTAGTTCTTCCAAAAAAACGTTAGAAGATAAACACAAGGTCCGATTGATTACTCCCACGTAGATCAGTAATTCCAAATTATTTATTTTGGCTTTGAGACCTCACTTTACATTTGCACATTTATACTCATTTGTACCAACATCTAGAAAATCGTTTTGGTTTTAAAGATAATCTGACAGTGGAGTAGCACACCGTTACACAAGCAAGGCTGCTTGTGTGAAGACGGACACCTGGTGGTCAATGTGTAGAACTGCAACCCAAGAAGGAGAATTCTTAGAGAATCTCTTTTATCCCCCCACATTTTCCCTCCTTCTTTCCGGGTACAGACTGCTGTTGACGGTGGACATGGTGCAGCTGTATGAAAGCGAGTCTCAAGTTCAAGTCAAGAGATTTCCAGAACAGTTACATCAACTCCATGAAGGCTCCAGGTCACAAGTTCTCTAAATTATTTAGAAAGTCGACCAATGTACATGCTAACCATTTTTAAAAGCTACTAAAATCTCTTAACCAAGAAGCTGAACAGGAGCCTCAGTGTTTGCGAATAGGGTTTAATCTCCACCTAAAAACTTCTGGACTTCCTCTGTCAGGATAATGAGCTTCTGTTTTCTTTTGGGAAGAAAAAAGTGTCGATTCCTCTGGCACCACATAAACAAGCATTTTGAGCTTCTAAATATGGCCTTGCCCCTGAACCGACCCTACCTCATGTCTAACTGCTTTTTTCCAAATTGAACTCTGCCAGACAAAAATACGTAACTGAACAAATTGGAAAGCCAAATCCCTCTTTCTTGCTGCTCCTGGCTCCTGGTTTTCTTCTCTTTAATTTTTAAGTCCAGAGATAAGCCTCTGGAAGCTGATAGAAAGTAGTTCCTGAACTTCTTCAGGGTATACTTGGTGTCAGACGGAGAATGAAATCAAATTGTGGGTCCTCATTGTAATCTTTGTAGCAGTCATTAAGGAGGAAACACATTCATTGGAAGGACACTGTGTGTCTTCCAGTCGGATCAAAGTGTCTGATAATATGACACACTACAGAGCTGGAGAGTCCCTGATTTCCCCTCAAGCTTCCCCAGAAGGCGGCATGCTTCATCCAATGGGATGACTCCTGATAGACAGTTGCAGACTCTGTTGCACCTGAAATGACAAGATATTGTGGTCACGATGGCATTCACCTAACTTTTATTGGGCCTTTGCTGTGCACCAGGCACTGTCTCATGCATACTTCCCATCCCCCTGCTGGTGTTTCAGGCTGGCTCTGATGGACACACAGCATCCCAGTTCTGGCAAAGGAAGGGCTGAGGTGTCCACATTTGAGCCTAACCCAGCTCTCCCATCCTGCTTCTAACTCACACATGTGTGTACAGCATACACATCTGTAATGTAAAACCAAGGCCTTCTCTGATATTCAGAGGCTGACTGGCCAGTATGTTTATTTAACACCACAAAGAAGGATGGGAAAAGGTATCATGAATCCTCCTTCCTTACAAGAGAAAACACATCGATTTAGGTTGAAGAAAGCAGTGCACGCAATATCCCCTCCTCCTTTCCTCAGTCACATTAGTGAGAAGTTTTGACAAGGATTAGGAGATGCCTGAAGAGGAGGTTAGCTGTAGCTGCTATGAGAACTACCACATCACAGGGGACATTTAAATTTCAGATACACAATCCTCTTTCTGAAACACTTAAGAGCAAATATATTTCAGAATTCATAATTTTTCCGATGGCAGATGTGTAGTACAGTTCATATATTGAATATCATGTAATACCCCAATCAGGGTCTAGAGCAGACCCCATAATTAATACGTGAATAGTTCTGTAAGAGAGTGTATAAAGATTGCATTAAGAGGCATAAATAAAGACTAAAATTAGTCTCGCATTGGTTCAGATCAGGCGTGATCACCAAATGAATCTGATCTGTCTGAAAAAAACTTGCTTATCAGACTTTTCTTTGGAATTTTAAATTGTAAATATCAGACTGCGGTTCTCTGCATATGATGAAAGAGCCATTCACAGACATGCCGTCCTGTCTAGGAGGCTTCTATAACTCCTTAGAATGAGGAGAAGCAAACTACAGCATTAAGAAGAAACGTCTAGTATCAAGTAACTCATTTCCTTTGTTCATTAAAAGTCAATGCATTGATCAAAAAACTATAGGATTCTTAAAAGTAAACATAGGAGAAAATCTTCATGGTCTGGGGTTAGGGAAAGTGTTAGAAATGACACCAAAAGCACATTCCATAAGAGAAAAATGATTCTTTATCAAAACTAAAAACTTTGTTTTGCCAAATCACTGTCAAGAGAATAAAAAAGATAAGCCACAAACTAGGATAAAACGTTTTCAAATCACATATCCAACAGAGGATTTGTATCCAGGATAAAGAACTCTTAAAATGCAACAGTAAGAAATCAAACTACCCAATTAAAAATGGGAAAATGACTTGAACAGACGCTTCACCAAAAAAGATATTAAAATGGTAAATAAGCACATGAGAAAAAGATCTTAAACACCATAAGCCGTTAGGTTAATACAAATCTAAATTACAATGAGATTACTACACATTTATTAGAATACCTAAAATTTAAAAAAATACTGACAATGCCAAGTGTTGGCAAGGACGTAGAGTAACTTAAAGTCACATGCATTGCTGGTGAGATTGGAAAATGGTAAAGCCACTTTGGAAAATGGTTTTGTAGCTTCTCATAAAGTTAAATATACATATGACCCAGTAATCTTACTCCTGGATATTTACCCTAGGTAATTGAAAATTACTGTTCACATAAAAATTCGTACACAAATGTTCATAAGCAGTCTTATCTGGAAACAACTCAAATGTCCTTCAGTGGGGGAAAGGATACAATAACTGTGGTACACCATATGACACATGACTACTCAGTGATGAAGAGAATGGACTATTGATACAGACATCAACTTGCATGAATCTTGGACAGTATGCAGAGCGAAAGAAGCCAGTCTCGAAAAACAAAAGTATAGTGAAGGAGAATAGATCTGTGGTTGCCGGGGGTTGTGAGTGGAGGGAGTATGTGACAGTAAAGGAAAGTTTTTTGGGAGGTGATGGAACCATTCTTATCCTGATTGTGGTGGTGGTTATACAAACCTATAAATAAGTTAAAATTCTTAGAACTGTATATGAAAGAAAGAAAGTCAATATTAGTATGTGCTGATATACAAAATAAAAACCTTAGTAAAAGCCAATGCTTTCACGTGTGACTTTGGTGTTCACAATTTGTTGTCAACCTTCCTTTTGCTTCACTGATGACATCCTCCTTCAGCCAACACTGCCTAAGTGACTAGGAGACATGAGGCTCATGTGAGGCACTGTGGGCACCAAGATGAGTCAGACAGAGGCCCTGACACTCAGGGCTCACAATCTGGGCAGAGAAATGAGACAGAAAAGTGAAGACATGTAAATGATTTAACACCACACAAACTCAAGGAGGTGATCACCAGGAGCTGTAAGCACAAAAAATGTTTTCTTAATTTAGCCAAGAAGAAATAACTATTCATGTTTACTGTTTCCTTACCAAACATATATTTTTTTGTAATTTTGAAGACACTCTTACTTTGACCAAAAAAATGTCAGATGAAGAAAATCCCATTAGTTGATGAGAATTGTGTCTGCTGGATTGCAAACTCAATGAAACATGGCCTGTCTCTAATTCCACTTCCGTATTCCAATGACTAGTGCTCTGACACAGAGAAGTCCCATCACTAATGAAATATTTATTAAATAAATGAATGGAAGATGACATCATTAACACAACATTTTAACCATGGCAAACCGTTACAATATTATTTTTTATTTAGGTATGGCTTCTGTCTTAGTCGTTTGGAGATGAAGCGTGCATTTTCATTAATGTGTTTATAACCCATCCTCATGCTATTAGGGTGGCACTTCCAAGGGGACAGTCCCTAAAAGTGAGTCAGAATGATTAGTCATGTCCTATGGCTTCAGTCTTTGAAACCAAAGACCATGGCATACCCTCTTAATATCTACAGGAAATAAATAGCTGGAATGTGAATGCAGATCCTTTTAGAAGACTACTAATCCTTCTATGATAAGTGACAGGGAAGTTATTCAAGTGGGGTGTGTGTAGTGCCATGGAAACAGACAAAGTTGGTGTTTTCCAGTGTTCTAAATCCAGAGTCCTAATCGAGATATAAATATGCTGAATGGTATGAATCCAGTTTCCTAAACTACGCCCTATCTCAGTGTCCTCATCTGTGAGATGAAGATTGCTCCTCACAGCCTGACGTGAATTCACAATGATTCAGGTCCTTGCTTATAAGGTGTCATTGTTTTTATTCCCATTGGGGCAAAAGTGAAGTTCAAAGTCTGAGTTCCATCAGGGTTCAGCTTCTGTGGCCAGTCAGACCATGTGTGTTTAGAAGAGAGTTTTCTAAAGTAAGTGCTAAGTATTTTAGGCAAAGAAACCCAGCTGTGAAAATACTGTGACCATTTGCACAGTTGTTTTCTATGGGGATTTATTTTTACTTGCACTTATTTCAGTGCAGTTCTTTAGAGAGAAGTTCCCCTTGCCCACCCCTCCTTCCCCATCGCTTATTCTCGCTGCCCTTCATGGATTTTTAGAGAAATGACTGTCTCTCTCTCTCTCATTCTTACGGGTCACAAGTGTTCTGCATCACAGTGCACCCTTGACTAATTAGCATTAATAAGTGATGCTGGGAGAAAGAGCCCTGGAGAAGGAACAGTAGGCCTGTTTTTGCCAAATTGGAGTTGACCCAACTAGCAAAATTTTCCAGGGTACTTTCATATTGTCCTGCCTCCCGTGTGTTCCTACTGCCTAAATGTGCATTTCTGACATGGGGTCTTGGATACCCTGGGAGGTACATGGTTCTGCGTAATTTTTTGTTCCAGGAGCTATGGGGACCTCATTTATTTAATAAACTCTTCTTAACTGTCTACCGTGCGCAGGCACTATGAGGAGTAAGATATTCTTCCTCTAGCGATCTTAAGATGCTTTACCAGAGATATAGCAAACATTAATCTAACTATTCATTAGTTATTGAGCACCTACTGTGTGCAAGCCATCGGGATAGGTACAGATGGTCGAGCCTTGCAGAATGAACAGGATTTCAACAGACAGAGAACCAAAGTAGGACAGGGCAGGTAGACTGAGCAGCAGGAGGAAAAGCTCAGAGGCAGGAAAGCAAAAGGCGAATTAGAAACCTCTGAAGAGTCAGTCAGAAGCAAAAAGTTACTGCAGAAAAACTTGAGATTCAAATGCTCTCTCTTTGCCCACACACTTTTTGATCTCAGTTTCCTCGTATACAAGATAAAGATAACAGTTGCAGTTTGCGGGGTTGGTGTAGGTATTCAAGATACCACATGGACCCCCTCTGACACACAGCAGGCAGTTAGTAAACCATAGCTATTAACAGGATGTCAGTTTGCCTATAGCAAACCATTTGTGAAGGAGAGCTTGGGAAATAAGGTTGTAATGGCAGTTTGGAGTCTCAGATAAAGGCCCTTGAATGCCCAGCTATGAAGTTGAGCTTTATTCTGTCAACAGTGAGAAGTCATTGATGGGCAGGGAACAAAATCATGGAGCAGTTTTCAGAGTGATGAAGAGCGGATTAGGAGCAGAGAAAGAAAAGACTCAGACCAAACAGTCTGAAGTTGTTGCAATTGTTCATCTGAAGGAGTGGAAACCAAGAAGTGTGTTTGCGATGCGGTCAGGAAGTTTTTATTCTACTTGAAATCAATTCAAAGTTACATGCAGAAAATTTCAGGTGGGCCATAAATAAATCAATGCTATTTTCCATCCTTCAGCACTTCCCAAGTTTTATCAAATATTTAGGCAAGCACTGTGTGTTTGGTGAGAAAACACAGACGTGACGTTGTTTCCTTTTGTCAGGACTGGCACGTGTGTTAACACAAAGCAAGCCCTCGATTTCATACATGCCAACCTGACAGCACTGGGTCTTCCGGGAGCCCTCTGCCACTTTCAAGAGTCCACACAGATCTGGGTGGAAAAGGACAGAGATAATAATTTTTCAACCAAGTTACCTCGAAGCCTTTCACACATTTATTCAGACATTTAAGCACATTTTGAGGAGAACAACCTAAATGTCCAAAAGGAGGAAATCATTAAATCAGAGCATGTGTTAAAAAATTTTACAATCATCAAAATCATGTGTTTAAGGATTATTTAATGACATGAGTAAATGTTCATGGTATATAAGTGAACTAAGCAAGAGAAACATCATTCATTCAGATATAATTTTTGTTAAAAAATTAAACTTACATTAAGCATAAACTTTATGCACATAAATAAAGAATGAAAGAATACACATTAAATTTTTGACATGGGCTGTCTGTGACTGAAAAACATTGTTTTAACTGGGAGATTACAAACTGACAGCCAAGAACTAAATGTGACTTGTAGACATTTTTTGTTGGCTCAGAATTTCCCCTGTGCAGCATCCCACTTTATTCCCCGAGGACCCACCTTCTCCATATATTTAGGTGGCCTGCCTGAGCACTGTGGGTATTCCCCAGTGAAGTTTTCATCTTTTCTGCACAAGTAGGATTTACTTTTTATCATTAGAAACAGGAAAAGTTTTAATAATTAGCATCAATCCGCAGTTTGCACATTACGGTTGGAAAACATAATTTCTTTGTAAAACAAATTTTAGGTAAGCCATTCTCCTTCCACCACCCTTAACCCTGGAGTAGAAGAAACAACAACAAACTTTCTTTTTTATTGTTGTTACCATTTTTTACCATTTATTTTATTGAGGTCATGTTGGTCTATAACATTATGTAAATTTCAGGTGTGCATCATTATATTTTGACTTCTGTATAGACTACATCTTCTTTATCACCAAAAGTCTAGTTTCCTTTTGTCACCATAAACATGTGCCCTTTTCTCTTTTTCACCCTCCACCCACCACCTTCCTCTCTGGTAACCACCAATGTCTTCTCTGTATCTACATGTTTGTTTGTTTGTTTGTTTATCTTCCATAAGATATATGCAACCCATAAATTCATCGTAGCATTATTCACAATAGTCAAGACTTGTAAGCAATCCAAGTGTGCATCAACTGAGGAATGGATAGAGAACATGTGATATATATATATATATATATATACAATGGAAACAAGGCAAAGTCATGCCATTTGCAACAACATGGATGGACCTTGAGGGTATTATGCCAAGAGAAATAAGTCAGACAGAGAAAGACAATTACCATATTATTTAACTCATATGTGGAAGATAAACAAACAACGGTACACTTTCTAATTTCTCCTTAGGGGAACCCTCACCTGACAGCTGTGGTCATGACCAGCCACACCTCAGACCTTGTCCCCAAAAGGCTTGAATCTTCTGGTCTTAGCACATACATGAGAACCAGAGTAAAAGATTTACATATGCAAGCTGGTAAGTCATTATTTTAAAGTAGGAAAGTAATGTAATGGTTATTCAATAAATGCAATGTTTTGGTATACAGAATCTTTACAAATACTGATTCAAAAATCAGAGCAGTTTTTGTAGTGGCACACTGAGTATCATTGTTTAATCTGAACTCCTCATTTTGGAAATTACGCAGTTCTTACCGAGGGCCAGGCCCTGTCCACCTGTGCTGCAGACTCGTTTAATGCTTTCAGCAACCTGCAGGGTAGGCATTACTTCTGCCATAGTATTTGTTCCCTTCCCACATCTATTAACCAAGATATACAGAAGCTGCAGCACAGAGTTTAGGGCTGATGGAGACCTTGGTGATCACCTTGTCCAATGTCTGCATTTTGTGAGTGACCATACAGAGGTCCATGTAATTTGATGACTTGCTCGAAGCCACCCAGCTTCTAGGACTAAAACTTCGGCCTCTTGGTTCTACGCCCATTGTACTTTCATCACATCAGGCTCCCTTCATGTATGAACTGAAATATAAGTAAATTAAATAACTAAAACAAAGTCTTTTGGTATTTTGTAGAAGTTGCTAAGCTGATTTAAAACTTTGCGAAGAAATGCAAAGGACACAGAATAGCCAAAATAATTTTGAAAAAGAAACTAAGTTGGAGTTCTTACATCATATGATTTTAAGTTTTTTTTTTTATTGGCACCTGAGCTAACAACTATTGCCAATCTTTTTTTTTTTTTTTTTCTGCTTTATCTCCCCAAATACCCCCGGTACATAGTTGTATATCTTAGTTGCAGGTCCTTCTAGCTGTGGATTTTAAGTTTTATTATAAAGTTATAAGAAACAAGACAGTGTGATCTTGGCATAAGGGTAGACCTACAGATCAGTGAAACAAAAGAAAGAGTCCCAAAATAGTAGCACACTTATTTGACCCACTGCTTTTTCACAAAGGATTCAAGCTAATTTAATGGAGAAAAGACAACTTTTTCAAAATTGGTCCTGGAACAATTGTGTAGCCATATGAAAAAGAAAGAAAGAAGAAAGAGAGAGAGAGAGATAAAAGAAAGAACCCAGACCCTTATCTCACATTATGTATTAAGAAAATTAACTCAAGAAGGATCATACACCTAGGACCTAAAACTTAAAAATTTCTGGCATAAACTGTAGGATAAAATATTTAAGATCTTTATTTATACAAGAATTTCTTAAATACAACACTAGAAATACACACCATAAAAGAAGATCAACTGGACTTTTTCAAAATTAAAAATTTATGTTTTTCAAAAGGCAGCATTGAGAAAGTGAAAAGGCAAGCCACGACTTGGGAGAAAATATTGGCAAAGCACATATTTTGATGAAGAATTTGTATTAGTAATATGAGGAATGTTTATAAATCAATAATAAGAAAACAAGCAAAAAATGGGTTGAATTTTTTAACAGACACTTTATCAAAGAGTATATATAAATAAAAATTAATCTCATGAAAAGATGTCCAACATCATTAGTCATTAGGAAATGTAAATGAAAACCATAAGAAGATAACACTACATATTCACTAGAATGGCTGATATTTAAAAGACTGATAATACCGTGTGTTGGTGGAGATGTGTAGAAACTAGAATTCATGTATATTTCTGGTGGGACTACACACTGGAAGAGCCATTTTGGAAAAACAGTGGTAGTTTCTTATAACATTAAACATACACTTAACATATGACCCAGAAATCTCATTCTTCATTATTTAGCAAAGAGAGTTGAAAACATAAGCCCACATAAAAACTCGAATGTCTTAGCAGCTTTATTCATAATAGCCCCAAAGTATTAGAAATGATACAAATGTCCAACACTAGTGAATGGACAAACAAAATATGGCATAGCTGTTCAGGAAATTACCATGTAAAATAAAAAGGAATGAAGTACTGATACGACAAAATGGATTAATCTCAACATTGTGATAAATGAAAAAGAGCCAAGTGCAAAAGACTGTTACTTGTGATTTTATTGATACGAAATTCTCAAAATTGCAAGCTATGACAGAAAGCAGTTGTGGCTGCCAGGGGCCAGGAACAGGGGAAAAGATTATTTGCAGAGGGGCTCTAGGGAACATGCGGGGTCATGGATATATTCTTTATCTTGATTGTCCCAGTAGTTCCGTGACTGTAGACATTTGTCAGAACTAATCAAAGTGCACACTTAGAATTGGCAAATTTAACTGTATATAAATTATGCCTTAATAAAGGTCATTTAAATATAGTTAATTTCAAGACCATTTTATGAAATAATTTATATTTCCTTCCTTCTTTCTTGTATATACAGATATTGCTATATACCTATATAGATATTTATCTATATAAATATATAGCTATATATCAAGAAATACCTGGAATGCTATTTAAACATTGTTAATGATGATTATTTTGGGGTGGCAAAATGTTTTCATCTTTGTATTTGCCAACATTGCTTGAGTTTTTATAGCTAGCATTTAGCATTTTTACAGAACATCAATAGCGTTGTTTTCCAATACAGACATTGAATAGGTGACGCAAGAATTCGGGGCATGTCTGGAATACTAGTCATAGTTATTTCTTCATATCGTTCTCAAATAAGTAAAACTTGAAATAAAACATTAAATCTATTAAGATCTCTTGGATTTTCTGTGGCTTTGTATAAAGTCCTTCAATGGAGAGTTTTGTGGGGTTTTTGAAGACATATGTATTAATGAGGGCCATAGAGAAATCTTTATTCTTAATAATCAATTGGATGCTTCTTCTCAGGGAATGAGATTCAGATAAATAAAAGGATTAGGAAAGAGCATAAATGTACATAGCTTTTCATAGTACAAAAGAAAACATGTTCTTTGGAAGGTTATTTTGAGTGATGAATATGTTACAAGTTAGGAGAGAAAGGTTGTACCACAGAAAGGGTGGGTATTGACTGCCAAGACCTAAGAATTTTGTCTTTCTTATAGAGGCAATAGCACACATTGTAAAAATTTTGAATGGAAATGTGACACAATTGCAAGGGCATCCTAGAAAGGATTTTCAGAGTAAAATCATAAGAAGGACTTAAGTATGAAGAACATAAAATCATGGAGAGCAGTGAGGAGCTTTTACCAATCAAGGCACAAACAAAGATGTGGTAGGATAGAGTGGTGTTTTGGGACGTGTTTCTTGCCTTCCAGGGCTAACAAATCCTGGGAAGAAAAGAATGGTACATATGAAACAAAAGAGGCCATTTCATGACAAAATTGATCAAGTATGAAAGGGGCTCCAGGGAGAGGAAGATCAATGAAGAATAAAACAGTTGAGGAAGGTTTCATGGAAGCAGTCAGATTTAATCTGCACCTTGATACAGCGTAGAAATGAGATGCATAGATTTGTATAATTGCAAGAAAAAGAAAGAGCGTTAGACAAACTTTATGGAAAAGTAAATACAGCACTGTAATTTTCAAATATGCAAAGAAGTTGTGGTTGATTTCAAGGAAAGTATACTAATATAATGTATTGTGTTAACAGAATAATGGCTTCCCCAAAGACATCCACAAACTAATTCCAGAACCTGTGAATATGTTACCTGAAATGGCAAAGGGGACTTTACAGATGTGATTAAAGTTGAAGATCTTGAAATGGGAAGATTATCCTAGATTATCCAAGTGAATTCAAATTAATAGCATGAGTCCTTATGGTTCTGGAGGGTTTGAAGTGCAACACACATCTCATTCCTTACTATAATGGATTTGTGGCCACTGGCCTCCAAAGATGTCCCCTGACAATTCCTCTACTTTTTGTATGCACATGCCTTTAAGTTCTAGGCCAGACTTGTGATTGGCTTTGACCAATAGAGTGCGGCAGAAATAATGCTCTGGGACTTCTGGGTCCAAATCTTAAGATAACAGTCAGTGTTTACTTCTTGCCTTGTAGAATCCAGCTGTCATGTTGTGAGGAAGCATAGTAGCCCTCGGAGAGGCCCACATGGAGGAGAACTGAGGCCCGGGACAAATAGCCCTAGATGAAAGTCCATTCAGCAACCAGCACCAATGGTCAGCTATGTGAGTGACCTTTCAGCCACCCTAGCAGGACAGGATATTGTGCAATAATGGGTACTCCAGACAGGATGACTTTTAAAAAGTTCTTTGTTTTATGCTTTTTTTTTTTTTGTATTTAATATTTTCCTCCACAAACGTATAGTCACTAAATTGGCAAGCACTCTGATGCAAAGGCCCTGTCTTGTTTGCATTAGTATTCCCAAGAATGAGCCCATGCCTGGCACATAGAAGGTACTCAAAACTATTAAAAGAGTGAATGAGTGAGTGAATGAGTATTTAACCTGTAATCACAAGGAGAAAATAAACAGTGGACTAAAAAATTATTAATTAAAATAAGTTAAATACTCAAACTTGGAATCACCATTTTCATTTGGGGATTTTATCCAAACCAAACCCTAAATTATTGCCATTTAAACCAAGTAATGAATACCACTTAATCCTAATTCTAGCATGCACTGGCAATATGTCTTAATCCCCGTTCCCAAGGCAACTCAGTTCTTGGGTCATGCTGTCTATTCATGTGTGTTCTCTTCAGCAGCTCTGAATATACTCAACACACTGTGTGACAGGGCGCTACTCAAATTGTCATGCTTACTTGGTTGGTTTTTCCACCAGAAAAAAAAAATGGTTTGCCGTAAGACATTTTTTGGAAATAAAATGCTATGATTCTTTGGAATTAGCTTTCATCAATAGGTTTCAAACAGGAATCTCAGAAGTTTTTAATTATTGTACGTTATTTCCTCCAAGGCCCTGAACTCATAAGAATAAAAAAACCACTGAAGTTGGCGTGTCAATGAAGCCCATTGTGAACTCCTGAGTATAATATAAACCTCCACTGAACACATAAAATTCTTGGCTTCCAAAAAGAGTCTTGTAGAAAGAGACCACTGCATTTGCTTCCAACGTATTAATTCTATTCAGAACTCTAAGTCCCAGATCAGTTTTAAAATATTGAGTCCAAAGAAAGTTGACACAGTTCACATTTTTTAAATTAAAGAACAACTTTTGTTCTTTTTATAGTTGACATAAGTATTGTAGGGCTGTCTTATTAGTAGTGAATAATTCTAGAGTACATAAATAATTCACTTCATAAAAATCTTCTAGGTGATGGTCCCAGATCAGGATGGAAATCCAGATTTGAAACAACCGAACTGCCTGTCTGAACTGAGCTCTCAAACTATCCAGATGGGGAGAATCGGGTATCAGAATTTATCTGACACTAGAGAAAAGTATCAGGTTGGTCACTTAGACTTGACTCCAAGACTAAAAGTGATGAAGGCTAGGATTGTGACTCTTGCTTATTCTGACAGAAAGGGCGATAGAACTCTTGGCAAGAATTCCAGCTCTACCCCTTGCTAAATGTATGGAGGACAAGCACCGACATTGTATGGGTGGTCAATAAACATTAGCTATTAGATGCCCACACATGGAACAGCGCAAAAAAATTAATCCTGATGAAAAAAAGAAATCAAAGCTCACTATACTTTTCTCTGTTTATTCTTTCACTCACGCAACCCCTAAGATTGGTCTTCAAAAATCTTAATATAGGCAGATTCCAGTCAATAAGGAAATAGAACAAATTAAAAAAGGAATCCAATGAGTAAATTCACATCTTCAAAGCACTGCTCCTCCGGAAACGGTCTCCCCGTGGTACAACCTCCTTCACCTCAGATTATACATATTAAGAAACTTAGTTTCAGGCTGGCCCAGTGGGGCAATGGTTAAGTTTGCATGTTCCGCTTTGGCGGCCTGGGGTTCACTGGTTTGGATCCCAGGTGTGGAGATGGCACCGCTTGGCAAGCCATGCTGTGGTAGGCGTCTCACATATAAAGTGGAGGAAGATGGGCATGGTCATTAGTTCAGGGCCAGTCTTCCTCAGCAAAAAAGAGGAGGATTGGCAGCAGATGTTAGCTCAGGGTTAATCTTCCTCAAAAAAGAAAAAAAAGAAACTTAGTTTCATAATAATAAGTAATACGGCAGTCCATCTTGTATCATTCTGAAATTTGTCCAGCCAAAAATCAAAAATAACAGCCAACAGCAGAAAGAATCAGATTTCCAAGGCTGATTTGCTCAGAGGTTGAGGAAACCGGCATTTTGTCTTTGGTCGAGTAAGGGAAATATGTTGACAGAGGCTAAGAGAGACCTAATTCAGAATCCCACTGTTAATTCTCCCACAGAAATGTTTACAAATGATTATTATAAAATAAATGCTATTATGTAATAACTCATAAATGGTCCAAACTTTATACCATCCCTCCAATCTTTGACACCTTGGTCATATAACTACTACCTCATAGGATGAGGACTTTTAAACTGGCTGAGATAATCCTTCTATTACTGGGCAGATAGGAGATGAAAAGATTATAACTATAGAAAATGATGTCAAAGTTGCATTTATTGAACACCTGAGATTGAAATGTGACACTCATGCTGCAGCCAGCTGCTCCTCTGCCCTGCCTTCTTTTTTTTAATTGTACTAAAAAAATATAACATGAAACCTACCCTCTTAAAGAATTTTAAGTGTACAGTATTGTTAGCTATACGCACATTGTTATACAGCAGATATGTAGAACTTTTTCATCTTGCATGATTGAAACTATATACCCCTTGAGCGGTAACTCACCATTTCCCCCTCTCTTCAGCCCTGGCAACCAGTATTCTACTTTCTGCTTTGGTGAGTTTGACTATTTTAGATACCTTACGTAAGTGGAATCATACAGTATTTGTCCTTCTGTTACTGGCTTATTTCACTTAGCATAATGTCCTCAAGGTTCATCCACATTGTAGCATATTGCAGGATTTCCTTCTTTTTTGTGACTGAATAATATTCCATTGTAAGTATATATCACATTTTCTTTATCCATTCATCTGTTATTGGACATTTAGATTGTTTCCACCTCTTGGCTATTGTGAATAATGCTGCAGTGAATATGGGTGCAAATCTCTCTTTGAGATCCTGATTTCAATTCTTTTGGACAGATACACAGAATTGGGATTGCTGGATTATATGAGAGTTCAATTTTTAATTTTTTGAGGAATTTCCATACTGTTTTCCATAGTGGCTGTGCCATTTTACATTCTCTCCAACAGTGCATGAGGTTTCTTATTTCTTCACATTCTTATCTACACTTGTTATTTTCTTTTTTTATGTCTGTATTTTTGTTTTTATACTGGCCATTCTAACAGGTGTGAGGCGATATCTCATTGAGGTCTTGATTTACATTTCCCTGATGATTTGTGAGGTTGAGTATCTTTTCGTATACCTGCTGACCATTTGTATGTCTTTGTAGAAATGTGTATTCAAGTCCTTTGCCCCCCCCCTCCTTTTTTTTTGGTGAAGAAGATTGGCCCTGAGCTAACATCTGTTGCCAATCTTCCTTTTTCTGTTTGAGGAACATTGTCCCTGAGCTAATGTCTGTGCCAATCTTTCTCTATTTTGTATGTGGGACGCCACTATGGCATGGCTTGATGAGCAGTGTGTAGGTCCATACCTGGGATCTGAACTTGCAAACCCGAGGCTGTTGAAGTGGAGTGCATGAACTTAACCACTACTCCACCAGGTCAGCCCCCTTTGCCCATTTTTTAATTGGGTTCTTTGTTTTTTTTGCTATCGAGTTGTAGGAGTTCCTTATATATTTTGTATATTAAGCATAATATATATATTTTATATATTTTCCTTATATATTTTGTATATTCCTTATTGTATATGTGGTTTGCAAATATTTTATCCCATTCTGTAGGTTACCTTTTCATTCTGTTGTTTGTTTCCTTTGCTGCTCAGAAGCTATTTAGTTTGATGTAGTCCTACTTGTCTATTTTTTTCTGTGCTTTTGATGTCACATCCAGGAAATCATTGCCCAGACCAATGCTGTGAAAACTTTCCCTCATGTTTTCTTTTAGGAGTTGTATAGGTTTTGTATTTAAGTCTTTAAACCATTTGAGTTGATTTTTGTGTATTCTGTAAGATATGAATCTAATTCACTCTATTGCATGTGGAGAAACAGTTTTCCCAACAGCATTTGTTGAAGACTATTCTTCTTCCATTGTGTATTTTTGGCACCCTTGTCAAAGATCAGAAGACCATATATGTCTGGATTTATTTCTGGATTGTCTATTCTGTCCTACTGATACATAGATATATATATGTTTTTATGGCAGTACCACACTCTTGATTATTGTAGCTTTGCAATGTTTTATGAAGTCAAGAAATGTGAGGCCTCCAGCTTTATTCTTCTTTCTCAAGATTTTTTTGTCCCTTCTGGGTCCTTTGTGGTTCCATATGATTTTTAGGATAGTTTTTTCTATTTCTGAAAAAAGTGCCTTTGGGATTTTGATAGAGATTACATTGAATCTATCGATAGGTTCTGGTAGTATGGACATTTTAACAATACTGAGCCTTCCAATCCACAAATATAGGATGTCTTTCTATTTGTTTGTGTCTTCTTTAATTTCTTTCAGCAATGTTTTCTAGTTTTCAGTGTACAAATCTTTTGCCTCTTTGGTTAAGTTTATTCCTAAGTATTTTATTCTTTTTGATGCCATTTTAAATGAGATTGCTTTCTTAATTTTCTTTTCAGATTGTTTATTTGACCTGCTTTATTGAATGTTCTCCCCAGTGCCAGAAAAGGGAGACATCCATAGGATCTTTCTTAGAATTTTATGCTTGAAGTGACCTGAAGATTCAACACTCTTCAAATGAGAAAATTGACTGGTCTTCTTTCTGTGCTCCTCAAAATGCTCTCGGGTCAGAAAGGTCTTACTAATGTTCCAAGTTTCTTATTTTGAAATTCCTCTGGGAAAACCAATCATTGGTATGTATCTATGTGGAGGGGGTGGGGCTTGAGGGCCTTATAAGGCACCTGCTAAAGTTTTTTCACCAGTCAATCTTTGTTTTATTCTTCTTCATTGTGGGAACTTCATTCTGGTAATTCGTAGAGGTTACTTTTTTCTAAGTTCTGGTTTTAAAACAAACAAAAAATAGTAAAGGTGTCACAGTTTGCTACAGTCACTATGCTTTGTTACTACAGAGTGCTACAGCCACTTACAAAATAAGTGAGACAGAGAAAGACAAACACCATAGGACCTCATTTATATGTGGAATCTAAAAAAACAAATAAGCAAATAAAAAAACCCCAGGCTCATAGATACAGAGAACAGACTGGTGTTTGCCAGAGACCAGAGTCAGGGATGAAGCGGGAAAATGGGGTCAAAAGGCATAGACTTCAATTATAAAATAAATAAGTCCTGGGGATGTAATGCATAACATGATGACTACAGTTAATAATATATTGTTTATTTGAAAGTTGCTAAGAGAGTAGAACTTCAAAGTTCCAGTCACAAGAAAAAAAAGTTTGCAACTATGTATGGTGACAGATGTTAACTAGACTTATTGTGGTGATTATTTCCCAGTGTATACAAATATTGAATCATTGTGTTGTACACCTGAAACTAATTTAATGTTATATGTCAATTATGCATCAATTAAAAAAAAAACAGTCAAATGTGTCACAATTTGCTACAGCCACTGTGCTTTATCCCTTGTGGTCTCTAGGCTGCTGGAGGTGGCACAGCAAATTTCACTCCTCCTCTGAAAGATTACACCTGAAGGTATTTTTTTCTGACTTGTCATGGGATCTGACTCTTGGAAGGGAGCCCTAAGCTGTCTAACTTGATCATTCAGTACTGCTGGCCTTGGTGTTACTCAGTATGGTGTAAGATTGCCTCTCCACAAGGGAGCCAGGCCAGGAAAGCCTGCCTTGTCAGGAGCAAGAGCTGGAGGGGCCCTGAGGAAGGTGGGGGTGTGTCCGTGAACCTGTCAGCTCCCTGGAAAGAGCAGTCGGCTCTGAGAGCCCCAGGGATTGTGGGCGGGGTGGGGGTGGGGCCGTCAGTGCTCCAGCCAGAAACTGCTGTGCAGAAAGTCATGGAAGGGCACACACTGCAGGCACAACCCTGGGCCTTTCTAGAAAAGAGTCAGCCTCAAGCCCAGAACAGTTTTGACCCTTTTCCCTACACACCCAAGTGCTGGCCTAGAATGTCAGGGAGGCACAAACAGCATCAACGCTCCTTATTTTTTCCTTAATTAAAAGTACACATATGGGGCCGGCCTGGTGGCACGGAACTTAAGTTCGCATGTTCAGCTTCGGTGGTCCAGGGTTGACCGGTGTGAATCCTGGTTGCAGACCTACACACCACTTATCAAGCCATGCTGTGGCGGCCGTTCCACATATAAAGTAGAGGAAGATGGGCAAGGATGTTAGCTCAGGGCCAACCTTCCTCAGCAAAAAGAGGAGGATTGGCGGCAGATGTTAGCTCAGGCCTAATCTTCCTCAAAAAAAAAGTACACATACACAAATAATGACAACAAACAAATAAAAAATGCTGTTATTTCTATTTTAAAAATAACATACAATCCTTATACAATTTGGAAATACAATGAAGTAAATAATAATAAAAATAAATAAAGTAGATGCAGTCCCATAATTCAAAGTCCTATCACTCAAACATAAGCACTTGTGATATTGTGGTATATTGTCTGCCTAGATTTTCTTTTTCCTTTATATTTTGCACATATGTGAGATTATGAAATTGTTTTATAACCAGTTTTTTTTCACAGAATACTACCTACTAAACATTTACCTGTCATTAGTTTCCTATGATCATCGTAAAGCCACATACTATTTTATTACTCAATGAAATGAGCCTTATTTCCTCCTCAAATGATTGGAACTCTTTAAGCTTCTGCTTTCTTACCTGTATAATAGGCCTACAATGGCAGATATGTTAGAGATCATTAGGAAGAGCAGCAGAGCACCTGGCATAGTAGTAACTACTCCAGACGTGTAACTTCTTGATATTACTTGTACTTCCATCACTTCTGTTACTACCACGGTTTATTCGACCATTCCCTAACATAGCATTTTCAAATCATTCCTTTTTATTAGTACAAATCAATCATTGTTTTCTTGGACTGAATAACCAAAAGTAAACTTATAGGGTCAAGATTTATAGCATCAAAGGTTGTCACTGGAAAATTCCCAAATATGTTTATTGTTCAGTGAACATGGTCTGAACACCTCCATGAGTAAGGCACTGTGCAAGGTGCTGGAGTTATATGCAGCACACAGAGGGTATGGCTGGTGCATGTCCGTGTACAAGGAAGCTGGTAGGGGACACAAACGGATATGAACAAATATTGGCTTGTAGAGCAATCTCTTCATTTAAAAAAAAAAAAGTTAAAAAGCAGTAACCAAAATACACTTTCTATATGATTATAATGGAAATTCGGCTATCTGTGTTGAACTGCTAAGAGAAGCTGATAGAAAAGGAAGAGAACACATACTTGACTTCGCATTAGCGTGAGCATCTGAGCATGGAGTGCCAGTCTATCAAACACAGACTCTACTTCATTTCAGGTTTCACTGCACTCCATTTCTGCACAGACATAAGATGAAGTGAGAGAGGAGAGGCAAGCATAGATGCTCTGAGCTGTGCAAGGTTCCGTAATGGAGTTCTAGGACAAAGAGATAAAAATCAATTAGATGTAAATCCTATCCTTAAATTTTAGCATTTAGCAAACTAATAAGAAAATTGTAAGAATAGTTAAAGTCTCACAGAAGTGCTGTTGCTATTGAAAGCTGGGAGGAGGCCTTTACATCCAGGAGGATATGGGAGAGCTTAACTACAGTTGGGTCTCAGAGGATGAATAGAATTTGAATTTGGATAGATGAGAGCCGTGTACTCCGGGCCAAGAGAATTGAATGAGAACAGGAAAAGAAAAGGGAACCATGAGTGGCATGTGTAGAAAGCAGTAAATGGTTCTGCTTAATCAAAGAAAAGTGTGTGGACAGCAGATAATAAAAACAACCCTTTACTGAGCTCTCACTATGTGACGACTTCTGGGCTTGATGCATTATCTTGCTTGAACTCTACAACTCATATCATGATCACTTTGCAGACTGAGTCAAGAGAAACTCACTGAAGATTTTACGCAAGAAAAACTGCCCAATTGGAGCTGTGCCCCTGGAAGATTAATTTGGCATCTGTGTGCAAGATGGGGTGTAATGGAGGAATAATAGAAATGGACACCCTCTCCATTGTCAAGGTCATGGCAATAGTACAAATGACTCCCAAAGAAGAGCTGACTTGTAAAACTATAATGGAGGAGAGAAGATGAATTTAAGTGTGTTGCTGAAGTCAAATCTAGAGGATTAGTAACCTGATTGCATGTGAAAGGTAAGAAAAAATAACGATGCTAAAGTTTCAACCCTGGATGACAGTGAAGATAGTGGTGCCATTAGCAGAGGGAGAATAGGAGCTATGGACCTTGGGAAGACTGACGATGACTTTGGTTTGGAACACTCTAGGACTGTAGAGCAACTATGGTCAATCTCCAACAGGTGACGGGAAATAGGAGGCTAGAATCCAAGAGACAGAAATCTGGAAGCGGAGATGTAATAAGAGTTAACAACAGGCCAGTCTCCGGCCACGTTTCACAAAACTGGCCACTCCAGAAAGCTGCATCACAGAGACGTAACAGGACAATGAAATGCCAGGATGACTTAAAATTTATTATCAGTTAGTCCTTTAGCTCGAAATTACACTTGGTGCAGTTTAATTAAGCAAGAATAGTTGTTCAAGGTATTCATTTTACTTTTGAGGAAAACTTTTACTTCAGGGAAATGGCGGGGAGGGGTGTGGGCCATCATCTCACTGAACTGTCCCAGGGCCAAGCCCTCAATCCTGTACATTTCTGTGTTATTGATAACAGAAAAAAGTATAAAATGCTGTATCTGAGGCCTTAAAGAGACTATGTGTAAAATCATTTAGAGCAGGAAACTCAGCTATGGTGGAATTGAGCAAACCTACTCAGATTGGCTAGTTTGTGAAGATTTTCATTTTATGTGGTGAGTATTTCTAATGAGAGTTTACGAAACAAGGTTTACTTTGCGTGTAAGCGTTTCCACCCAGTGCTTGTGTGTATGTATGTGTGTGTTTGTGGCTTTTCCTGACAGCAAAATACAACAAAAGCAGTTTTCATGATACGTCTTTCAAAACTGGATAGCTGGTAGCATTTCATTTTTCAAATCCCGAAAGCAAATGACTTCCTTTCAAATCTGAGGCATAAATCATAATTGTGCTTTTTCTCTGGGGCTTCTGCCTTTTGTCAAATTAACAGCTTTGGAAAGAAACACATATTTTCAGCTGACCTGCAGTTGGACCTAACATTTCTTCCTCAAACCGTTCTCAGACATTTTGGTCATGGAGGAGAAAGGACATGCTCTCACAATCTGCTGTGTGTGGCCCAGATCCCGCTCTCCGGCCCCAAGCAGCCTAATCGCTCTACCTCACAGGGGCCGTGTTTGGCTAACGAATCCTTAGGTCCAAGTTTTCCTTTCTCCTAATGAGTGCTAATAAAATGCATTTAACTCCACTAATGCAACAAAAACTCAGCATTATTTCATTGTATCTGCTTAATAAGAACCTTGTTTGATATCGAATTACAGCCTGCTGAGCCAAAGCATTATGCTGGGGGATGTGGGACAGTGAGAAGGGAGTATCAAGTGCTGTAATTTGGACATTCCTCCTTAATATGCCCAGCAGTCTTCTGTGATTGCTTAATTCATTTAACTGAGCTAGTCTGATCCCTCTGCCAACTGTTTTGTAGAATTTACTGCAATGCTAGGCAACCAGTCCCACCACACAAGCTAGAAATATAGTATTGCTTTTCCTGGGACCAAGCTATTAACAGTTGTCTGGGGAAAGGCAACAGGCAATGGAGCAGATACTGTTACAAAAAGGAAGAAGTTTTGGATGTGCCTCATTGTACGAAATAGATACAGCAAATCCAAGTTTTATTAATCAAATTTTTTTTCCCCTGTTTATGGTCTAATTTCAGAAGCGACTCATTTTTATTTCAGATTTACCATTGATGAGCAGTGATGTCTACTCTGCTACTTATCTTACCTATGAACTACTCTGCCTTCCTGTAAACCGGCCCCTTTCTTAAGCAGTAACAAATATCTATTGAAAGCTTTCCATTTAAAGAAGAGAATCATTTTTTTAATTTGAAAAATCATTGCTTGAGTTAGCTCACTTTAAAATTTCATGTATTTTGGATTTTCTTAGTGAAGGACATCTATGGTCTTGTTACCTGTAAATTAGAGATAAGAACCATTGTTTTTAGTCTCCCCATCAAATTCAGTGATCTGGAAATATTCCTGGACCTCCGTCACCTGAGAAAGATCATATTTAGAGGCATTTTCATCTGTATTTTTTCTTAAGGTACAAGATTCTATTTGCTTTGATGGGCTGCTTATTAAACTGGGTTTTTTAAGAAATTAAGAAGAACTGTGACCTCTCCATAGATTTATAAAGAGAAAAGAAGTTGGATGGGGAGAGAAAAGCTTCTTTCTATCTCTTTATATTTATTCAGAAAAATCTATTGTTATCTCTAGATATGAAAATAGTTTATAAATTGTTTAGAAAAATGCCTTGTAAAAGAGTAACAGTGATCTCTGGAGACCTTATGACTGGTCACCTGATAAGAACATGGATGAAGTTGGCAGGAATCCATTCAAGATTTACCTTGTAGAGAGCATCTGGGAATCCTAAACACCAGAAGCTTGTTGTTGCTGAATGTCTGATGTACGGCTTGAGTCAAAATTTGGTTCTGACTGACTGAAAAGTATAGCTGTTCTACTCTCTCTCTATCCATGCTCCTCCTTGGTGTGTGGAGTGAAGAGGAGATCTTGGATCTCTCCAGCCAAGGACAAGACTGGAAATTACTGCTGCCGACAACTGTGTTCCCCTGCATCCCAACATCTCAGAAGAATAAGTGGGTGTTTCCCCTTGAACAAGAAGTGCATCTTTGTTCAAAAATGGGTCCAGATGAGACAAATATCACAGCTTTTTGTAACTCCCCGTTATAAATTGAAGGTGTTTTTCTTCTTCCGCACCCTAGTTTCTGGTCAGAATATAAAATAAATTTCAAAATAGGTATGACTTCCAATCATTGCATGAAATAAGCCAGCAATAGAAGGGCTAATATGTAGTGCTTTTGTGATAGAGAATATTAATATGAAAATATGTCCCATATAATCTATTTTTTGAAATTCTGTGGCTGTAGATCATTTATTTGTTTACAAGCAATGCTAAATAATTTTACACTGAATCTCTCCAACTAATTTTATTTCCAATGTATTGGTAGAAAAATGCTTTGAATTAGCTTTTTGGTTCCAACTACATTTGTTCAAAAGCTAATGAAAAATTAACCCCATGTAAGCTTCTGAGAAAGCAAATCAGATACTGGGTTTTCCTTAAACAAAAAAACAAAAACTTTATAAGGATATAAAGCTTTTAGAAAGCTAGTCTTTTTCAAAACGTAGGGAAGACTAGCCTTTGTCCAAACTAAGTCATTGCTAGAAATGGCTAGGATTAACTGGTTTATGAGTGGAGATTTCTCTCCCGGAGATATTGTCACCTTGGACTCATGTAACTGTGAGAAGGCGTTTCAGTTACTCCAGGGAAGAAGCTAAAAAAAGGAAGAGGTTTATTACATCCCTAATGGGCCAAGGCTTCTAAAGGGATCTGAGCTTCTGCACTCCTAAAATAAAATGTAACACTTACTGGATCAGGCCCGCCTGGGATTTAAGTTTTCTTTCATTTAGTTTATTTATTAGTTTTCTCTGTTTCAGACATTCCGGAAGCGCTTCTTTTAAAGAAGCAAGACTGTGGTGAGATTGAAGGAAAAGAAGTGGTGGAATCTCTTCCAATTCTCAGCTTTTAAGGGACTAGAAAAGGAAGTTACTTTGTTTATAAAATGAAGGGGACCCTGCAGGCTTAGCTTAACTATTGTTTCTTTGAACACTAACTCATTATCTTTCTTATATTTGTTAAAAATCACCGCCAATTCCCCCAACAAAAACCGAGGAGTCATCCTCATCTCTTTTTCCTCACTTTTGCCTCACAGCTAATCAACTGTTAAGTCTGGAATACTCTTCTTCCCCAGTTTCTCTTAAATCCGCCTTCTTTTTCTTCCCCCTTTTAAAATAGCTTTATTGAGGTATAATTTTTAAACCACAAAATCTACCATTTTAAGTGTACAGTTTGATGAGTTTTAGTAATATTATACATTTATGCAACATTCAGCGCACACTCCAGATTTAGAACATCTCCCTAACCCCCAAAAGTTCCCTTGGGCTCATTTGCAGTCAATCTCCACTCACACAGTCTCAATCAACCATTGCTTTATTTTCTGTCTCTAGGAATCTGTATTTTCTGGGTATTTCATATAAATAGAATCATATAAAATTTAGTCTTTTGCATCTGGCTTCTTTCACTTAGTGTAATGTTTTAGAGGTTCATCCACATTATAGCATGTGTCATGACTGTGTTCCCTTTTTATCACTACGTAGTATTCCATTGCATGGATATACCACATTTGTTTATCCATTTATCAATTGATGGACATTTGGTTGTTTCTAGTTTTTGGCTATTGTAAATAATGGTGTAACAAACATGTACCTGTCTTTATGCAGACATATGCTTTCATTTCTCTTGGTGGATGTCTAGGGATGGAATTGCTGGGTTTTTCTGATTTTAGCCATTATGGTAGATGTGTAGTGTGGTATCTCATTGTATCCCACTTATTTGCATTTCCTATGGACTGGTGATGCTGGGTACCTCTTCTCCTTGTTTTGATTCCTGTCATCTTAGTTCAGAAGTTCAGACTCTTCTCTCTTCCCACTTGGATTACTACACGTAAAGGGCTTTGTATATTTACAGATTTTCTTTACCCAGAACACCTCCCCTTTGCCCTTTTTCTGGTAGGAGACCTTCTTTTTCCTGTGGAGAGCCCATTACACACATTCAAGTGTGGCTGATCCTGCCCCTCCTACTAACAGTGTCATAGGAACCAGGGCTGGCTAATTGGAAAACAGTATTTCCAGAATAAAGTGATTGGTTTAAGACTGGGGTTATCACATTTCCTTTGGTGGGAACCTTCATGCAGAAACCTGGGAAATATAACTAGCTAGACAGTCTCACCTTATTAGTTGCAAGTATTCAAAACCAAGTAACCTAACACCCTTTGAAATTGTCTGGGTTTGTAAACATATGCGCACAACATACTCTACGCCTCCTTGACTATAAGGTTCCATTTGTGGCCAAGATGAAACTGCCCCATCCCACTCATACACTCTCAAGAAATGATTTGATTTGATTTGATTGTGCTTCATTTCATTTTATTTTGTTATTTTATTTTTTTGCTCACTGTAATAACAATTGCTGGTATTTGTGAAGATAAAGATAATGACAAACTGTTAGCAAAATATGTGTTTTGTAGTCATTTTTTCTAGAATCACGTAGGATTTTGCACTGATCTGCCCACACTTTCTCTACGTGGTCTATTTTGTGACCCAGAGCACAGAATTACCTAGTAGCTAGTATCTGGCCATGGTAATTTATCAAATGGAACTAACCAGTCATCATATCTTCTTCTGCTACTCACAGAAATAACCAGTAAGCACCTCAATTAACTTCATAATCAGAGAGAAATCATCAACTCCCTTGTAGGACTGAGTTGTTTTAGGAGAACCTACCTCTTCATTTTTAGTAAAGTGGATGTATCCTTGTTGAAGCTAGTTGAATGATTCCAAAAGGATTCAAGTCTTGATGGTAAAAAAGTAAATTTCGTTCCTATCTAGAGGCAGTTCCTTTGGTCTGCTCAAGGGCTTTCCTCAGCAATTCTGCCCTCTTTCTCCTCTCTCCTTCCTGGGTCTTTCCATTTGTGTACAAATGTTTTGTTAATTCTCCATCTGAAAATAGCTCCTTTTGACTCATTCAGCTCCCTAATGCAGCAAAACTCCTCCAAGAATTGCTGTCTATCCTGGCTGTCCCAATCTCTCTTGCTCTGAAATTACATTTTGACCTCCATCTTTCCACAGAAAATGTCTCGTCAAGATCTCCAAGGAACTCCTTATTTCCAAATTCAATGGTCAATTATCATTGATCTCAACTAACCTGGCCTCTTGGCATTATTTGAGATGTTGGACTACTTCCACTTTTTACAATACTTTCTCTACTTCTAAAATAACACCCTCCTGGCTTTACTCTCATCTTCTGAACACTACTTCTTGGTCTGATAGTTTCTCATCTTTTCCTTTACCTCTTCATGGTGTAGTATTTCGAGGTCAGTGTTTGGAACTCTTCTCGCTTTTTTTAGTCTTCATTCACTCCTTTGCATCTCATCCAATCTTACAACATAAATACTATCTATATATTGATGGCTCTTTGTTTTTTAGTGTTTTTTAAATTTTTATTTATTTATTTATTTTGAGGAAGATTAGCCCTGAGCTAACTCCTGCCAATCCTCCTCTTTTTGCTGAGGAAGGTTGGCCCTGAGCTAACATCCTTGCCCATCTTCCTCTGCTTTATATGTGGGACGCCTACGACAGTATGGCTTTGCCAAGCTGTGCCATGTCTGCACCCGGGATCCTCACTGGCAAAGCCCGAGTCGCTGAGAAGCAGAACTGCGCACTTAACTGATGTGACACCAGCCGGCCCCTATATATTGATGACTCTTAAGGTTATGTCACAAGTCCAGACTTCAGTCTTTCATTCCAGGGTGGAATATCCAATGATCTATTCACCATCTCCACTGGGATGTCCAATTAACATCTCAAACTCAAGATGTCCAAAACTGAATTCCAGATCTTTCTTCCATACTTGCTTCTCCTGCAACCTTTCTCATCCAATGTGTCACAATAAAAATCTTGACATTATCCTTCACTTGTCTCTTTCTCTCATGCCCTATTCTTATTTGTCAAAAGTTCCTGATGGTTGTACATTAAAAATGTAACAAAGTTACACCACCTCTTACTACCGTCACCACTCACTGCTCAGTTCCACATCATTAACTCCTCTCTCCTGGATTACTGCAATAGCCTCCTTGCTGATTTCTGAGAATTCCACTCTTGTCCCACTGCAGTCCAATCTCTCCACACTAACTAGAGTCTCATAAGATGTCAGATCATGTCAATCCTCTGCTCGAAGCATTCCAATGTTTCACTCAGAGTAAAATTTAAGTCCTTAAGTTTCTCTAAAATGCCATGTGGAATCTGGCCATCGTTAGCTCTCTGACATCATATTTACTGACTTGCTGCATCTCAGCCACACTGGCCTCTTTTCTATTTCTGAACTATCAGGGCTTTGCCTGGAAAGTCCTGCTCCCAGATATCCACACTACTAATTCTCTCATGCCCTTCAAGTGTTTGCTCAAGTATCGTCCTCCTAATGAGGCTCACCCTGAGTACCCTCTTCAAAATTGCAAACTGCCCTCAAACACTTCTTATACTGCGTACCTGACTTTATTGTCAAATTGTTCTTTACTTTCTAATATACTATGTAGCTCACTTATTTTTTCTATTTAATATTTACTTTCCATCCTTTCTGACTAGTCTATAAGCTCAATAGGGGAAAGCTGTAGAGGTCTGTGTTGTTTCCTGATGTATTTCAGGAAGGGACTAGGTACTCAATATATACTTGTTGATTAAATGCATTTTAGATCCAGGTCCTGGACTGGCTCACTTTTTGTACTTTGTCATTATTTCTTAAACTGGCTGCTGTAAAAATGGCTATGATGTAGATTTCTTTGTATGTATGAGTTGGACTGGCAGCCTGTGGAGGAAGTTGAGTGCTTCTTGACAAATCTACTATCTTTAGTGTATTGCTCTCGTGTTCTGCTCAACTGTAGAAGAGCCAAGTCAGATGGCCCTGAGAAGTGACAGGAGTCCAACAGACAACATAAATGGGATTTTTTCATTGATTTATAAAATGGGTGAAGAAGATTGCTGAGACCATAAAGAAACAGTGGAGAAGAACACACCTTTCTCCAACTCTTTCTCTAAATCTGATATATACAATTAAACTGTGCACCTATAGTGCTAATAACATAACGTCTTAATTTCCTCAGTAAAAAAGAAATTGAAACCACTGTCCTACCCCTCACATATCTATGCAGAATGTGGATTGACATTAACACTCACCTGGGTCCCCAGCCACTTCTTCTCAGCTAGGATTAGGAAAGATCTCTGAACGTCATTGGAACGCGCTTTGCTATATCACAATGAATGTTAGTGAACTGGCTTCTTTCTGACACTTGTCCTGAATGGGATTGAGGAGGGGCATTTTGCCCCGATCTATCTGGCCAGTGACATTCCGAGGGAACTTCACTCCTGGTTCTGAAGCACACTCATAAATTTTATCTGGAAAGAGAAACTGAAAATTTGTAGACAATGATGACAAAAAAATTCAGTAAGACGTGGCCTTGTACTATCTAATTTCACATTGAAGAGCAAATGTTATACGTCTTTACTTCTAGTATGAGAAAGTAAGCTCATTTTCAGTAATAAAACAAACATGAGGTTCACTGAGGCACATGAAATAGACCTGCAGAGGAAGGAGGAGACAGCAGGGGTACAGCTTTCTGCTGCACTACAAGCAGCTGGTGTTAAGAGATGCCTAACAGATGGTAACATCTATCAAAGGTGAAGCCTTGTATCTACAAACATGGATGAATTGCCCTGTGGCAAAACAATGCTCTTCAGACAGGAAGTTCAAGAAATGATTTTTCTGACTGGCTAAATTTGCACATTTTTAGTGATCATGGATTTATTTATTTCCAACTTGAGTCAAGATAATTTTAAGCTCAGTATATAGTCTTATGAACAAATAGGCTCTAAATAGTGAGAAAGAGATGGGGTGGAGTGAGGGAGGCAGGGAGGAGGTGCATTTTGGGGGAATCTTGAATTATCCTTGACCCTGGGAGACTACTTCCAATGTAATCATTAGCTTGTTTTTTCCATTCTCCTCTTAACTTTGAGGGCAGGGCACTTTACTAAAATCTAGATCTCTCTGAGGTAGGACATTTCTGATGCCCTTTGATTTAACTGACAAGTGAGACTAGGGCTCAGATGACCATTTAGCAACTAATAGCAGCAGCCTTTCATTTTTTGGCAGGTGGGGTATGGAAGAGGGCAGGTGTCAGGATGCAAGAGAACATGATGAATTCCTGCAGACCAAATCTCTTGTTACTCCTCACTTGAGTCATTCTTTTTGCTCAATAAGAATCGGGTACATTGAAGGGACCATTAGGAAGGTATTTTAATTTATCCTTTCACTGATATTCCTATTGCTCTGTATAAATAGAGCTGAGCACAGAAATCTTGATTTGTGAAGTCTTTTTCTACAGCATTTCCTGTGTTCTCTCTCCTTCCCTTGCTCCAACCATTCACAAATGCCCACTCTCAATACTTGTAATCAGTGGATGTGATTGACTCTTGTTAGCATAATCTGACTGAAGATCTTGAACTGATTCACTCCAATATCAAAAGGCTGATAATCATCTAATCTACTTATCTATTCATTTTTTCCTATTCATTGGCTTTCTGTGAGAAGAGTCATAACATGTGTGAATTCTTTCACTTTACTCATCCAAGTTAAGAACTACTTGATCAGCCCTAACTAAACCTTAGGTCTTCTCAGAAGTGTATTTGTTGTTATTCTGGGAGAAGGAAGTTGTCACACTAGTCTAAGTAAATTATTTCCAGCAAACAAAAACTCAGTATCTACAATGTGCCATCGGAATTTCAGGAAGTTTCTTACCTCAGTGAAAAGCACTTTCAAATTCTTTACCATCTTGTCACAAGTCACAAATCTGTTTTGTACATCTTTAGAAAGTATTCAATTCTCTCCTGTGCTCCAGTCTCATTTTCTTTCTTTCTTCTTTTTTTAAATCACTCTCTTGAGCTATGATTGACATATTAAAAGCTGTAGGTATTTAATGTACACCACTTTACAATTTAATGAGTTTGGGGGCAAGTATACATCCATGAAAGCATCACCATCATCAAAGCTGTAGACATATCCATCACCTCCCAAAGTTTCCTCCCACCCCTTTATTATTACTTATTTTTGCATTTTAAGAACACTTAACATAAGACCTGCCTTCTTAGCAAATTTTAAGTATTCAGGACAGTATTTAGAGCTACAGATACTATGCTGAGTAGTAGAGCTCCCTAACTTATTTAATCTTGCATTACTGAAACCCTCTCCTCTCTATTTTCCCTTCCTCTAGCCCCTGGCAACCCCCATTTTACTCTCTACTTATGAGTCTGATTATTTTAGATTTCATGTATAAATGAAATCGTGCAGTATTTGTCTTTCTGTGCCTGGTTTATTTCACTAAGCATGATATCCTTCAGGTTCATACATGTTGTCACAGATGGCAGGATTTCCTTCTTTTTTAAGGTTAAGTAATAATAAATAATAATAATACGTATATACCACATTTTCGTTCTCCATTTTCTGATGGAGCTTGAAATAACAAGGTTTTTGTCTTTCAAGTCTGCGTCTTTTAATCATGATGATAGGCAAAATTGAGGAGCCTAGTTTATAAAGGCTGACCCCTCAAGACCACAGATATGTAGGTTTCCATGTAAAAGGAAGCATGCCATTTCATCAGATCATAGCACATGAGAGACAATGGTGCACATCTGCTGAAGAACATGGAAGGATAATTTCCTAAAGTGTGTTTTGCAATGAGCTCTAATTTCTCCCTGTCACAGCCCTAAAACACGCAACTGACTTTCATTGCCCTAGACAAAAATCAGTACTGGTATAACTCTAATGAGACAACTGTAGTTTATTCCACAGCAGGAACACCATTACCATCACCTTGCTCCGACCTCTAAACACACCACTGGAATAGTCCTTGTGGAGCTGCTTTCCTGCGTCAGTCTCTGCTTGGTCTTCCCAAAACATGCAGCTGGAGGTGACTCAAAGCTCGTTGTCTCTGACCTTGAAAAATTTGCACCATATCTTGTATAGTTTGTTCAATTTGTTCAAAATTGTCAACCACACCAATGAATTGTTTATCATACTAGCATTACGTAGTGGCTGGAAGAATGAGCTTTCCTGGCAGATGGGCTTGGGCTTCAGTGCAGTTTCCTCCATTTTCCATCTCTGTGACCCATCAAAAGAGGTCACTTTTCTAATTTCTCTTTATCATCTATAAAAATGGGATTATGATAGTACGTAGGGTGGTGTGAGAATTAAACAAGACCATGTGTATAAAGTGCTTTCACATAACTGGAGTTCCATAAATCTTCATCAAAACAATTATATAATAATTATTATTATACTGTCCTGTTAAGCAAACGTTTCCAGAATTATTCAACACACATTGTCATTTAAGTTTCATATGAGTAGGTAATTAATACCCAGAAAAAAAAGCTTACAATTATTTGTATCTCTCAGCTCAACACCTAGTATAGTGACTTGTTATCAATAAACACTTTAATTCCATTTGTTAATCACATTTCAGTGTTCAGAATAGCACTAAGGTCTTTGAAGGATATAAATATTCCTTGTCCCTTAAGTAATTTCCATATAATAGCTAGCTTTTATGTTGTACCTGCTATGTGCCTTACCTATTTTAGATAGTTGATACACATTATCAGTAATCCGGAAGCAACATCACAGAACTGACTTATAGGATGTGTGGTAGAGAAAGCTCTGATGAGTTTGGATAAATAGGTTTGGATAAGACTTTGGAGAGTGATTAATTGGCACATGGAGTGAAGACATTTGTTCATGCATTCATTCAACAAATGTTTCTTGATCTCCTACATTCCAACTACTATTCTAGGTCTTAAGTTTACAACAATAAACAAGACCAATCTTTGTAGAGGAGGAAACAGGCAATTAACTAACAAACAGACCAATAAGATAATTTCAGGGAATGACAAATGCTACAAAGAAAATAAAACAAGGCAATGAGAATTTAGGGTGTAGAGGAAGGAGTGTTAGAGTGGTTGGTCACAGTTGATCTGTGGAAGGGACTTTCATGCTGAGACTCAACTTTTCATAATTTAAATGCATGTTGGTAAAGAGTATTCAGTACAAAAAATAAGGATATACAATATGTATCTATATATCTACATCTATTTCTATATCTATGGTTATATATGGGGATTTTGCTGTGAAAAGAAGAGAACTGAGGTAGAAGCAGTAGAAGGAATGAGGTGAAGAGAGGGTCAAATGAATAAACGAAAGAATGATGTAAAACAATAAGTGGTCGTACTTTAGCACCCTGGGACTTCTTCCTGGCCCCCTCATGCCACACTCAGAGGGGGCCATGGATTTTTGTTGGAGTCTGTAGATTTACATCAGAGGATTTCCCCCTGAGTGTCCTTGCTCCTGTCTTGAAGGAGGGACCTATTTCTATCATTTCACTCATCTCTCAGCCCAGAGAGCAGCATTTTGCATATAGTTAATGTTCAATAAATGTTTGCTGGATAGATATAGTTCATATACTTTAATTACTACAAGAAAAAAAGTGCTTTAGAGAGCAAAAAATTCTTAGTCCTTTCAAGAATCAGAATTTAATTAATAATCTGTCTAGCAGCTATATGACCTTGAGTCAATCACTTAACTTCTTGGGACCTCTGTTTTTTCATCTGTGAGATGCAGATGATAACCAATGCCTCCCTAGGTTGCCATTGGGACTAGATGAGAGGAGATGTGAGAGGAAAAGTCTACCCATTGCACCCTTGCCAAGGGTTCCATCTTCTGAAGGGTGGGATGGATAGGGTGGGGGAGAGGTGAAGAGACCTGAGTGAGAAGGAAATGCAGGGAAGGCTCATTGCACTGCTGTCACCATTTCTCTCATGGCCTCAGTCACCGGACAGGTGTGGAAGATGGGGAAGGGTGGGAGAGAGAACCAAGCACATTAGCAACGTCATGGTTGTTTATTGTTTTCATCCATATAGTAATAAATCAACGTGAGGTTTGTCATTTTAATTAGTCTTCTTTCGGTCAGGGAAGTCAAGCCTGTTAAGTGCTGATAGGGAGCTGAAAAATTACCTGAGAACAAATGTCCAGAATGAGTCTCTGAGTCCTGACTTCAGAAAGCTGCAGGTCTCTGGGGACAGGGAGTGGTGTGTGAAGGGTCCTCCACTTCAGAAAGGGAGGATTGGGCTGGGTGTACTGCTGTTAGGAGGGTGTAGAGGAGAATCTGAAATGGTGCCCCTCCTGCTTACCTTCATCCATCCCTGTGGCGGGCTGCAGGAAAGGGACGGTGGAGGGAAAGAAGAGTGAGGAGGTAAATCTCGGTGCCTGTTTCCATCTAGTGTGAAGTGAAGATGCAGAAATGAAATACACAAGAGAGTTGAGGAGCTCTGCCCTCAAAAGTGAGAACAGGAGAAAACTAAGTAAAGTAAATCAAAGCTCTATTTTAAAGCTTGTCAAAGAAATATGGCCAATTGGATTTCCTTGCCTTGAATTGCACTGTATCACAAGGAAGCCCATCTCTTGTGATGTCTCAGGGAAGAGTCAAAGCAAGGCTCTTGCAAAGAGTGGGGTTGTACAAGAATGCTTGCTGGCTTGTTAAGGGTGCTCCTTGTTATATTCTACTAGACAATAAAGGAAGAAATGACCTCCAGCCTTCCAAACACAAGTCCTGGCTGACCTTTCTGAAATCGGCTATTCCTTCAGCAACATCTAGAATGGTCATTAACTTTCTTCTCATGATCAGATTTGGTAGCAACAGGACAATGTACAGGCACCTCTTGGAAGAATCTTAATCCTTCTACTTACTGTGTGTCTGTGGGGAATCACTCAACTCCCTGAGCCTTGGGTCTTTGTATACAATGGAAAAAAATACCTATTCTACCTACCTGCCAGAATTGTTTTTAGGATACGATGATATGTTCAAAACTAAAAAGCATAATAGAAGAATAATGAGTAATTATTATTACTATTATGATTATTATATTTATAGCAATAAAAAGCCATTTTTTAGGGTTTTCTGGGATTTACAAATTTGGAAGAGATCCTAAAGTTCAGCTTGTCCAGTTTAACTTCCAAATCCAATCTCTTTGACCATTTCCTTATGAAGTGTTTGTCCAAACTTCTCCCAAAACTTCAGTAAAATTTACTGTCTTCCAAGGAAATTGGAGCCATATTTGGACAGTTCTAATATTTAATGCTCCGATTATCAAGTGGAATAGAGATCTTGGACTTCTACCCTTTTGTACTAGTCCTGATTTCTAGAACGTCAGTCCCTTTTCCAACATGGTAGACCTTTACATATTTTAAGAGAGGTCTTTACCTTGCTCCTAAGTCTTCTCTTTCTCCCTGAGTGTATTTAAAAATTCCTCCAGTGATATGGTGTTGGACTTCCTCGTCATTGTAATTGGTCAACTCTAAGGATTTCTGTGTTCTGTTTCTTTCTTAAACTGTACTCCCTGAGCTGCATATCCAGATATAGCATAATCACTGTGTCCAAAAACACCACCTGACCTTTTCACCAACCAGATCTGCTTACCTTTCTCCACGTCTTCATCTTGCTTCTTATCACAAATAAAACGCCTTTTTGGTTTTTGGCTTGTGGGTTATTTTGGCCACCTGTCTTCATTCTAAAATATATTATTTTATTAAAGCCTCTCTGAATGTTATCCAGGTCTGTTTATCTCTGTCATTCCTATCCTTGGACGCTTGAGACAGTAAGTGCTCCAGGGAAATGGGACTGGGAAAATGAGCAGAAAAGTGGGCATGCTTGGCCTCAAGGAGAGAAGACAGGGGAGCTGCTTCCTGATACATGAAAGATAGACTTGTAGAAAAGGGGCAAAATTTGTTCTATGTTGATCGAAACAGTAAAACTGGGACCAGTCAAGGTCGCTTCTTGGGGGACATTCTAGATCTTAGTCACAGTGGTGAAGAGCATAGGATTTGGGACACAACAGATCCAAGGTCAAGTCTTGACTTTGCCACTTCCTGGTTCAGTGGTCTTATGCAATTTTTGGCATCTTTTCACAGCCTCAGCCTCTCCCTCTACAAAATGAGGTTGATGTTACCAACCTCATAGGGTTCTTTTTAGGACTAAATGAGATAAGGGTAACCTGAAGGTTGGCCCTCAGGAGGGATTCAATTAGCTGGGCCATAAACTCTGTGCCCTGGCTCTCTATGAGCATTAACTTGTCCTACCTCTACTCACTATACAAGAAAAGGTTGGTCTGGTGGATTAGATTCATGCTCAGAAATATTAACTCCCTCCCCATAACACCCATGGGAAGAGTATAATTCACTGCTCTACTGATGGTGAACTTAGCTGTGTGTCTCTATTTTTGGCCATTGAGGTGTCAGCAGCCATGAAGCAGCAGATTCTTGAAAAGTCTTCATGCTTAAGCTTACACTCTTGAAGCCCTGCCATTCCCATGAGAAGAATATGCCCAGGACAGACAGTTTATCCTGGGAGGAAGGTGAAGGTCATGGGGAGCAGAGCTGAGCCATCCCATTCGAGACCACCCCAGATCTGCACTGAGCCAAGCCCAGTACTGCACTGCCAACCAGCACACTTATGAACTAGAGAATTGCATTTTTGTACATTCCTGAGGTTTTTGTGGCTGCTTTATATGTCGTAATATTATGGCCATAGTTATCTGAAATAACCAGTAAACTAACATCTAAATGGCTAACAAGGTTTAACGTTTCCCTCCTCTGAAAGACGTGGGAAGCCAATACTCTTATTTGTTCAGTAAATATTTAAGTGAGTACTATATTCCAGGTGCCCAATAGTAACTAATTTTCCATTGTACAGGGCACTCTTCTCTGAAGAAGTCCACTTAAAGTGGTATAGAGTTATACTGGAGCCCAATTCCCTAGTCTTAAAAGTATTCCACATACAGTGCAACAGCACCTGCTACACGTGTAGGGCTTATATGGCTCCTCCCCTCTAATCTCTGGGCATCTTTCTGCCTTGTGGACTCTGGGAATCACTTTGTTCCCCCAGTTTCCAGGGCTCATTGAAGAGAGCATCCTGGAAAATCCCTGTAATGCTGGGCGATGAGGTAGAATTTTATTGAGTGGAAAGCTCTTCTCTTCCTTTTTCAATAAAGTTCCCCTAACTTGACTCACCTGTCTTTTCCAAGCTCTTAGGCAATTGTTCCAGAGGAATCTCACATTATATGGCCTTTTGGAGTGTGGAGGCAAGGACAGAAGCTAATAGAGACTTTCTTTCCCTTTGCTGTGACTCTCTCAGGTTGGGGCTGGCAGCAGGGTTTCACGAGGCCATTGCTCTGGTTCTCTGAAGTCTGGGTCTGCAACTGCACAGAAGAGGGTGCTCTTGTGTAAAGCTGTGGCCGGCTTCCTGGGAAGAGGTGAAGTTTCCTTGTTCCTTACAGAGAGGATGATTCATTGCTTATATTTGGTAAATGTAGTTTGCATTAGTGCACACTTATTCTGCAACAACAGATAAAAACCTCAAACTGCAAAAATGTCAGGAAACTCATTTGTGTGAACACTGCACATCCATCGCCTCTGCTGTTCTGATATGACATAGCCAACTTTTGTCAGCATCCTCCTCTGTAACCCCATCAGCCAGGCCCTCTGAATGAAAACGATCAAGGAATAAGGAGAAAAACAGTGTTGTCAATTTTAGAGTTTTCAAGCTGCTTTCAGCATTTGGGAAATAACTACTTATCCATTAATTCATTTGTCACACATGTATTTATTGAAGGCCAGTTATTCAGCTTTTTAATGCTTTTAGGGGAAAAATTCTAGCTCCTTTTCCACCACTCAGATCTGAGCAATCTGGTCCCTGCTTCTCTCTCTGATAGAATCTCATGCCTTCGTTGGGGCTTTTTTTGGCCTCTGGCTTTTGCTCTCGTATTTCCTTTTATTGGAATTCTTTTTTTCTGGCGTTTGTTTTGCATGGTTTTTTCTCATTCTGAAGAGCTGAGCACAAGTGTCGTATTTTCATAAAGACTTTCCCTAAGCTCTAATATTAGTCATGGTTCTCCAGAGAACCAATGGGATAGATAGATAGATAGATAAGTAAGTAAAGATAGAAATAGAGATACAGAGGTATAAATTTATTGTAAGGAATTGGTTCACGTGATTACAGTGGCTGAGAAGTCCAATGGCAAGCTGGAGACCCAGAAGAGCTGATGATGTAACTCCAGCCTGGATCTGAAGGTCGGAGAACCAGAAGAGCTGACGGTGTAAGTTCCAGTCTGAGTCTGAGTCCAGAGGCAAGAGAAGACTAATATCCCAACTCAAAGGCAGTCAGGCAAAAGAGCAAATTCTCCCTCACTCAGTCATTTTGTTCTTTTCAGACCTTCAATTGATTGGATAAGCCCCACCCCCACTGGGGAGAGCAATCTGCTTTACTCAGCCTCCCTATTCAAATGTTTGTTTAGTCCAGAAACACCCACAAAAACACACCTAGAATAATACTTAACCAAATATCTGGACACCCCATGGCCCAGGCAAGTTTATGCATAAAACCAACCATCACAGTCCACATCTAAATTGTCCTTCCCTAACGACTATTGCTTCGTCCTGTTTATCTTCTTCTCAGTGTTTGTCACAATTTGCACGTCTTGTTTATTCAGTTGTCACATTTACTGTCTGTTTCTCTTTCTATAATGTGAGCCCCATGACGACAGGACAGAGACTGTTACACTTATTTCTTCATCTCCTGAGGCCAGAAGAGTGCCAGGAACCCAATAAACACTTAATATGCATTTTTGAATGAAATAAGTACAAATAAAAATAAAAGAATTGTACAATGAAATAAGAAGGGATGAAAGGCAACATTAACAGAATATTATGAGAACATGGAAGAAAAGAAGCTTAATTCTCTTTGGAAGAGTCATAAATGGCCTTGAAATGAGGAGACATTTGAGCTGAGTCCTGAAACGTGAGGAGGAATCAACCAAGCAGTGGAGGACGACCAGAAGGAAAGCAAGGTTTTCATGTCAAACAGTGTGTGCTAAGGTGGGGGACTAAAGGGATTAACCTATTCCAGAAGGATAAGAAATTCAGGGTGTCAAGGGGTCAGAGCAGATTGAGAAGGGTCTTGTATGCAGCTCCAGGATCCAGACTTGACTCGGCAGGACCTGGGAAGTCAGTGGAGGGTGTAGGTTTTGAACAGGAACATTCAAAACGCGTTGAATGTCTTGAATTCAACAAAATATTATCTACTCTGCTTCACTCTGGAAAGCAGAGTAGATAAGGAGGAAGAATGGGGAGAAACTGATGCCCAGGGAACCAGTTAGGAAGCAGTTACAATTTGGATGAGAGAAGATGAAAGAGCTGCAGAGGCACCGGGTGTGGCTGACTTCCCTCCTGGGCTGGCGGGGCCCAATGCTTTTGCAGGAGCTGGAGTTCCCAGTAGGCAGCCTGGCTGTGAGAGTGGGTAAGGCTGGCCTGTGGCTTTGGAGACAGGCTGAGAAGAACCAGTATTTCATCCAGCATGAGACAGTCTCAGGAAGAAAGAGATCATTTGGTATTATAAGGACATGAGGGGTGGGGGGTGGTAGGCAGAGAGCATCATCTGGATTGGGAGAAGAGATTCTGCTATGGGAGCAAGATGCAATGTGGGGAATGTGCCACATGACAGGGCAGGTCTGCACAATTGGCTGATGGGGAGGGCTTCATTGCGGGGAGGGGATGTGGATGGAAGAAAGCTATTAAAGGCACTGAGCAGGTTCAAGCAAAATAAAAGAGAAGAAAGTAAATTTCTGGACCCTTCTGAAGTAGAATTTATAAGACCTGATAATAATAATAATAATAATTAGGGAGAGGATGACAGGGGTGAAAAACAAGAAAATTGAGAATAACTTCCTTGGAAATTGAAAGGAACGACTAGAGGAATAACAGATTTGGGAGGAGCATTTGAGGGAGAATGTTTCCTCTAAGTGAAATTATTCAATCAGCGACTTCACCTGTATGCTCTATGGTCAGCCTCTCAATATTCAGGTAGCAGGAATTTTCTTAAGAAAGCTGTTCACCAAATAGGTCCACAGGGAGAAGATATATGGCTCCAGTTCCAAACCTTTTCACACTCCAGGACAACTCTCTTCTTTACGCTAGGCACCAAAGAATTCGTCCCGATAATCATCATCTTTATTAACATCATCATCTTCCTTTTCATTGGAAGCAGAAGCAGCTCTTATTTACTAAGCACTTATTGTAATAATAACCACTACATATTGAGCACTTACTATATCCCAGGATTCTCCTAAGTCTTCTCCACATGTTAACTCAATTAAACCCCAGACGTACCTAAATGAAGCAAGCACGTCATTATCCATCCGTGACAGAGGAAAGAACTGAGGTCCAGTGGGGTAAGTAATGTGCCCAGGTAGGCTGAGCAATCAGACACTGTGGAAGTCTCTACGTGCTTTAGGGCGCTTAGCCTCCCCAACACATTTAGACCATCATGATTATTCTCTTTTTACAAGAACAAAAAATACAAAGTGTGAAGTTACATCAATTTCTCCAAACCTTCCATCCCACAAATGCCTTAGCTTATTTTTGAAACTACCATTTTTAAGCCAGGCTACAGAGAGAGGATGTAGTTAGCGTAAGTGCCTGACAATTTGCTTTTGGTATTGTAGTGTAAGTGCTTGACATTAAGCTTTTGATTGTTGTGGCATCATTTCAAAGACATCCATTTGGAGTAAACATATTGCTGGCTACATGACTAGATAAAGAGTCAGGTCACCCTAACCGTGAAGTTCTTCTTTTAGAAAGCCCTGGGTAACCTAGAAAACTGACCGCTTGCTTTTTCCTTCCCATGCATGAATATCCGCTTTTATGTTTTAAATTCACCAATAAAAAGTAAACTCGTGAAACCGTAGGTGCTTTGTTTTTTCAAAGTTCCCTAATGGCTGTTGCTGAGGTGCATCCTGCAATCATCATAAGAACCACAAGGGCCAATCCAGGCATGACATTGGCTTGGGTTGAGGAAACGTCTGTGGGGGCTCGCCACAAGAAGTAGGGGCCCAGGTGAGTGTCTCCATGCATTCCCAGCTGATAGCATCACTCTCAACAGGCTGAGGCCCACATAAAACAGGGGACCGTTTCTAGAGCTCTTCTGCTTTGCTGTGTTCACAAATAAACATATGGGGAAACAGATAACATTTTGGAAATAATAGTTAATATTTATCGAACACACCCAATGTGAAGTGCTTTACATTGCTATCTCCTGTAATGTCTTCCATTACAGATGTCTTCCAACATCTCTCTCTCTGTCAGATCTGAAGGTAGTGTAACCTTGGGCCCTCCAGGACCAGTTCACCTGACCCCATCTTATCAACAGAGTAATTAAGAATGCTTTTTCAGGATCTGAGACCCCTTGTCCAGTTCAGGCTGATTGAGACCACCAACCTATCAACTGGACCTACACAAATGCTTGACAAGTGACCTTTTGGACATCAAGGAGCTAATAACTCCACCCTCAGATCATGGTAACACTGCCATTTTGTGAACATGCTTCCACTGAAGAGGGATGAAGCTTGACTACTCTTGCGCAGATCATCAATTACCTCATTTCTCCTTACCTCCAATCATCTATTCCCATACTTCAGACCACCTTGCCCCTTTATCCCACAAACATCCAAGTCCCCATTTTCAGGGAGGCAGATCTAAGATTGATTCTCCTGCCTCCTCACTTGGCTGCCTTGTGATTAAATCCTTTCTCTTTACAAACTTGTTGTCTTGGTGATTGACACAATCATGTGGTAGGCAAAATGAACCTGGTTCTGTAACAGTAGCATCAGGCCCAAAGATACCACCTGGGCAGAAAGCAGTTGCTTCCTTCTGTGTATACACTATCTGAGAATTCCCATATAGAGTGCGGCCAGGTTACTAGGCTTCTATCAAGCACCACAGCTATCATTATCTCTAGGCATTTATTTTTATTGTCTGGGAATAGAAATTGAGACGAGAACAGCTTCTTAAGGTCATAACCTAGAACACAACTTCTCTATACGTTAACTCTATATTTAGTTTTATCTGCATACTCACTTTCCCTACGTGTAGAAACATTGTGAGAAACATCTTGAGTGAATCGTGAACCATCCTCTAGTTTATTATCTGCCCCTGGTTCTCCCCCAGGAACATTCCATTGGTACCCCCATCTGACCAATTGACCAGAGTGGGGGTGATTGATTGTGCAAGGAGTTACTTTTTGAACTCAGGCCTCAAGCTAATTTAAGAATAAAATTTCTGTCTTCTTACTTTCTTAACCTTGGCCCCTTCCTTTGAATGAACTTGATACATTTAGAATGGAGGGACTGGGATATTGGACAGCAGACAATATTTATATTGGAGCTTTACAAAAGTAAATGCAGAAATCACTAGAGTCTTAGTGAATTTTGCTGTATGTGAATTCCAATCTGCAGTAATGGAAGCAAAGTAGAGGGCAGCTACGACTCTTCCAGAGCTTATCATTTTATTCTTAATTTTACACTGGTAAGTGAATGAGCTGCTTGATTTGTATCCAGGTGTTAATTTATATGTTCCCAGGTCTCAATTTATAAAGGTGACTGAGTGATGACATGAAGGAAGAATTTACTACTTATACTTCCCAAGAAAAGGGAGCATGCCATGCCATGCCATGCAGGGCCACATGGGGAGGCATCAGGTTTGATCAGGCTACAGAAGCAAGGGCGAGGGGGAGGCAGGGGCCACAGATTTTACTGGGGTTTCCACAAGAAAGGCAAGGCAAGATAGATAAAACAGCTTAGAATTGACTAGTTTGAATAGTTCCAGCAGGCTATGGGACATAGAGGCTGGCCCTAGGTTGATGTAGGGATGGGGAAATATTAGCTTGATGGATGAGAGTTAGATAAAGGTGATAGTGAGGGATATGGACTTGGGATTGGTTGGATGACTTATGATATGACTTTTGTGCATCTGCAAAGCTGGATCACAGGGAAGATATAAACAACTTTGGCGATTTTAATTTGGCCCTGTGATTAATGGATGCCAAATACACAAACACAGAATCTAAGAAAACACGGAACACTACTGCAGGAAACTCTAGAGCATACTTCCTGCATTTCTTTCCATCCCATTTCTCATTTCCCCTCATTCCCACAAGCCAGCATGATGAATGGATGAGTAGTTCATTGCAGGCTGGTTGCCTCTCTGAGTGTTCACTTCAAGCTGGGATTGTATAAATCTAGAGCTTTCCTGGTTGTTTCTTCAGAGCCAATGTGCAGCTTTGGCCCACCATCCTACCCAAGAGCTGGGCCTTTCCTGGGCATTGCCAGGGTCTTGACTTTAGTGGTCATCAGAAGATAGGACATGAGCTGAGTACTCAACACTTTTAGTGTAGGGTGTGTGGAGACCAAAGGGCAGTCCTAACGTCATCTCTCAGAGAAGTTGTGATTTAACTTGGGAGAGAGGAGATAGATAAGCAGAGCTTTAGCAGAAGTCTTCAAAATAGCAGTGATTATAAAAGTGTGCAGAGCAGGAAGTTGGCTGCTTATTTGGAGAGTAGTCAGAGCTCAGGGATGAATCCAGAGTGGCCAGGACCTGCAATCCCAGTTCTCTCACTAGTAGGACTCTAAAGATGTCTACTATAATTGTTTGACAGATGCAGAGCTAATCTTTTGAGTCTACGTTTCTACAGTAAATGTGAATGTCTACGGTAAGATAAAATTTTATAGGAATGATTGTTGTGATAAAATACATAAAACTGCAAATAAAGCATTTGTAGAAGAAAAACACATTCAGTGATGGGCTTGTACCTCATTCTTCAGAGGGAAGAAGATGGTTGGAAATACTTTTAGGGTAGCCACACAAAGAGAATACACTTACATTGTTTTTTAATTTGCTTATTTTTCCTTTTGCATTTCTATTACTGGGAGAGTAAAGTTGCTTTGAGAGAGAACCCTTCCCCAATCCTTCATATTTAATGTGATTGCATCGCGTCATTTCTCAACTGTTCTTATCTGCCATTGTGGAGGATTTTCAAACTTTCCTGTAAAAGTATATGCGCCTCAAGAGAAAATGTCAATATATCCAGTCTAGAGTGGATGAATCAAGAAATAGGATAGGAGAACATTATGTAGGATGGTGATAGAAGAGCTAAAGACTAGAAAGGGTTTTTAAAAAGTAGGTTGGAGTGGGGAGATAGATTGTAAAAATTTTACTTTTTATTTAATACTGTTCTTTAATATTGAGTTTTTAACCATGTGCTTGTGTTACTTGATAATTGAGAGAGAGAGAGAGAGCGAGTGTGAGTGACGATAGAGTTGGGAGTAGACATTTAGAACTGTCTAAATGGACCAGGCAATGAGGACTCCACGACCACGATGTCAAGATGGGTCTTTGACTTTTGTGCACAGTTTTGTCAGCAGTAAAATGGAAACATAAACACTGTGTCTTTGTTCCATAGTTTATTTCAATTGACATGCTAAAATAAGTGAAAATGTTATATATGACAACTACAGAAAAATGATTAATATATAAATATACAGAATTAAAATAACAGAAAAATGATTAATACAGAAATGTATAGAATTAAAATAAATTAAGGTGAAATTTAGCATGATAAAATGCATTTTAATTTCTTATCTGTGTGTCACCATAGCAAAACCATCTATTCAAAATCCTGTAAAACTAAATGAAACTGCCGTAGCCCTTTCTGAAGGGGGAACTGTATAAATGAAGATATTGTTTGTCTTTCAAAGGGAGAGCCCAATTCCTGCAATTCCTGAATTATGCTACAGAATACCACATTTTCCCCTCAGAGGGGGTTTACATAGCATTTCACAGAGGTTTAAGAAGCACAGGAATTCGTCCAAGTTTTGGACAGAAGGTAGAGTCACAGAATCTCAAGGTCAGATAATAACTGCATTACTTAGCCCAACCCACCTCTGGCTCAGCCTGAGTCTGAAGGGAGATCCTATTTCTCTCTCATGAAATGAATGGATAGAAAGAGAAACTGGAAGCTTCTCAGAGGAACTGAGTGGAAGTTCTTCCTCATATGAAAACCTAAGGAGTGGGGTAATAAGCTCCCTACTCCCCACCCAACCCTACCCAAAGAATGTTGTTCACTGTAAATTCCCATCACTGCTTGAGAAACCAGGCAATCTGTCCGTCTCTCTACTCTTGTGCTCCACCAATTTGGAAATTTTGACTGATGGTGTTGCTGCTTGCACTCCCAACTAACTCCTTTCCACTCTTCTTGCTATCCAAGGCTTTTCCCACTCTGAGCTTGTCAGCCTCATGGCTCCTGCTTCTCTGTGCCTTCTCCATGTGTCATCTTCGGCTCTGCTACGGAAATCTCTGTTTCTCTGTATGTCTTACTTGACTCTCTAAGAAAGAAGTTTCTTGCTTGACTGTGTCACTCTCCTGTACAGAATCTCTGCATTGGAAAGAGCTTTAGCTCCAGCCATCTCAAAGGGGTCTGACAAGTTTGTAGATGGATGATAATCAACCATTGTTAGGGGTTTATGGGGTCCTATTATTTGATACAGAAACCTGTGTGTAAAAACTTCTCAGAGGGGCTGGCCCCGTGGCCGAGTGGTTAAGTTCGTGCGCTCCACTGCAGGCGGCCCAGTGTTTCGTTGGTTCGAATCCTGGGCGTGGACATGACACTGCTCATCAGACCACGCTGAGGCAGCGTCCCACATGCCACAACTAGAAGGACCCACAACAAAGAATATACAACTATGTACCGGGGTGCTTTGGGAAGAAAAAGGAAAAAAATAAAATCTTTAAAAAAAAAAAAAAACTTCTCAGAGAGAGATTGCAGAGGTGGGAGATGTCCTAAGGCTCCCCAGAAGGGAAGACTGTAACTGACAGACAGCTTCGGGATACTTGTCTCCTCATTACAGCACTGCGATAGTCAAGCTTGATGTGAACACTTTCTATGACGGAGAATTCAGCCTCAAGACTGCAACATAGAGACTCTCCTTGAGTTTTCTATCAGCCAGCTTGCCCTACGTATTTTGGACTTGCCAGTCCTGGATCACATATCACATTCCTTAAAATCTGTCTCTCTCTCTCTCTCTATATATATATATAAAATGATATAATATGAGCCTCAGACAATTGGCAAATTCTATAAATTGAAACCAAATCTTTCTTCCTCTAGCTTCCACCCACTGTTTACCATGTTTATACTTTCATCATATAGAACAAAATCAATTCTACTTCTACCTGACAGTCATTCATATCACTGAATAAAGCTTTCACACAATTGACAAATTCGGAGGAGAAGTAAAAAATATTTTGGGTCATCTAGACAAATATTTGTCTTGCTATGTCCTCAGGCTGTGGCCCCACCTTAAAACCACCACAGAACAAAACAATAAGGAGTCTAGTGTCAAGGTCAAGAGCAAAAGCTTTGGGATCGGCTGGAACCTGGGTTTCAATTTCCACTTATTAACTGTGTGACCTCAAGTAAGTTACCTAACTGCTCTGACGTTGTGTTTCCTAATCTGTAGGATAAGATAAAAATATCAACCTGCTAGAGTTGCCATAAAGATGAAGCAAAACCAAGCATGTGAAGCACTTAGCACAGTGTCTGCCATGTGGTGGGTGAGTGACACCTGGTAGCTATTTTTACTCTGATAGAGATGCAAGTAAGATTTCACCAGCACGTGCTCTCTCTAAACTGCTACTGACAGTCTCTTGTCTCTGGCAATTCTAGCAAAGTGGATGGGTCTTTCTTGAATAAGTACAGGAAGGAGAAATAATAGTTCTCACTGCCTTCTTTCTCACTACCTCTTCCACTCAGCCCCCTAATCCCATTTCTTCATCTATTTCTTCTAAGTTGCCTCCTGGGCATCAGCTTCTGTGCAACGTACTTCATGGACCCTCTCAGGCTGGGCTGGTGACTCTTCCTGATGATCCCATAATGCACAGTGCATATCTTCATCATTATCTTACTGGACTATTTGTAGTTGTTTATATGAGAAGATTTGGGCAGGCCTTGTGATTTATTCATTTTTAGAGACCTGTTACTGGTAGAGTGGCTGGAACATCCTAAGCACTGGAAAATGTTTAGCTCAATGAACGAATGTGTGAATGAATGAATGTCCCAACTGTTTCTATTCAATGGATTATCTTTCTGAAACAAAACAATTTCTACCTTTGTTTCCAGTGCACTAGCCAAGAACCTTAAAGTTGCTTGCATGTTACTTGATGGGTCATAGTCTTTTAATTTGAGAACTAATCTGCTGTATCTGCGTTTAGAAGAAATTCATTTCCAGAGATTTATTTCTGACTTTGGACATTCAGAACCCAACCACTCTTCCTGCTCTTAACACTCTGAATGATTTTCAGCATCTCTATGCAATTTCTGAATGCAATGTCCCGGTAAGCCCATTCACAAACTTGATATAAAAAATGTTGTGTTTATTCATACAACTGGCTCAGTGAACAAAGATGAGAAATTGAGTTATTTATTCGATGACTCAGGCCTAGATTCCTAAATTGGAATTTGCCTCTGTACCTTCAGGGAGTGGAGAAAAGAAATCTAATAGATTAAATGAGACTGCTGTGTATCTCTTGGTGCCTCTGCTGGGAGCATTGTGTATGGGATAATTAAGTCCCTGGAAGAGGAACACTGGCCATGAAATAAAAAATACAGATTTCTCACCCATAGTAAGTGGCTGGGTGCTGGGCTCACCAAAATGTTCTTTGTTAACAAATGTATTTTTCTGATCTAGAAATTTCCAGTCACAAATATTAGTACTCCCTTGGGATTACTCAGCCCTGTGATTATTTTTTGGTGATCGTCTATCTCTTGACTTCTTTGCAGTGTGTGTTTTTCCTTTGTGAACACTATGTATGTAGTAGGGGATTCGTGAGACGCCATAACATGTTGGAAGGTAAAGGAGTTTCCATCATTGAGGAGGAAGCCATCAGAAACAAGATATGCTCTGGGAATTTGGCTGATGGATAACAAATCCTGTCACTTCTATCAGTGGAGTGCCTGAAGTATGCACAGAAGGGCACAACCCATTTTTCCTCCTGTTCATCCGTCTTACATGCGTCCCTGTCTAGGACACGCCCAGCCACTCCAAAGACGTTAGCATGTATGCAATGGTTTTCTATCAGTACTTATTAACTATCAATAATGCAGTGGCTAAGCTTCTGCTTGTGTGATTATTTAGCAAAGAAGGACCGTGGAAACCCAAAGCTATGTGGCCAGTTACACCAGTATCTCTCATACTCATATCTTAGGACAGTTCAGAGAAAATTGCCTGACTCTGCCTTGCATTAGTTTTGGCATAGCAGCTCTCACTAACAGTCTTTCTCTAATTATCCAGTCTCTATTCTTAAAAAAAAAACAAACTGGTTTGCAACACTGAGTAGACACCAATCAGTGCATGTCATATGTTATCAACTTCTTGCGTTGCCCTGTTTTTCTTGGCATTCTGTGATGTAAAAGGTCTCGTCTCACTTAAACTAAATGTAACATATACATTTCTTCCTGATGGAAGGGTGACATCAAGTGGATTCATTTATTTATAGCTTTTCTTAAAAAATACAAATAATTATCGAACATCTACTATGAGTCAAGCAAGTATGTAGACCCTTATTTTCTAAACTGCAAACAAATATCCCGAGGAAACTCTCTTTCCTGGTAACAAAATGCCACCTCTTCCTTGCTTTGCTGCCCCTGGCCCTGCCACTGCCTTGTGTTACTCAGTGAAGGAAACAGGCCTCATCACAAGGGGAGTCCTCCTAGGTCCTAGCCTCCAAAACCAGAGAAGGCACCAGAAGGGGAAGGTGAGACTGCAGCGCTGTCCTCTGAGGTTGTTTGCCTCTGTCTATAGACCCAGGCTGTAGAGCACAGGCTTCGCTGTGTCACCCATGACAAATGGCCCCACATCAATTTCATGTACTGGCAACCAGGCCTCCTTGCAGGGCCCCAGTCTCAGCCTCATAACATTTGTGCTTTGAGACACAATGACATATTTCTCGTTTTCTTTCAGGCAGGCTTGGAAAGATCTCATTTTCTCCTCCTTTTAACATCTACCCTAAAAACAAAACAAACCAAAAATACAAGCCAAAAATTTGAAATTCAGAAACAGCCCGTGAACTCATCCTTTGCTCGCTTATCAAAGGAAGTGCTATGCCTTCCAGTACAATTCAATTGATTTAAAAATTGCTTTTAGACTCTTTTTTGAATTTTTCTTTTCAAACAACATAAATCATTTATCCTATGTTGATTCTTGCAGCAAATTAAATAATATAAGCAGAAGAAAGAGTTTGTGTTAAATAGTTTGGCCTTCCACGTTTACTTTTCTGAATCTCATGCCAATATACATATACATAACCACAATCTTACACACATCCATGTTTTCTTTAAAAAAATATTTTGAGCCACAGACTTTTTCCAAAAGAAACAATGCTGTGATAAATATTCCTGAATTTATATTTAATTTAAATAAGAGTAGAGAAAGTATAGAAACAAAAAGATATTAAACACCTACTATGTCCAAAAAAAGTCATTACTGGTATTATTTATTTAATTCTTAAAATCAACCTATGGAGTAGATTCTGCTGACCTCTGTTTACAGATGGAGGTACAGAAACTAGGGGAGAAGTAAGAGACTTACCTAAAATCATACTGCCAGTAAGTGACAGAGCTAGGACATGACATTCGCTCTTTCCAACTTAACTTCTTTTCTGTCAAAGACAGGAAAAGCAGAAGAAAAATCAAAAAGCTAGTTGCCATGGGAAATAAAAAGATGAACAAATTAATGTCCTGGACATTATCCTCTTGAAGTGGTTGGTAACTAAGGGCAGTACTTTGTCACACTGCTCTGTGTGTGTGTGCGTGTGTGTGTGCCTGTCTGGGGGAATATAGGGTGGGAGAGTTACAGACGTTAAGTGGATGACTGGCAGGAGAGCTAAGCACAATCTCACACAATAAAGAATTGCTCAGTCCAAAATGCAAAAACACCCCTTTGAGAAACATTCCACTATAGTCTCACAATTGCAATAAAAAAATCAAAATGTAAATAATTACGCTGTAAAACAAAATAAAGTAAATGCTAGATAAAAATGCTGTTTTAAGTATTTCTGAAATGCTGTGGGAACCCAGAGGAAGCAGAGATTACACCCAGCTTTCCCAGGCTGATGAAGGCTTTACAATTTTCACCTTGTGGCTTCCTAGGTGACTCTGGTTGTTGACATCTAGCCAGTAGAAGAAGCAAGAGGAGGAGGATGTCGTGCCGGGGGACGGTATGAGCCTGTCCTGGAAGTAGGTCATATCACTACCACTTACACTCCATTGACCAGAACTCAGTCAAACTGTCGTCTCTAACCCTATGAGCCAGGCTGGGAAATGGATTCCAGCAGTGCACTCAGGAGGAACCAAGCATGAAGACTGAGCCAGTCTTTTGCAGAGGTGTCAAAGGTGTTCAAGAGAGGCAGTGTTATCTTCTCTTTGAAATCTGCTCCAAATCCTATACCCTCTTACTCTACAGGTGGCGTCAGCGTCCAACCAGTTCCCCAATCCAGCAACTTGGAATTTTCCTTCCTCAAAAGTTGCGTCTTATCAGTTATCAAGTCCATTCAATTCCTCATTCATTAACAAACATTTGCTGACTATCAACCATTTTACCAGGCACTGTGTTACACACCAGGAACACAATGGCATAAAAAATACAATCTCTGCTCTTGAGAACCTCACAGTCCGGTGTGAAAAACAAATCCGATTATCAGTCAGTGATAAAACAACTGGTAAATGCAGTAAGAGAAAAATAGAGTCGAGGTGATCTTTTCAAAATGTAAATCAGATGGTGTTACCCTCCCGCTTAAAACCCCCCAAATTTCCCATCGTTCTGTTAGGAAAAATTGTAAAAGAATTTGAAATGGCAAAAGAGATTACTGAGTGTCTTTTCATGGAATATCGATGTTCTCCAGTTGGTCTTCAGAAATTATCTCATTCTAGAAGGTTTGAGCCTATTTTGAAACTTATACATGTGAAAAACGGATAACAATGCAAATGGTTCTTGTGTTAGAAAAATGCAAGTGGTTTTTTCCTGGTAGGAACACAATTGATTTCCACCTTGTGGAAAAGATCATTCTAAACTTTGCATTGTATTGTCCTGTTAGTTATTAATAGTTTTGCCTCTATTAAAAAATTTGATTCAGTATTCTTGATTGATTGTGTGCGAACGTATGTGTATGTGTGTATAGATATATATTCATCAGATTCTGTTGACATCTTACCAGTTTCCTCATTAATTAATGAACTAAATAAAATCAGTGGCATGTGTCCATCTTATACTTGTAGGAGGGTCATAATTTTAATTTTTGAAAATTACATTTTAACAGCATTTAGAACTTTAAGTCCCTATAAAATCTAGGACTTGTTCAACTCCTCCACATGCCTCCTTCTGCTTTTTTTTTGTTTTTTTGGTGAGGAATATTATCCCTGAGCTAACATCTGTGCCAATCTGCCTCTATTTTGTATGTAGGACACTGCCACAGCATGGCTTGATGAGCTGTGTGTAGGTCTACACCCAGGATCCTAACCCGCAAACCCTGGACCACCAAAGCAGAGTTCATAAACTTTACCACCACGCCACAGGGCTGGCCCTGGCTCCCTCTGCTTTTGCCTCACTCTCCCTCAGTCCTTTCTCAGATATTCTCATGGCTGGCTCTTTTTGATATCGAATTTCTTAATCTCAGGTTCATGTGCCTGACACTCAAGAAGCCAATCACTGAGACACCAGTGCCTGGAGATGGAGAAAGGTTTATTTGAATTGGCCAAACCAAGAAGGTGGGAGGACAGTTTCTCTCAAATCCACCTTAGTAAAAGAAGAAAGCAAGGGCTTATTATACAGTGAAGGGGCTTGAGAGGTGGAGTTCTGGAGAAACAAAATGGAAGTCCATGTTCCTTTCACCCTAGATAAGCCCTTGGGCAGCCAGACTTCTGGGCATCAGTGGCAGCTGGGGCTGGTTATCTGGTGATGGGTCATACCTTCCTTGAAGACAGTCTTTTTCTTCTGCAAAACAAGCTCACAAATCCTTGTGACCCTTGAGTCACCTCTCAGGTTAAACAAGGAAATAGCAAATTAACAAGATTAACTTCTTTTCCTCTGTGTCTATGTTAGGAACAAGGTCGAAGGGCAATCATGTTCTTACTGAATATTTACAGTAACCCTCAGGTAACCAGCTTCACTTTCTTCCATTCAGGTCTTATCTCAAATTTCACCTCCACAGAAAAGCTTTTCCCATCTGGCTCTATCATATTACCTTTTTTTAATTTCTTCAAAAATTTTAGACATATGTGAAATTTTCTTGTTTGTGTATGTGCTTATGTATTTACATACTTGTGTTTATGTACATGTCTGTTTTGTTCACTGTTGTATTTCCAGTGCCTGGAAGACTATCTAGCCACTGAATATTTTCCATAAATCTTTTTGGATGAAAGAATGAACCAATAAAATAAGAATGAAGGAAGGAGTATGTCCAGGACATTATGGAAGAGATTTCTCTGACCTGTCTTGGAGCAGCATTAGCAAGCCTCTGAATCTGGCTTTTCTTCCCTTCCCTGAGGACTTCATCATGTCTTTCCACTCTTTATCCTAAGCAATTGTTAACTGGTCTCTATTGATAAATTTTCCTCTTCTGGGCCATCCTATACCTAGGGATCCCTTAATCAGCTTTTCATCATACATATCTCAGGAGGTTCTTAAAAATAAGGATTCTCGTGGCCTGTGCTTAACCCCAAGGAGAAGCTGATTTAGTAAATCTGAGGTCTTTATTTCTGATGAGCTTAACAGATAATCTGGGGGTGTCTGGGGCCACATTTGGCAAATAATCCCCTGCCAGAATCTTGGCTCTAAAAAAATGAAACTGATCCTATTCCCCTCTCGTTTATAAATCTATGCCTCCTCACTGCCAGCCCCATAATAATCCAATTTCTAGCTTAATATCAATCACATTATGGTTAATCACATCAGTCTCCCTTTCATGTCCCATCTTCTGTCACTCCTTGGGCCTTTCATATAAACATCAATAGTTCCTTTCATAATCTATATTAAGTACATCCCTTTCTGCACAAGAAGTCTTCCTTTCTAGATGATGCAAATCTCTATTTATCTTTCTTGATACAGCTCCAGCATCATGTCATTGAAAGTTCTACATTACCCTGTTTTCTTTTCTTTATATTTTCAGAGTTTTTTGTTAACATCTCTGTAAAACTCTTACCTGTTATATGGAAATTTATCTGCTTACTAGTTTGCCTCCTCCAGTAGACTGTGGGATCCCTGAGGACAGGAGTTATGTCCTGTTTATCACTATCTCCTCAGCCCTTGGCAAAGCACAGGCCAGGGTTAAGTGTTTAATAAGTTTTCTGACAAATTAAGGAAATGATGGAACAGATGCTATTTCCATTGAAGTTTTTAAAAATATAAGAAAATAAACAAAATAGATTCAGGAAAAGACATTCCTCTAATAGTAAGCAGAAAGACAGGAAGAACCAAAGTGCAGGGCAGGACGTGTTTGCAGGAATGACATGCATTTAGTGGAAAGGAGTCTGGTTCCTGGGGCTTCAGAGGGGGACAAATAACCTGACAAGGGCCAAGTGACAAGAGAGTTGAGAATGAAGGTACAAGGGTTCCAATTTTAGCCTATAAGCAAAGTTGTAGCTAAGTAGCTTGATTTTTCTGACTTGCATGTTAGTCCCATGCCTTCACTGAGGCATAAATGAAAGAATCGCCTTGTAAATTTAGCCTTGTCAGCAGCAAGGGCTCCGCCACTCTGCAAGTCTGATAAAAGCAGATGAAGAGACATTAACTGCAAATGTTGGCAAGAATAACCATTGTTCCCACTCCTCCAAATGCTCTTGTCAACCCTTCCAGGAAAACTGCTCCTTAGCAGTTAGCAAAGGGAGCAAACAGCACCACGGAGCACAGTGTGGAAGGACAGGGGACAAGGGGGTTATATCTTCTGATGAACAGAAGGGCTCCTGAAAGTAAATATGGCAAGCCCATGTGGGGAATAAAGAAAATAGATGAATTTAAAGTAGATTGCACCTGTATTTTCTACCAATTTACACTTGAATTGGTCTGAAAGGAAAACCATGAGAAATAACCTTTTAGAGGTTGCGGTGTCTTACAATACAGCCGTGTCTCCTCTCTCTTTTTAATTGCATCCCGGGACATCCCTGAATTGAAGGTTTTCAGGCGCTCTCTCACTCAGTGCCCTTGCCTGCCTAGGACTCTTGTGTAGCATGTTCTAGGTCCTGGATAAATTTCTAAGTGATTTAGATGCATTCGCTTGTTTACCCCAACAACGATTCTGTAAAGTGAAGAAAGTGAGGGTTAACTTGCTTAAGTCACTTAACGAGATCGCAGATTTAGTTCAGGGATCTGGAAGATGAAGGACAGAATTTTACACTGTGGAATCTGGGGTGTCTGAAACACTGTATATTTCACCTAATCTGAGACACGGTAAGTTTTTAAGATTCACTGTTATTTTTTATACCACTACAAAGGTGGGGCGGGGAGCTGCCAATTAAAACTATGTCCAACATTATCTAATGGACACATTCCTCTTTAGAGATGTAAAAATTTTACCCAAAAATGTGCATTTTAAAATTAATGAAATAAAATGTTTTGGGCATGGAAGTCTCTCAGCCTCTTTGTTTATGTCCACTTGCTGTCAGAATACAACTAGCACTAGGATGGGGCAGAATGGTACCTACAAAAGAACATTCCAAAAATGGTGAGCTTATTGTAAGACTTTTTGGTGTCCAGGGATTTTTTTTCTAATCCTTTAAAATAAACTGAGATTTTGTGTGAAGCTTTATGATTACTGATGTTGCAGTATTCCTGGTTTGAGCAATGACTTTTTCCCCCTACAAATTTTAGAGTACTTGGAATCTGCAGTAAAAAATAAAGCAAAATTCGGCTCTGATTTCCCAAAGACAGTATATCAGCAAAACCTTATAAAATATTGTTATGTGATAATCTGCAGAAGGCAGAATATGTCTCTGCATCTTAAGGAGCTTTCTTTAGATAATGGATTGGTGCAAATTCAACAAACCCCAAAGAGATGATATGCCAACCCTGTTCTCTGAGTACATTGCAACAAAATAGATGTAAATATCAAATAGAAATTGATACCCTCATCCTTTAAAAATTTAAAAAAAGATAATAAGTCATGGGGCTGGCCCAGTGGCATAGTGGTTAAGTTCACGTGCTCTGCTTCAGTGGCCCAGAGTTCATGGGTTCAGATCCCAGGTGTGGACCTGCACACCACTCATCAAGCCATGTTGTGGTGGTGTCCCACATACAAAATAGAGGAAGATTGGTACAGATGTTAGTTCAGCGACAATCTTAATCACAAACACACACAAAGATGATAATTTGTGAGAAAAAAATAAATCAAAATATAAATTATAAAATATTTGGTGGTGAAAAATGAAAACTCAGTATGTCAGAGCTTATGTAATGTAGTTAAAATGGTACTTGCAGAAAAATTTATAGCCTATGTATAAATTTGAATGTACAAAAAAAATAAAAAAATAATGAAGAAAGTTTCCAAGGTGAGAAGAACAACAGAAAAGAGAAGAAATTAAAATGATGGACATAATAATGCTAAAATAATCCTAAGATCAGAAATTAGTACATGGAACACAAATAAAAAATAGAGAAGATAAACAAAAATGAAATACGTTTAGTTATAAAAATTAATAAGATAAACAAAACTTTGAGAATACCAATCAAGACAAAACAGAGGAGGCACAAACAAATAATATGAGACAATGAAAAGACACTTAACTAGAGATTACACTTTTGAAAAGTAAGATATCAACGATTTTACGACAAGAAATTTGACTTATCAGAAAAATTAATGTTCTAGTTTTTCAAGACATACTTATGAAAAACCAGAAAATTTAAAAAATCTTGTAACCATTAAATAAAACAATCAGTATTTTGAAATTAATTCTCTAAGAAACAGAGCAAACAAGTGAAACAACAACAAAAACTTACTGGTTTTATAGGGAAGTCTATCCAAACTTCAGAGAAAAATATCTGTATCATCTACAAATTATTTCAGAAAATAGAAAAATTAGGGAACTATTTCCATATATTTTATAAGGCAGGTACATTACTGATGATAAAATCAGTCCAGACCAGTCCAAGAAGGAATAATTTAAGTCATTCTCATTTATAATGTAAATGTAAAATTTTAGAAAAGTAAATTTTAGTAAATTGAATCCAATAATTAAAAAACAAGAATAATTACTGATTTGATTTATTTCAGAAAAACATTTTTTATCAAACAATTGGAAAACTAAATAACGCAGTTTACCTCATTGACACTAAAGAACAAGAGGAATCATCTCAATAGGTTAAAAAAGAATTTGAATAATCAAATACCATTTATTACAATTCCTCATCAATTTAATTTGACTTAGTTAACTATGTAAACTTACAATGTTTGTACATTACATAGCCTCTATTTAAAGTCAGAGAAACACATTGATTGCCTTCTATTGATGTTTCCATTCAACATTGTGTTTGAGACTAGCCAGTGCAATAATACAAGAAAACGAAATGCAGCTATGAGAACTGGAAAGGAAGGAATAGAAATATTGTTTTTACATGTTAAAATTATTTTGAAGGTAATTCAACAATATCTACATACAAATTATAAAACCTAAGTGAGGAGGCTGAATAAAAGATCTTTACATAAAAATCTATGGCATCCCTATACACTAGCAACAAAAGTCGTTTAATGTTTAGGAAAAATTACACACTGATAATACATCTTACAATACCAACAAAGCAACAAAGAAAATAGGGATAGATCTAACAAAAGATCTTATCATTCAGAGTAAACTAGAATAATTTATTGAAGTAGATCTAAAAAATCTACAGTAAATGGAAAAATAAGCTATCTTAATGCATGGGAATGTTCAATATTGTAAAGATGGAAATTATTTCCAAGTCAACCTATAAATTCAATATAATTATAATGAAAATCACAACAGTTCAGTAAGAAGATATACTAGCCATTAGCAAAATATGTAGTGGACATGAACAGGCAACTCACAAAAAAAACCCACAAATTATCAATAAATATATGAAAAATTGCTCAAAGCCAAGAGTAACTGGAAAAAGCATATTAGAAGAATGAAGAGATACTATTTCACTCCCACTAAATTGGTGAAATATTGAAAATCTGATAATAGCAAATGTTGGCAAAAGTGTAGAGAAATGTGAAAGTATAGGGAAACTGGTTCAGTTCTGATGGGAATATGAACTGGTACAATCCCTTTGGAGGGCAATTTGGCATATATAGTAAAGCTGAAGACATAGTCTTAGGCTTTGTGTTATGGAAAATTCTTCCGTAGGCACACAGGAGGCAGGGGGAAATATTCAAAGCCATAGCAAAAGAAAGAAACTGTGGTATATTCACAGTATTTCAAATAAATCAAAATTTCAAAATGTAACGTTGAGTGGAAAAAAAAGTAAGTTGCAAAGGATATTGCATTTATGTAGATACTATATTTTATTTATGAATATAACCTAAGTAGTAGAAGATTAGTTTTCTTTTAAAGATTTTGTTTTTTCCCTTTTTCTCCCCAAAGCCCCCCAGTACATAGTTGTATATTCTTTGTTGTGGATCCTTCTAGTTGTGGCATGTGGGACGCTGCCTCAGCATGGTTTGATGAGCAGTGCCATGTCTGCGCCCAGGATTCGAACCAACGAAACACTGGGCCGCCTGCAGCGGAGCGCGTGAACTTAACCACTCAGCCATGGGGCAAGCCCCGTAGAAAATTATTTTTTAAAAAGCATTCATGGGAATGATATATACCGACCTCAAGATAATGGTTTTCTCTAAAATGGGGAGAGAAAAGCCATGGAAAACTAAGTGTTGAGTTGCAGCTGATATTTTATTTCATTTGCCAAGAAAAAAAAAAAACGCAAATGAAGAAGAAAAAGATGAACCCACTATAACAAAATTTTAAAATCTATTAAATCTTGATAATGAGTATGAGTACATGTTATATTATTTCCTGAATGTTTGAAATAAGTCATATCTAAAATAAAAGCAAGAAAACATGTATCATTTATATTTAAGCAAATTGAGGAAACAGAAAAACTGCTTGGAGGTCTAGAGTTCCCATGTGGATTAAGAGTGTGAAACTAAAGAACGGAATTTTCTGATGACTAACTTTGCCTGTTACATGGTTTTGCTAAAGTCGTATGTGCCAACAAAACCTCACAGGCCTTCTCTCAGCTGGAGACAGCATGTTGAGTTATCACAAAACTTAGCTGCCCCAGCACCTACCAAGTTTCAGGACTCTCCAGGGTCCCTGAATAAGATGTTGGAGATGAGATCCCTCTTTCGTTTTGCTTTAGAGCTCTGGAATTGAAAGATAGGAATATTGGGGCCTGGTACAGAATTCCTGGCTCAGGGTTGTGACTTTTCATGAACCAGACAAGAAAGGAATAGCAAAGTATTTTCTATAGATCAGAGAAAACTATAGCTTCACATTTTCTTGTGTTCTGGATGCAGAAAGTCCCTCAGACATTCCCAAGAAACCATGCCCAGATAAAGACAATAATGAAGACAACCACCATGGCTCCCATTTTTTGTTCACATACTATGCTGTATGTACTACCTCATTCCATTTCACATCAGCGCTTTGAGGTTGGTGCTTCCATCATCTCTAGCTGATAAATGAGGACACTAAGAATTGCAAAGTTCAAGTAATTCATCCAAAGTCAAACAGCCATTGCGTGGCAGGTTTACCTGGTTCCAGTCTAGACTCATGACTACTAGTTAGTACTGCTGCAGATTGTGTGGAAATCGCCTCCGACTTCTGGAAGACTATTCTCAAAGCAGGAATTTTAATGACTCTTTTACTTGAGCCTCGTCTTTCTGTTCCTTTTTCTAGTACTGATTGCAGCACTACAAAGAGACGACATACGTAGAGCCCTCCTTTGCTACTCAGACTGATAGGACTATGAAGATCCTTCCCGTCCTCCTCCTTGGGCCATGCTTCCTGCTGCCTTGGGTCTGGTTTATGCTTCTGAGCCCCTGCCCAGCACCTCTGCTTCTGCTTAACATGTGTTTAGCCACCTGCCCTGCATGCACGAAGAAAACGTGCCAGAAGGACACAGATTTTGTACTCCTAGTTCAGAGCAGACAGGACAAGCACTGCAGCAAAATGCTGCTATCCGAAACTCCTCCACTCTAAGACCATGCAGCCGGAAGGCTGGAGTAGCTGCAGAAACAAGTTTCCCCGGGAGTCGTTCAAGCCTAATGTTGCATTTCACTTCCCAGGAGGAGGAGCATCTCAGAACTGCACTATTTGGAATGTGAGGAAGTGGAGATCAAACAGGTAGGGTGCTTGCAGGTGTGGTGTGTGTGCTATAGGGTCTGATGGCAGGTGAGACTGGCTCTCTTGCAGTGGTTAGAGGGGGAAAGGAGGAAGCTGCACTTTGTTCAGATGCTCAGGGACTAAAATCAGATCCTGGACCTCATATGAGAAAGAAAGCATCAAGAGAAACAGTGAAAGGTGCGCCCTTGGGACATGCCGATGGTCAACTGTTAATAGAGGAGGAGAGAGGGAAGCTCAGAGTCTCAGTCAGCCCTGGCATCATGGCTCTGAGAGAGACTTTAGCCCTCCAGGCTTCTGTAGACCTCTCTTCCTCAGAGAAACAATCCTGTACCACAGAGCTGCCTCCACTCCTTCAACTCACATTGTCTCCCTTCTTTATCAGGAGCAGAGGGCAGGGATCAGTCAACCCGCACACAGTTATGCATTCCCTGTTTGCTTAAAACTCTGCTGAATTCTGTGGCGTAAACAAGAATAGAGTGATGCTTCAGTTCATCCTTATCAGCAGGGTTTTGTTGTTTGTTTTCTGAAGGGAGACTATTCTCTATGACAATTCCACAGAGACCATATGCTGGAAAATTTCAATTATTTAGGGAGAACTTTCTTAAAGGCGCTGCACACTTCCCTGTGTAGGTGAAGAGAACATACCAACATTTTTCATGATGGTGTAGGCTCATCATGCAGACCACTGGCAATCTAGCTGTAGATACAGATATAAATGATGTGGAAAATAATGCTGATTAAGCACTCATGTCAGAAAAATACTCTGGAACTTGACTTCTTAAAGAAGAGGAAGAAGAAAAGGTCCTACTGTCCCTCTCTCTTTCATCGGAAAGAGTCAGCTTTAGGTCTATATTCTCCACTATCCACTAGATATTTCCATCTGGATGCCCTGCTGACGACTCAAAGTCCAGGTATTCAAATTAAATTCATCTTCCAACCCAAACATCCTTCCCTATGTCTGTTAAAGTCAGCATCATCACCGGCTGAATAACCTCATATCAATTTCATTCCTACCTCGTCCTCGTCCCCCACACCTGCTCTCCTGTGACTCTGACAGGTCTGGCAGTGAAATATTTCTCACTTTCATTCCCCTGCCTCTGCTCCCTCTGTCCCCAGCCTAACTTAGGTCTTCATTATCTCTTCTCTAGACCTTGATAACTGCCTTGATCTTTTTACAGCTCATTTCTCCTGCCTCCAGTTTATCTCATCCACTGTTGCCAGGTAAATCTTAAAGCACAGCCCTGATGGCATCACTTCCTTGCTCAGTTGCCTTGAAAGACCCCCCCCCCCAACCTCAGTCTACTGCACTCTTCAGCCTGGTCCCTGGAGCCCTGGTGCTCCAAGGCCTCTTCCTTTCAGGCACTCTTCATTCCTGCTGTGCTATAGAGTGGTGGGTCTTTGCTTACGCTTCCTTTTACCCAGAATGCTGTTCTAGCAACTGTAAACTTTTACACTCCACTCATCTTTTGAGGCCAATCATACATGATCCTCCTATATGAATCCCTCTCTGAACTCCTAAGCTGGAAGTGAATACTGCCCCTTTGGAACTCCGTAGTATTTTATCTTATGGCATTTATTACTACCTATTTTTTTTACTGTTGTATTCATTCATTCATTCAACAGAATTGCAAATGCCTCGATGGTAAAAAAAAATGCTCAATGAATAGCTCTTAAACGAAAAGAAGCTTGCTCATTTGGCCATTCTACCTCTTTCTCATAATGACGGAGAAAATGTTGTAGCTGTTTGTGGTATAGTATGGCTATTTTCCTGCAAAATCAGTTCATGATTGAAAGCCTGAAGTTCAGAGTTCAGATGTACTTTTTTTTTTAACTTTCAAGAGCTGTTTCTATTCCATTATCACTTTTTGTGCTAATCATGGAGAAAAACAGATATTTTGAATGTTATTGACAAGTCATGTTTCATGACAACCTTCTCATCAGCTTGTACCCACTCTTTTTTCTTGCAGGTTCTACCTGTTGATGGAGTGTGAAGGAGAAGGGCTTATCACTCCAAGAATTCACGCTGGTGTAATTTGGACAGGCCTTACTTCAAAGCCTACACATGCTTCATCATCACCAAACACTTTTGAAAACATAACACCAGGTCACGTTTTCCCTAAGCCTATTTTTTACGATGGCTTTGATCCTTACAACTGGCATCAGGTGACACTTCGAATCTTACTGTACCAGGAAAGATGCAATAGTGTTTGAGATCTTCTTCCAAGATGGAAAATTACATATTCTGGTCATCAAAGAGGTGCTTTCTTTGCTGTTTTCTATGCTAGCTCCTGCAGACAGTGGCCTTTACATAAATTTGAATGCGATTTTAGATTAACTGGCATCCAATAGGGAAGCATTTTACAAATGTTACCACAATTCACATCAATATTATAAAAATATTCAATAAATAGGCTAAATTTAGAAATAATTTCCATGAAATAGCCACTTTTTTCTTAGTGTCATGATTTTTTAAATGTTTTTATTTGCTCTCAATTTTCTTGATTTTTTTAGTCAATTAGAAATAATGAAACACACCTTCTGAATAGTCACATAGTTTCTTCAGATGTAAATATGTGCCTTTTTATTTAGCTGAAGTTGAGAGTGTGCTCTAAGCTTTTCATAAAGGACCAGGCATAAATCAACTCGATGCAATATAAAGCAGTACACCATTGGCACATTTGTTTTACTTAAAATTTGACCAGGTGTCTTTGTAAGTTGAATTTACATAATACAAATGATCCCAGATTGTACTTATTCAGTAACATTTTCCTAAGCTTGCTACTTTCCCAGCATGTACAGATCTCTCTTTTTTTTCTTTATATTTTAGCCTCAGCATAAACTTCTTATATTCTCTCCTCACTTTAACAAAAAAACCCACAAAATAAGTCCAAATAGAATATATAAAAAAACCTTAAACCTAGATGTAGTTTTCTGCATATTTGCAACAACTACAATAATTTTGATTTCTACATGTTATTGGTTTCGCTCAAGGAGGGGGCTGGCCCCATAGTCAAGTGGTTAGGTTTGCGTGCTCCACTTTGGCAGCCCAGGGTTCACCAGTTTGGATTCTGGGAGCAGACCTATGCACTGCTCATCAGACCATGCTGTGGTGGTCTCCCGCATAGAAGAACTAGAATGGCTCACAACTAGAATATACAACTATATACTGGGGCTTTGGGAGGAAAAAAACAAAAGTGGAAGATTGGCAACAGTATTAGCTCAGGGCCAATCTTCCTCACCATAAAGAAAAAGAAAAAAGAAAGAAGAAACTATTAATTTCACTCAAGGAGTGCATAGCATGAATTACATGAATGCCTCATAGACAATTCCCATATACTATTTGTGTGCTTTCTGTATAGCACCATCTCAATATAACGGTGCTATTAGGGGTATTGAAATATGCAAAGCTTATGTTTTCCCCTCACAGAACGCTTCCAAACCACTCTGCTTTTTAAATTTGAACATTTCCAGCCAGGCAGGATAATTCCTTTAAAAGCAATTGAGATATGAAGGGCTTCGACTGACACATCCAGCCCCATTAATCAACTTCCATTGAGATCCTAACATATACACACTATGAGCAGTAAGTGACCTATGAAATATGATATATGTCAATAAAGAGATAACCATTAAGTTGATGATGTGGTTGTAGATTACAAAAGTGCTATGTAGGCTAGAAAGTCACTGTGTCCTGACATAGAAAATAATTTGTGAAGGAGGGAACTGGAGATAAATTTGAGGAGGCGTACAATTTGGGGGAACATGAAATATTTTCCCAGTGTTGGGTGCCACTTGAGGAAGGGTTGATGGGGTTCAGGGCAGGCTGCTCCAAGAGGTGCCACTTTGGCATTTGGAGTATTTTGAGCTAAAGGCAATCTAGACATTGCAGCTTAAGAGAAATGTTTATGTTTCCCTTGAGGAATTTAAATTAGGGGCCTTGCCTATATGGAAAGTAATTTCCAAAAACAATCTTTTTATGATCTGTCTGTATGATAGGGCAAGCATCTAACTGCTGACCGTCTGCTCTTCTTATCATCCTGTGAATTGCCCACCTCCCCTCTGAAGCCCAAAGCCCCCATCCCATTCCTTGGCTCGGGATGGCGTAAATACCTCACTTTACCTTTCTGTCTCTGGACCTCTCATGTATGTGGAGTCTCTGACTCTCTCATGTATGTGGGTTTCCCGTATGTACAAAATTAATTAAATTTTATTTTCCCCTATTAATCTGACTCATGTCAGTTTAATTCTTAGACCAGCCAGAAGAACCTAGAGGGTAGAGGAAAATTTCTTTCTCCTTTACAGGGTAAAGGATGAGCATAAACAATGCCAGCCCAAAGAATGGTTGATTTAATGGCTCAGTAATGTGCCTGTTTGATCGTGTGTTAGAAGTGTCAGTTATATTCACCACCACACATTTCCTTCCTGAAGAAACTTCTCCATTCATAGCCTAGAAGGGGTAACTTAAGTACAACTGGACAACTCAGCCCCCACCTCAGCCACTGCTGAAGGGCCAAGGATCATACAACACTCAAGCTGAGCCAATTAAGTATCTCTAAAATTAAGAGCAGAAGCTCAGAAACAGAGTCAGTTAGAGTTGGACACTTGAGGTGGAAGGTCATGGATTGAAGGACTGGAGCTTCAGATCAAGAAAAATTGAGCAGATGTTTGGGAAGGAACTGACCCAACAGACTCAGATTGAGAGAGAGAGTTATGGAGCAAGTAGTTGTCTAATGACTCCAGTTCCTGTGGAGTCCCATTATATTCCCTGAACTTGATTTCCTTAATCTAAGCTAGTTTGAGTGGTTCTTTCTGTTCTTGCACTAAGTAACCTCTGAGAGAATGCTTCTTTCTGGGTAGACTTTAGTTGTCATCTTTTATTTTTCATTGACCTTGCTGATTATGTCTAATCTCTGTCATCTTTTCTGCTATCACTTCTGCTATTTACAGATCTTTCTTTTTTATTCCCCTTTTCTGTTTTTTCTCCTTATCTTTTCTCTTCCCTGCTGGTAGTTTACCGGTACTTTTCAACATTATCACTAACAAGGTTTAGTCATTTAACTAAGATGAGGCTACTTGCTTTTGGTCAATGAATTGACTTATCATATTATAATGTTAGTAATTTTCTCGTCTTTGGCCCGTGGTCTTTTCGCCATTGCTTAATATTTGAGTATTTTTTACTTACTTTGGATTGAGAATTATTCCAAAGTGCTAAAATTACTAGACATCCATTAATGATTCTCATGTAAAGTACAGCTTTCATGGCTTTTAAGTAATCAAGAACATTTACTAGCTCTCAAAATCCAAATAATGTGGGTAGAAGGTGGATGATTTATTTCTGATGTAAAATAAGTAACATAGAATAAACCTACTACCTATCAAGCTATGTTTAAATCACTAGGCCATTCATTTCTACCACTGGCCATTATGCTATTAGTGGGAGAAAAAGATGGGAAACAGAGACCAGTTGGAAATCATAGGGACCTGTTCTGGATAAAAATAAATGCATTTAAAAGGCTTCTTTGTCTGCTAACATATTCATTAAGTCATTCTTTCCTTCGCTCAATAAATACATATTGAGCCCCCCCTTACAGACTAGGCAATGAGCAAGACTTTGAGCACACAGAAATAACAAATAAACAAATAAAGTAATGCTCTCCTGGAGCTTATATGCTAATGAGGGCAGAGATAAAATAAACAAATGAAGGCGTAATCTAATAGATGATAATGAGTACTATTAAAAAATAAAATTAGTAGGGGATAGAGAGTCCGGGAGTATGGTGCAGTGCTGTTTTCTGTAAGGTAGTCAGTCCCTTCACTTATCAAATACCTCCCCCTCATCCCAAGGTGGTTGGAAGAAAGACAGATGAAAAACATTTGAAAAGACTTAAGTGCCATATGTACACATATTAGTTATTATTATTACCCATCATTATCATTGATCATCATTTGTTACATATATTTTCTATTACATTGATACAGTGAAGGGGAAAACCCGGATTGTTAGCCAACTTTAACGTGGGACATCAGTTTAGGTAGCACTTACTTGTAGTAACATGATAAATTAATCGTCGTATTTGGATTTATAATAATTCTGCCTCTAAATTTCTTATTTATTGTCCTCATATCTTGACATAGTATTTTCCTTTCAAGGTCAACTAATTCTACATGTCTACAGATGTAGACAATCTGATAAAAGGATCAGTTCACTAGAAAGAGATAAGCATAGTTTAGTCCTTATCTGCAAAGCACGGTCACCATTTCTATACACAAAAATGTGATTATATTTCAAGGACCAATGTTTATTTCTGAAGCAGATGTTTATATTTCAGACAGTCTGCTTGAAATCATTATTGGGTTTGGAATGAGAATCTCTCAGTTGCCCTTGAGGCTTTGAAGTCCATAATTTTAATATGTGATCATCCATAAGGCTCTTGGGTTTTGGCTTCCAGGAGAGCTGGTTGAGCTACTGTTGAGGCAGCTGGCTGAAGCTGAAGAATTTTGTGGCCTGGTGCTGGGGAAAAATTTGGGAAGTTTATCCTATGGTGTCATAAGTGGGTTTCGTTAATTTATTTGTCTAACAAAATCTTAGCAAGCCCTAACTTGTAGAAGTTTCTGTACTAGGTGCTGAGATAACTCTTGGTCTGAATCACTGGTGATGGCTCTGTGTGTCTTGCCAGTGTGAAATTTGGTCATCTCCCTCTCCAAAGAGAAGCACTGTAGTTAGAAAGGTTCTGATTTGCATTTTCCTCGTAGGGCATCCCAACCTTTTTCAGTCTAGCACTTTCTAGTCTTCTAGTGATATGAAAGAGTTAATGTATATTTTTCTGGACCTGTCACAATTTGGGAGTAACTCAGGCAGTAAAAAGAGTAGGGCTCAATGGATGCAGGCAGAAATGTATGGGCATTTGGAACACTATTCATAGGTTGCTCTTTTATTCTCTCTTCCCTTCCCCCAACCCTGACCTGTGGACGTGAGTGGCAACTTAAATGAACCATAAAACAACCCCTGAAAAAAATCTGCAGTGTGCTGAAGGAGGCAGCAAAGCATTGAGATGAATAGATTTGCGAGCTTTCTGAGCAAGGGAGAGACAGCACCTAATATTTATGGGACCATTAAACTCCTATGTGCTCTGGATCTATGAATCTAGAGAAGTGTCACCCAGTCATCAACCCCAGACTTTTTGCTGGCATTTATCAAAGTCATGGTCCCTCCCAAACACAGATGATGGGACAAAGCCGGAGAGTCTATTCTGAACTACAGCAACATAATTCTTCTGGCTTCCTAAGCAAAAGGATGTATTTCTTCTGCATGAATGAACAATTGCTTTAAAAAAAAAATAAAACTTGCATTTTCTCATTGCCTAAGCAACCCCTGCAAGTCTTAAGATTTTAGAGGCTGGAGGATCCCAGTGTAGACTTACAGAAGTAGCTTTTACCTACCAGAGTAACGCTAAATCCAACAGAAGCAGCTGTGGAACAGCAGAACAAGGCATATTATTTTCAGAAGACCAGAATCTGAACCCAAGTTTGTCACATAGGAACTTTTTGTCCTTAGGTTAGTTTTTAATCTCTCTGAGCCATATGTTCCTCATTCTTCTCATCTATAAAGTGGGAGCATGAATGCCTGTTCCTGTTATTCAGTCCACGCAGTCTGGGTTCTTCCTCTGTGCCATGCACTGTGCTACACATTGGATACAACAGTGGATGGGCACCCTTTGTTCCAGCTCCCAGGGAGTTTAGTGGTTTAGTGGGGAAGAGAAAGGCTGCCCACGTATTGCACATGTGGCAAGGGTTATGAAGGGAAAATGCAGCATTCAACACAAACAGGAAACAGGAAGTCCTAACTTATTCTGGAGAGTCAGAGAGCCCCCCTGAGGAAATGCTGGTTGAGCTGCGATATGAAGGACAAGCAGGTGGTTACTAGATATTAGAGTGTCAGTAAGATTCCAGGCTTAGGGAAGAATGTGTGTGAAAACTCAGGGAAGAGAAGAGAACAGTACATGTTATTTACAACATGGTAGTGTGGGGAAATTAAGAGAAAAATTGCATTTGACAGAGGTTTATAAACTATCTCTGGGCATTTACCAAAGACCACTGGGATCTCTGCAGTGCCATAAAAAGAACTCTATAAGAGACCTCATTCACTTAAATGTACACGCTTCCTTTCTGCTAATACTGCTAAAGCTTTGTGAGGTTCATTTCTGAGGTGGAGGGGCAATTGAAGCCTGGATCAGAATCACATCGGGAATTAAACACTGGTCTTTGCCTATCTTTGATATTCTGGCCTGGGGGAGGAGGGGACACAATCAAGGGCAAGAGTCAAGATACCAGAGTCTGAATGTGTTAATGATACTTTCCCTTCTGCCATCCACTGACCAGTGTTCTAGGCCAGACACCATGTTGCAGCCCATCTTGCTCAGGAGGAGAGCCCTATCTGCTCAAGAACACCCACAAAGTTGCTTGATAGATAGAGAAATCTAGCCTCCAGCTTTGCAAGTATTAGACACGGGACCCAGTCTCACAGGCTCCTTCTCTGTACTTCTCTTGGCCTTGTGGATTATTCTACTTCGACTCCTGAGTGTTGGTCTTGACAGGGGTAAAAATAAGCTCACCTTTGCTCAGAGCCATGCTAGAGTTACAAGGCACACCTTTTGGAAATTACAGAAGAGGTCAACTTTTTCTGATTCTGTGATCTCCAAGGAAAGGCTGCAGGTAGCTAGAGCAGAGATTAGCAAACATTTTTCTCTTTTGTAAAGATCAATATACTAATCGTTTTAGGTTTTACAAACCACATACTAGTTTGTTTCACAAGCCTCTAAAAATATAAAAATTTCTCCTAGCCCAGCAGCTCAGAAGCTGGCCACAGTCTGGATTTGGCCCCTGGCTGTAGTTTGCCATCCCCTAATCCAGAATAAAGCTGGATCAGAAGCAGGTACACCAACCTGAAGAAATGTCTCTTTCTTTACTCCCTTAACATTAATAATTGTCAAATAGATGCTGTATGGCTGATAGGGTCCAATTATTTTTCAGATTATATAGGATAATGGAGTCCTTCTGAAGACTTTTGCTTTTATACTCTTTGCAAGCTAATAAGTTAGCTGCCACAGTTTCATGAATAATGGTAGAATCCATGAGACTCCTGGATCAGAGACAAACGGCAGCTTCTTAATCACTGCACTACCAATAATCAGAGTATGAGCATTTTTTTGCTGGTTCTTCAAGCACCAATTTCCATGGGGTGACACAAAGGCGACCAGAAGAAGTCTGCATACGTAGTAGGTTGCATTACAAGAGAGGAACCCTGAGTTTATGGAACTGAATCTTTTATAATGGGCAGTCAGCATGCTTGCTCTTTGTTCTAGAAGGAGGCACTGTCTCTATCATGCTGAACTGTAAACCAATCTGTTCTTTGTTCTACAGGGAGATACTATTTCTACCTTGTAAGGCAGTTTATGAACATTCTTGAAAATGTAGTCTAGAACAAAAGGGTATATAGTGCCTTACTCATAAGATGTGTAGAAAGACAAGAGATCCATTTGTGTTTGAATTATCTTGCAACGGATAGCTAGTATCTATTCATTCTAATGTGGTAGTCCATCAATTTTGGAGAAATGAAGCCATTTCTGGGGTGGAAGTGATCTTATCCTAGTGTCCTTTGTTTATTTACTTGTTATATAAGGACAGATCTAAGATCCAATCTTAAGATTATATAGTTCAATAATAACAAAAACACTGATATACTGATTTGGGCTCCAAGAGCAAAGGAAGGGGGAAAAATGTGACACATTTGGAGAATTTTCTGGATAGTTGGAATTTAAAGTGGAATTAGAAAGTACTCTCCAAATAAGAGAAATTAAATTATCGCTTCCTTCAATAGGCACCATTTTCCCCAAACAATATACAATTTGGCAGGATTCAAATAAGAAATCAGTGGGGAAATCTCGAACGTTGTCCATGATTTATGGGTAAGACCATAGGTGGCCGCTAGGCATGAATACATGCAGTTAAATGGGAGCCACTAAGAGTTGATCAATGCCTGGGTCAAGAACAGAAATGACCTTTCAGTAACAGGCAGAACAAATGCAGTTAGTGAATAAGGGTGACCCAGAGAGCATCACTGGAGAAATCCATGTCAATGATTCTCTGGTCCAGAAAGTTTTCCTTTGCTTTTTTCTTAAATGATGTTTTTAAGTGCATTTTAAAGATGTTGCCTAGTATAAGACAGCTTTATACAAGGAGTTTAGTCTCGAAAATTAATTGTCAGTTGAAACTTTTGTAGTCAAATATGGATTTCTCCATGGGCACACTTCTGTTTCAATGATGCTTACCCTTCATTTTTTGAGTCATCTTCTTCGTGATTGAGTCAGACTTTGGAGACCCCATACTTTTCAACCCTCATTCATGAATGAAATCTATAAACAAATAATAGAGCAATACTCTACTTAAACTTCAAGAGACTAATCTGTATTTGTAATACCAAATGATTGTTAATGAATTAGAATACAATTGATTTCTTCCATTTTAATGCAATGTTTGCATTCTTAAACTTATAATAAATGTTGCATATTAAAAAAAATGGTGAGTAAAAATCTCTTTATAAGAAAATGCAATTTATCCCTCTCTCCTCTCACACCATGGAGGAATTTGTGTGTTTGGAGTAATCCACAATAGAGAGGCAGTATGCAATGGTGTTTCTAGTGCAGATTCTCAAACCAGGTGATCTAGCTTCACATCCTAGTTTTGCCAGTAGGTTATCTATTCCTCATGAAGTCGTTGAAAGATTAATTTAAAGTAATGATTGTAAAGTATTTGAGACCCTGATGGATGTCTAGAAACCACTGAAAATTTTAGAACATTTAATTACATGTATCGAGAATCACAATATAGTGTTAAACTGAAAAGCTGGAAATATGATGGTTATAGATCAGATACCCCCTAAACTTCAATTTGTAGAAATTCTAGATGATAGTATCTACCAGAAAGAAATCTGACTACCTTCTGACAAGTAGCTACATTAGAGCAGATTATCTCATTGCACGTAGGTATTGGGCTGGTTTGAGTTTGGATTGTAGACTTTGTAAGGCTCATTTGACTCCTGGTTTACCCTGCACTTGATATGTAGCCCTCCAGGTTCCCAACTGAGACCAGGAGTGTTTGTAGGGCCAATCCTCCCTGGCATGTCTTGAACTCTAATTTTTTTTTCTTAAGCATTGCTTTTCAATTGCTTTTTAGCTTGGCTTTTTAGTTTCTTACAGCTTAAATGTCTTGGTCTTTCTAGCTGACACTTAAATAAATAAATAACACTAGCAGCCCTGGAGATTGTCCCATCCTCTATTGATTTTCTCGAGGGAGAGATTCAGTTTTGTCTGAGAAGTAGAAGTGACTCAGGACTTGGCCAGAGAATAACTGCGCCTGTCCTCTTGGCTTATTTCTAGTTTCAGTGCTGGCCAACAAAACTATCTGCCATGATGAAAGTATTCTAGATCTGTGCTTTCCACTTGGGTGCCAATAGAACATGGAGCTATTGAACACTTAAAATGTGGTCAGGGCATCTGGGGAAATGATTTCTAGTTAAGAATAATGAACTAATTATTTAATTCAAATTAATTTAGATGTAAATAGCTCCATTTACATTTAGCTATGTAGGGCACCCACCTCTGTTGAAGCTGCCACTCCTACCAAATGAACATCACAGCTCTTTTCTGTAGTTTTAGGTACAGCATTTGACAATTTCTGTGCAACTGGAAGGAGCGTTATATAAAATGATTAGAAAATTGATTCTAGCTGGTTAAGCCACCTCTATGTGTCAACCCTCCTTGCCTTAGAAGGGGTTATTGTTAAGTAGCCCTAACAAAGTCAAAAGACTCATGACCTATGACCTTAAAAGGAATTAGAGACAGAAATGTTGAAGAAGATGCAGTTTCCCCATCTTCAAGGCCTTCCCTTCTCCTGTCTACCTTCCAGTTGATGGAAGGGCCCTTAGAAATCAGCATCCAGTGTTTTCAAATCTCACTGCTATTGTTGTTACAGCAGCAGAGCTTTTTGTCACACTAAGACTGTCATGAAACTCCAATATTTTGGGCAAATAAAACCAGGGATGCAAGACTCTTAGTCACACCTGATCTCATGTCTCCCTTTCCCTACTACCTCCTTCAGGACTCTGCAGGACAGCTTGAAAACCATGATTCTAACAGACCACTCTGACTTTATGCATGAGTAAACTGAAGCCCGAGAAATGAAGGACTGGCTCTAAGGCACTTGGCTGCTCAGATGGGACTAGCATTCAGGCTTCCTGTCTCCCAGGTCAGTGTTCTCCATGATGTTGCTTCTGCATGAAGCTTTTCTGACTTTGTTTGTCTTTTGAGTGCCTCTAAAAATAATGGTAGCCTTTACCCTATCACATAGTAGGTCTCTAATTCCTGTCTGGGGTTGTTCACTGCTGTCTGCTGTGCCTTTATTATGTCCTTACTGTGCTGCAAGTTCCTTAAAATCAGGAACTGTGCCATCCATTCCTGTTATAGTCATGGTACACTTGGCAGAATGTAAGTAACCAGCAGTCAATATCCATTTGAATGATTATTCTTGTTGCAAATCATTTTATTGAAAGTTCACTGAATGCTGAACAGTGTCCTGGTGCCTTGGGCAAATAAAAAATATAGAAAATAGTCTCTCCCTTTAGGAAGCTTAGGTCTTAGCTGGAGAAACAAGACAGCACAGACAAGTAACTAGAATGGTGTCATTCTGTGTGAGCTCCATAGATCACATACATCAGAACCACTTGAAGAATTTACTGAGAGCTCAGATTCCTGAGATTCAGAGATTCAGAATGGGGAAGACCCAGGCATAATCATTTATTATAAATTCTTCAGTTGACTTTGTGCCCTTACAATTTTGAAGCCTGGAGAATTTAAGTTAGCAATATTTTATAATAGTCTTGAATATCTAGGTTGATGGCAATATTAAAAACTCTGATGATCTAAGGAGAGGACTCTGGCTGCATAATGCTGGCTAGAGGGACCGAGAGGTGGAGTAGAGCAAGGGACCCACCCCTGTTCAAGCTGTCACTCCACTCACAGAACACTGGTACCATTGACTCCCATGATAGAGTGTCCTCATCCCTGATGGATGATAGTGAGAGGTGATTTCATTCTCCCAATCAGCTTAACACTCCAGATAAACTGGTCACCAACTCAAGGAGATGGAATCACAGGGTGAGGCTGCACTTTTGGACAACCTACATGGAGGAAAGTAGAAGGATATGATCAGTTGGGAGGAAGATTTGTCAGAAGCTGTATTAGGTATCTATTGCCACATAACAAAGAACCCCAAAACTTAGTGACTTCAAGGAACATACACGTATAATGTCACACAGTTTCTGAGGGACAAGAATCTGGGAGCAGCTTCATTGGGTAGTTCTCACTTAGGGTTTCCTGTGAGTTTGCAGTCAAGATGTTGGCCTTGGATACAGGCATCTGAAGGCTTGATTAGGGTTAAAAGATCTGCTTCCATGCTCACTCATGTGGCTGTTGGCAGAAGGCCTCAGTTCTTTGTTGACTATTGTCTGGAGGTCTCAGTTCCTCACCATGTGGGCCATTCCATAGGACTGCTCATGATGTGGCATCTGTCTTCCTCAGAGCAAGTGATCTGACAGAGAGACAGACAGACAGACAGACAAAGTGGAAGACAAAATGTCTTTTCTAATCTAATCTCAGAAGTGATATATATTATCCCTTCTGCCATATTTGATTGGTCACAGAGACCAACCCTGTGGAAAGAGATTACACAAAGCTGTGAATACCAGGAGGTGGGGATCATTGGAAGCCATCTTGGAGGGGCTACGACAGGAGTCTTCTGGGGAGAGATGACTCTTAACATAGCTTCAGATGTGCAGCCTATGTCCTCAATCTAGACCAAGTGTAAATCTTACTTTTTAATCTCCCACAAATGCTGCCTTCTCACATGTTCTTGTAGAAACCCCTGACATCTATTCTTACACAAGCCACTCTTGCTTGCTGCCTGTGTTTGCCCAAGTTTTCTTCTATAAATGTGTTCCATATGCACTACTGCCCTATCCCACCAATGGGAAGTTATTTTGAGGGAGGCAGCTTTCCTATTAAGCTTATTTCCTACCTCCTTCAGGTAGAAAACAATGAGAATTACCTTCTAGTGCATTACAAAGAACTGTGAGTAACAGACATGCATGTGTTTCTTGGGTTATTTGATGGTGAAAATTGTTTCCAGGAAAACTGCCCCCGAGCCACCCATGTAACTGTAATGTGCCTGAATTCCTTGTTTGTTAAACAAGTTCTGTTATTTTTTTTTTAATGAAAATTTGGGTGAGTTTATTCTGAGCTGAGATGTGAGGACCACGGCCGGGGCCTTTCTTCCTTAAGGAAGAAAGGGCACCAAAGAAGTGGGGTGCACAGAATGGTTATATACCCCCAGAGAGGATGTTTCACATAGGATTGAAATGTCCCTTTTACAATAGTTGCGAGACTGCTCTGTCTGCACAGCGATTGATGGAAATAGCAGGTAGGTCTGCTGTCTCGGTGAACACAGCAGGGTGGCAGTCTGTTGTCTCGAACCCAGTGGTCACAGGTGAGCTGGGTGGTCAAAAGTGAGTGCAGCAATCAGTTCCTAGCCTAAGGAAAGATGCTTAATCTTTAAGGAAATGCCAACGTTGGGAGGAGAGGGAAATTCTGTTATTTTTTGCACACTGGAGTGTGAGCCTTCATACAACTTCTTCAAAAAACATTTTTTAAATACGATTTTAACTTTTATTAAAATTTTGACATCTTTCATGTGTATGTGTGTGTGTTTATATGTGTATACATATTCAGATTTTTAAAGTATAAACTACTGACATAGTTGTATTTACTGTGCACATATTATGTTGAATCTTGTTTATTTATAATTATTTTTTACCTAGGTTCCATGGTATTACATTTTCTTTACAACAACTTTTCATGTATTCATTCAACAAACTTTTACTGAATGCTTACATTAATATAGGACCATTCCAGGCAGTGGAGAGATAGCCTTGAACAGCAACCAGCTTCTTGCTTTTGGGTTGCTGGCATTCTTTCTGAAGAGAGAGAGAATAAGTAATCAAGTAAACAAGATAATTTCAGATAGTGATAAGCGTCTCTAGCAAAAGAAAGCAAGTTACTATGATGGAATGCTTGGGCAAGGCACATTTATTTAGATTGGGTTCTTTAGCACCAGAAAGAAATTTGAGCTGAGTCCCAAATGATGAAATAGTCAGCCATGAGCAGAGATAGGGGGAGAAATTTATGGATCAGCGGAACAGAAAGTGACAGTGCTCTGAAGCTGGAGTAGGTTTGGTGGCTGAGAAAATAGAAAGTGTGGCTAGAATGTTGTGAGCGTTGGGGAGTGAGACAAGGAGAAGGTCCAAAAAGAAAGATAAGGGCAGATTATGTGAGGTTTTACATGTCAGTGTAAGAAATGCTGTTATTCTAAGCACAATGAAATCCATTGGAGAGTTTTAGCTAACATTTGATGCAAGCAGGAACATAGTTTGCACTCTATAAATATTTGTTGAATAAATCAACAAACTATGTATTTAGTTAACCATTTCATAGAATACGCATTAGTTAACCATTTATAGAAGAAAATAAACATTTTTCTATTATAGGTCATAAATTTACTACATTTCACTTTTCTCTGTATAGTATTTTATTTTTGTCTGAGGTTGTGGCCCCAAAGTTTCTTGGATCAATAGAAAGTTCATAAAAGCATCTTTGTCCCCAAATGTCAGAACACGTTCCACATTGATTAGAAAAAAATAAAATGCAGGACCTTCCTCGGCTTATGGTATGAGATCACAGACAGCTCAAATTTGTTTTAGCAAGTCCGCATTTTAATATTGTATTGTATGTCAAGTTTCATATGTCTACTTTCATAGTACTTTGTGTCAGTTGCACATTTTGCATAAGTATTGCACATTACTTTAAGTGAACCACCAATGGAAACATCTTCATGAGTCAAAGAGCAAGAAACAATACAGTGATGTGCTGGCTAACAAAGGGGACACGTTCTGAGAAATGCATTGTTAGCTGATTTCGTCGTTGTGCGAACATCAGTGTATACTCACACAAACCTGGATGGTATAGCCTGCTACACACCTAGGCTACATGGTACTAATCTTATGAGGCCACTGTCATATGTGTGGTCTGTCGTTGACTGAAATGTTATTATGTGGTGCATGACCATATAGTGAGTTGTATCTGAGAGAATAATTTGAGAGTTTTTTTCATCTAGAAATACTACCGTTTGCTAAAATGTTAGAGATTTGATGATCTTAAAGACATCTCACAAGCTGTTACTGTCATAATGCTCAGACTGGAAGGTACATATTCTTTTCCCCCAAATGGGTCTGTATGAGCCCCATGACTTCCTTGGGAGCGGAACTGTCAGGACTAGAGCAGATATCTGTAAGAATGGAGGCTGTCCTCTTCTGGCTGGAATGTGAAGACCCTCAAAGTCTCGAGCCTTCCAGTACAGATTGTAATTTATGTCACACTCATTCTTCTTGGCAGGCTGGGCAAAACCATGTGATGCTAGAGCCCTGGGTGGGTGGCATGATGACTCTTTCCCCATATTCTCAGCAGATGGCTTCATCTATTACTTGCTGTGATGGCTTTTCTCTACTTGCCCCTTGCTCCCACCTACCTTCTCTGGTTTTTACTCTTGACTTCTTCCTTAAATGTTGGCATGTCTTTGGGTTTTATCTAGGGCTCTTTTTGCATCACATTCTACATACTCTCTTGTGAGATCTCATTCACTCCTGTGGCTTCAACTCATTTATAGGCAGATGACTTTCAAGTCTGTAGGTCCTTTCAGGACTCCCAAATCAGTGTGGCCAGAGCTGAAATGATCATTGCTCCCTCCCCCATCCACCTGAAATCTCACTTTCACTGTCCCCTATCTCAGTCAATAACCTCATTAAGCACCAAGCTGTTTCACACAGAGTCCTTGGAGTCATTCTTGGCTTCCTCCTTTTAATTAATCACTGACTCCCTTAAACTCAGCCCCTAGCCTTGGACAACGTAGCCCATGCTAATCTCTTCAGTCTTCCTTTTTTGAAGAAGAAGAAGAAGATTAACCCTGAGCTAACATCCGCCACCAATCCTCCTCTTTTTGCTGAGGAAGATTGGCCCTGAGCTAATATCTGTGCCCATCTTCCTCTATTTTATATGTGAGATGCTGCCACAGCATGGTTTGACAAGCAGTGCATAGGCCCATGCCTGGGATCCAAACCAGCCAATCCTGGACTACTGAAGTGGAGCATGTGAACTCAACCACTACACCACTGGGCCAGCCCCTCTTCAGCCTTCTTTGCAGTGTTTCCATTATGCTGTAAGATGCTCCAGCTCTGCTGGACTAATTCTAGCTCCTCAAACCTATTTTACAGATGTGCAACTAAAGCACAAAGAGGTAAAGAAACTTGACACAAGTTTAAATGGCAAAAGGCAGTATTCAAACCAAGAGAGTTTGGCTCCAGAGTCTGGATACATAACTATTAACGTTATGTGCCTCTAGAAGTACTAGGCTTTTATATATTATTTCCTTCACTAGTGAATAAGCTTCTTGAGGACCGGCTTCCTAACTTAATACGCTGAAATTCCAGCACCTAGCTCCATGTCTCGTACGTATTGAATAAAGATTTATTAAATAAAGAAAGGAATGAAAGTGTACAGGAAAGATTGGAAAAGTAACTATGAGGTTAACCACAAATCCTGGAAAATCCATTCTAGAAAGCTGTCCTCGCCTTCTTCCCATTTCCTCAACATTGCTGCTTCTACTCAGGCATTTGTAGAATCTTCAGAACCCCAGAAAGAAGTCTTACAAAATGTCATAATAGGAGTGGGGAGGAAGAATGAAAGAAAGAAGAAACAGGAAAAAAAAAGTGTCTCTTCTCTCCTTATAAGAGGAGCTTCCACTTCTCTAGGCTTTTATTTGTCACATTAAAGCAGAGTCTGGCACTTTCCTTGGTTTTAAAAGTATAGTTGTTAGTCGCTCTCAAGAGGAATCAAATATACCACGATAGAACCTATAGACCAGGTGCTAGAAAGACATCAGCTCAGCTCTCAAAGAAATGGGTCTCTGGGCTAGTTAAAATAGAAATAAACTTTTAAAATATCCAAAAAAAATATTATATGGCTATTTTATATAGTCATATTATAACCATATAATTTGATTTTCCCAGTAGAGAACCAAATAATCATAACTAATTCTTACTGAGCTGTTCTCAAGTTCCAGGCCCTGTGCTAAGCAGTTTCTAAGCCTATGGGTACTATTATCAGTTCTACTCTACAAGTGGGGAAACTGAGGCAAGGAGAATTGTTGAGGAACTTGCTTGGGATGACAGAGCAAATACATATATCATAGGGATTTGAATACAGGCTGTGTGCCTTTGAGCTTCTGTTGTTGACCCCGAAGGCTGTACAGTAGCTCCCCATGAAAATGGGCTTTCAAAAAACCTGATCCGTGATGAGTTGGGGGTAGGAGGTAATCTCTCACTGGCAACATTTTCCCATTTGGTGAGGGATGGCGAGGAGAGTCGTTTCTCGATTCCATGGCAGCCTTTTCCCCATCCATTTTACTTGTGGCTTCATCAGCATGCAACATGGAAAGGCAAGACAAGGGAAAACAGCCATAAAAATAAATGCAAAACTTAAAGTAAAGCCTGCTCAATCAGCTGCAGCTGCCATTAATTTCAATAAATATCCAATTAAATTCGTTGACAGGCAGCTCATGAATCTTGGAGAGAAATAGATCACTTCAACGAATCTGGAACCCTTTGGAGCCTTGCTGAGTAATGTAATCTTTCAATGTGCTCGTGCTTAATATTAATTTTAACTTGCTGAATATACTATGGATAATTTGGAAAATCTATGGGACGCAGTTTACAAGCTGCCTTTCCTTTTAAGAGGTGGAAAAGTGTAAAAGCAGAGTTGATTAAAATGCACATTTATTATTCATATACAGGCAGGAAATTGCTCATTCCTCATGACTTGAAGCATCTGAATGCTCATATCTTGATCAGGGGTTGCTTCTGGTTTAAGTTGGTGTCTGGTGATGGTTTGTATTAGCAGAGCTGTGTCAATATGCACAAAATCTGAAAAGAAAGTCTACCCATTTCTGCCCAACTTTGATATTAAAGCCACTGCTCAGGATCAAGCACACCTTTACCCATTTTACTAAACACCTCATTTCATATTTAGCTCAGCTGAGGCCAGGAAAATGGCAGCCCTTCATTATAATTTTAATAGCCATTTTATACATTTCTGTAACGCCATAAGAGGAGACTGTTTCTAAAGGAACTGAGGAATATAATCAGAATTGTTCACTACCCCATGACTTTATTTTTTCCTCCAGGTTTCTAAAACTGAATCGGAAGTCCAAGAAGACTTCACGGTGCATGTAGTCACATTTTATTTTTAAATACAAGCACCCAAATGTAAGAAATGGCCACATAAATGCAGTCCTTTTTGGGTTCTACACATAAGTCTGCCATTTCCCCCGTATAAGTTAGTCTATATTTGGTGTCATCCTAAGAATCAGCTACATTGTTGACATAGAGGCTGAAACGTTGGTAGGAGCTCCTGCTATCCTAGTACTTCCGTTATCTAGAGAGCAGCCTCTCCATTCTTTCTTCCTCCAGCCTTTGAGAGGTATGCAAGCCACTAACACTATTCGGAACTATTCAGTCCTTATCAAAAAGGGTACTAAAAGATTTTGTTATGCCTGAGTAAGAGGAATTAAAATAACAAAAATTAACAGTGAATCGCTAACACAACTTTTTCAGACTAAGAATTCAAAATAGACATTGTGTTTCATACATGGGGAGAATAAATGACCTAATTGGAATTGAATCTTGCTCCATGCCAAACTCTTTCATCTCTCTATGAATATCTCTGCTTTCTCTGCTTTTTGTTGTTACTGTTTGTTGCTGTTATTGTTCAAATGTGTCCACGGCCTAGCTTCTTATATGGCACAGAGTGGTTGTATAATAAATGTTGAATGAATAAATACATCAGTAAATGCATGAATGAAAGCTGGTATGTTTCAAGTTCCAACAGCATTTTAAAGTTTCTTCTAGCTTTTCCAGTCTTCTTAGTTCACTGGAAATTCTCTGTCTTGAGAAGTCTAGGGGTACCTAACTAACCTGGGCATTGCCTATAGCTTCTCAGTCTTCGGTTAGAAGACTGTCACATTTTCATTTATTCATTCATTCTTCCATTTACTTGCTTATTCATTTATGACGCACACTGGTTATGTGCATACACGATCCTAGGTAAAGGAGATCAAATGATGAATGAGGTAGTTCCTGTCCTCGAGGACTTCAGAGTCTAGAGCACTCTGATACGAACGATATAATACAACTCAGCACACGATGGAATGCAGTGCAGGACCCATCCATAATCCCTTATCTGACACTCTTGGGGCCAGATAGGTTTCAGAATAAAGCATTCTTTTCAGATTTAGGAAGAGAATCTGGTGACTATATTGAATATTTTTTAACACTCCCAGTGAGGTCTCTTTAGTACTCTAAAGCCACACACATCAATATTTCTACAGCAAAATGTATAACTATTCTCACCAAATGGGATATGTTTGTACTAACCATTAAAAAAATAGTTTTCAGAGCTCTTTGTACTTTACTATTATGGGCAAGAACTTTGGGATCTGTACAATTCACTACAATGTAATGCAAAGCATACAAGTGGGGAGGAGTTGTTTTGGGGTAATGAATGTGCGTATGTGTGGGGTGGATGCTATTCCAATCTGGGGTGTGGATGAAAGGCTTCCCAGAGCCCAAAAGCTAAGTAGGAGTTGGTCAGGTAGGGGCAAGAACTTTTAATAGGATGGGGAAAGATGCTCCTGCAGAAGCAGTGTGATGTACCAAGGCACATATATAAAGCACTGCAGAAAGAAGGAGCACAGTGCATTCTTGAAACTTCCAAGTGATGTGGTCAATGAGAAGATGGGGAGCATGAGCAGTGAGGCAGCATCTACCCCGTTGGAGAAATGAAGGATAAGAAGTGCTAGGGCTCATTCCTGAGTGAGCTGCCAAGTCCCATCTCCTCAGTAACTGATCATGGTAACTGCTCTTCTCTAAGCTGCAAAGAAGCTGCCTCCCAATGGCAGGTCGGCATTGCTATGAGCTAGAAGCATACCTTCCTTGACCATAAACTTTCCCTCAGGCCCACACTGCACAGCAGACTCTCCCTCCTGCCTCTGGCAGCCTGGAACCACAGTTTCCCAACTGATTGTCTGCTTTATAACCAGGTTCTGAGACAGTCTCGTCATTTCAATGCCCTTATTGCTGAGAGTTCTAATAAACCCACTGCAGTTTAGAATCATTGATGTATATGATTCAACTCTTTAATCACCTACACTATTTTAATCATAGGGTTAGATGGTTCTGTTTTTCCTTCACCTCATTCGCCTTTAATTATATCAGGAACTGTCTATGTAAGTTCAAGCCTTGCACCCATCTGCAAATGTAATCTTCACCTCTAATTTCGTTTTTATTTTCAGCATTCCTCTCCCACCTTCTGAATTAAGTAGGAATAATAGCAGCTAATGTTAATTTTGGTCTTTGAACCTGAGGTAATCATAAATTTGCCATTTACTAACCGTAACATCAGACAAACTATTTAGCCTCTCAGATGATTTCTTCTTTTGTAGAAAGGAAATACAAAAAGACAAGAGGCACCTCATTGGGTTGTTGTCAAGATGCTGCATGTGAAATGCCTGGCATATACTGCGTACTCATTAATGGCAGGTAACTTTTATAACATAACTGCCTCCTCCCTTGTTTATCTGAGTATAGATTGTGTGGTTGTTATGCTCATTTTGTCTCATTGAGATCATAGAATAAAGTTTCTTCTGAATGGAACATTCTTTGGGGCCGGCCCGGTGGTGCAGCGGTTAAGTTCGCATGTTCCGATTCTCGGTGGCCCGGGGTTCGCTGGTTCGGATCCCGGGTGCGGACATGGCACCGCTTGGCAGCCATGCTGTGGTAGGCGTCCCACATAGAAAGTAGAGGAAGATGGGCACGGATGTTAGCTCAGAGCTGGGCTTCCTCAGCAAAAAGAGGAGGACTGGGAGTAGTTAGCTGAGGGCTAATCTTCCTCAAAAAACAAACAAACAAACAAACAAACAAAAACAGAAAATGAATGGAACATTCTTTGTGTCAGTCAATTTGGGGCAAATTGGTTCCTCAGATAAGAAACCAGAACTTGGAAACAGGTTTTCTACAAGTGAGCATAAAAATTGTCATTTCTTTCTGATCTTCATTTTCCAGGATTTGGACTTATGGAGGACAAATTTATGAGTATGTGCTCCAGGCTAGTGGGTGATATGATGCTGTAAGAGTAGATCAGATAGATGAGACATACTTAAAGAAATCCAGATCTCTTAAATGAGATGACTTAATTCTGAGATTCCCCATGCAGGGCTGCCTCACTGCACAACTCCAAGAGATGTCATTGTCACCCCAGCTTATGTGCATGACATCCTCTGGACTTGGACAGTGCACAGCCTGTGCCACCATAATGTACCACATTGCCTGGGTTTGTTACTTTTGTGTTATCCAGAGTTTTTGGTAAAGTCTTATTTCAGTATTCCAGACTTTGCTTGGCTGTGCTATAGGAAAGACAAGGAAAAGCCAGGAGGTTAAATGAGAAACAGACCATAAACCACCTCTTCAAGGTACGTATGGGGAGCAGGGTTACTTAATGAAAGAAGGGGAAGGTAAATTTGGGGGTCAAGGGTCAAGGCCATGAGCTATGTCTTCTTCTTCCTATGTAGAGACACTGCCACCAGTCATAATTTTAATATTATTTTATATTTTAAGAGGAAATTGTGCTTTCCTCTTAAACATCTCTTTCCCCAACTTTTTCTCTTTTAGTTCTGTGTGAGCACTTTCCCATCTGGAACCTCATCTGCTTCTCTCAACAACCGTTGTGATAGGTTCTTTTAGGGAAGCTGAGTTTTGTATTCTGATGGAGATAATTTCTACCTTCAGGTATTAGAGCTTACAAAAGGAGTAAGCAACTATGACATGATTTAGATCAATCCTTGTACTCATCGCAGCCCAATCTGCTTTATTATCTATGTGCAGTCCTGTGACAAATACTACTGTGGTTATGTTTTAGAAAATGTAAAATCTTTAGAAACCTGGAGAGAGTCCAACAGTCATAATGAATTTTGCCAACTTCCTGATATTCCTCTACAATCTCCTCTTTTAATCAATGGTAAATGTTTGAGAGAAGTTTGGCAAGGGTTTGAGGGCCAGGCTTCAGTCACAGGACACAGGAAAGAATGTCTAATTGTCGAAGAAATGTCTAGAAATAAAAGATATAATGTGTAAATCAATCTAGATTTGAAGTACTAAAATGTGCTGAAGAATTACAGTTAAATTGGCCGACTGGGTGCTTCTTTGACTTAACGAAAATTGATCAACAAGAGTCTGCCAAGTGCGTTTGAGAAGGTGTACTTTGAATGTATTTTGAAAGACATGACTTAGTGGGTGAGGACAATAGCATTTTGCTAAGAAGAAGAAACAGCAGTAAACAAGTTACACACATGTGAAGATTAGCCATTGTTCCTAACTAAAGCTGAGAGTGTGTTCCAGAGAGGGATAGGGTAGAGGAGGATTGGGTATTTAGAAGTTCCTGGGGAAGAGAAGAGGAGCTTGAAAAAAATTAGGACTTTAAAGTGCCTGGGAGGACACTGAACTCAAAAGCAGAAGCAGTCTGAGAATGGAAATGTCACCCTTAATAGTATAACAGGAACGTTATATTACCTCATGAAGGAAGTATGAATGGGAATGGGAGAAACCACTGAATCAGAACCATCATCTACCAGACAAATGCATCACTTAAGCTTCAGAAGGAATCTTGGTGAAAGTGTATGTCAGGACTAGGCAGTGAATTACATTTGAGATATTTGCAGAGGGAGAGAAAGTTAATATTTCTTAAATGCTGTATGATTCTGCAAGGATGACGACAATGGTGGCAGCATAGATTTTGGATCTTCCTGAATCCCTACACTGAAACAGAAAAAGCAGAGATAGCAAGCAAGAAAACAAAAAGCATGAAAAGCATTTACAAATACTAAATGACAAAGCATCCCCATGAAGCCCAAAATATAAGCAGTTTGAGACAAATGACCAACAGCAAGGAGACTGTGATGTTGGCATTTGTAGGAGAAAGAAAACAAAAGCAGGGAAGAGTCAGAAAAACCCGAGAGGAGGACAACTCAAAACAGCTGAAAGGTATTCACTAGAAAATGAAGTGCACAAATTAAAACTGGCAGGGATTTCACCACACCCAAAACAGGTAAATTAAGGGCATCTCTGATAAGTTTTCAAGGGCCAGACACAACCTAGTCCTTGAAAACTCTTGAAACTGGACAGCTGGAGCATTCTTCCATGACAGGGTGTCAGACTTAGGATAAACTGTGGAGAGTAGAATCAACATGGACTATCATAAGGAGAGTTGCAACAAAGGGAAGAGGTTTAGTTAAAAGAAGCACAGGGAACGAAGCCCTCTACTTTCAACGTTCACAGAAACAACAGAAGAGGGAGCACCACAAATTAAAGAAAAAAAAGCTACCTGAACCCAACCTTTGCCTAACAGTACAAATAAACTAACTTCACAAGAAAATAAACAACAGAAAAGTAGCAATGCCAAATAGCACACAAAATTAACATGAGAAAAGCAGAACATGAAGAGTAATAACATGCTACAGCCGATAAAATAAGACAGTTAGATGCAGAATAACACCCCTACAGGCAATGAAATCACACCAGAAAGATATCTTCCAAAAACGGATTAAAACTGTAAACACTATTTAAAAGCAACTAAAGGGAATTAAGAAATGCATATAAAACATGAAGGACATGTAAGTTTTAAGTAGACAGACTCATTAGTAGGGGATAGAACTCAAGAAAGACTTCAAAATAAAAGAAAAAATTATCAGAAAATAACTAAACTGGAGAGTTATATAACAGTAAGTAAACACAACAAATAATGCCATAAGAAAAATAAAAAGGAGAAAAAATAGTTAAAATTAAAATGAAGGAAGTTATAAAAAGGCTTTGACAAATATTAAAAAACAAGAAATAAAAGACATACCATACAGAACTAGGAGTCACTGAACAAGAGAGCCAAAGCCAGGAGACAGAACAGTTAGTAAACACTATAAGTGAATGGAACTTTCTTAAAATTAAAAAAATAATAAGTGAAACATTAAGAGTATACTATATACTTGAGAATTTTGGCTGAGAACATACATTCTAGTAAAGACAAGCCAGATTCCCATGACCCAGTGGTGAATCGGGTGGCAGAGGGAATACTCTAGCAGGAATGATGCATCAGAAACTGCAGAGGTATGGAAAAATAGTGGGTAAAAAGATAAGAATATTGGATGACTATTTTTAAACGCCACTGATATGCCACAAAAAAGGTAAAGAACAGCTGAGAATGAGTACTGGGCAATTGAAAGACAGGTGTGAAGGGATAAGAGCACAAACAAAATTGCTATCAATATACAAAAACTCAGAAAATACTCTTCCCATGAGCCCCTCCTAAGGGAATCTATTGGAGAGTAACCTTCAGACAAACAAAATGACTAAACAGACATCTGTACAAGGACTGTTGATGTGTATTGAATATATAGTTACTAGGAGAGCTAAGCTTACATAAGTGTTAAAATGGAGACTTTGTAGTATGTGTGATGATCTGACAACTGAGATATAGTACAACTACTTAAAAATTGGGGTATACAGAAGGATAGCATATATAACTTTTTAAATCTTTTCACTAATCATAATTGATGCTAATAGTGTTCTCAGATTATTGTATTGACTATAAAATAAAACAAACAAGTAATCTTGGGTTATTCTAATTCTACAATCCCCTGTGTTATTCAGAATCGGGATTTTTAGTGTTGTAGAAATGAGATATTCATTCAGCTTGTGGATTAGTGAGCTTTTGTTCCAGGAATGAAAGATAAAGCACTGAAGAAGGTAGACAGGTGAGTTGGTTATTCTCCTTTCTCCTGCCCCTGTCGGAATCCATTCTCCTCACCTTCTCTGATCTGCTCTGTGCTGCTGGGGATGATCCCTACGGAATGAATCTTCCAGCTCCCAGGTCCTTTGGTTTCTATTTGGGTTTGGTCAGCAGAAGACACCATCAAGAGATTGGAGGACAGGAAGAAGGAGAAAACAATGTATGTCTTGCCTCACTCTTTCCCCACTTCTATACTACCATTCTGGCAGTGGCTTTATGCTTCTGCAACTACCACTAGGATTCCTCTGCTTCTGTTAGATTATAATCCAAAGCATAAAATATCCATGAGCCTATACTGATATAAATAAATGATTGAATAAATAAATAAATGAGGTGAAGACATCTGTCTCCTATGAAGAAGACTTCCAAATAATTTACGTAGATATTCCATCCTTAAGGAAGTGAGACTTAGGGACTGGCTCTGTGGCCGAGTGGTTAAGTTCGCACGCTCTGCTGCGGCGGCCCAGGGTTAGGATCCTGAGTGCGGACATGGCACCGCTCGTCAGGCCACATTGAGGTGGCGTCCCACATCCCTAAAAGAGAGGTGATAAAGACTAGGGAGCCACAGAAGCTGAAGGCCAGGAGAAAGGCCTTGGGGGAGTGGTGGTGGAAGACTTTTGGACGCAAAGATGTTCAACTTCTGGCAGAAGTACAGGCCCAGCCAGGTGGCCACAAGATGTACCAGGGTCAAACTCACATTGAGGAACACGATGTAGACAGACACCAGCAGACTGAGGAGGAGCCTGGTGTGGATGTGCCTGTTGCCCAGCCTGGGAGAGGTGTTCTCCTGTCCACAACCAGGTGAGCAGTCACCACCAGAGCACACATCAGCTCCACCACCCCCACCCTTTCCAATGGCAGACTCTTAAAGACAAAACATTACAATTGGTTAGAAATTCAGGCCTGTGGTAGGGCAGGGGTAGATATTTTAGTTCCAAAGGGGTTTGGAATTTCTCAGATCACTTCATTTGGGCCTCTCTTTGCTTTGCCCATGAGGTGACCCCTTGGCAAGCAGCCCAGGTGTCCAGGGCTAGTGCTGAAAGTGGGAATAATGAAGCAGGATGTGGTAGAGTCTCCCTGGTAGAATATCACACTGCTTCCTTTCAAGGGGTCTTTATTCAAACTCTTTCTCTGGTATAATTGCATTTGCAAAAGATGTGTGAAAAGGGGGCAGGCCACGTGGTGTAGTAGTTAAGTTCTCCACTCCACTTTGGTGGCCAGGGGTTTGCATGTTCAGATCCTGGGCACAGATCTACATACAGCTCATCAAGCCATGTTGTGGCAGAGTCCCACATTCAAAATAGAGGAAGGTTGGCACAGATGTTAGCTCAGAGCCAATCTTCCTCACCAAAAAATAAAAGTGTCAAAAGTCCTGAGGAGAATCTTAAACTGTGAAACAACACATAATCTAACAGAATGCAGAGTCAGGGCCTCCTTCCTGAGAGACGCAAAAGCCAGAACTCCAGTCCTAGCTTGAATCTTACGAGCTGTGGGACCTCATTTGCATTACTTACACTCTCTGTGCCTCAGTTTCCTCATATGTAAAACAATAATATGAATAGTAGCTAGTTCATGCATTTGAGGATGGGTCATGCCTGGCACACATGGGTGCTGTCTTCTTAGTGATCATGAGTTATAATAACTCATTTCAGAGGCCCTCTGAGTGGCAGGATTATCTTTTATGTATTTTCTAAAACTGTTTAATGAGCACATATACATTTCAGTTTAAATAAACCTTTATATTATACTTTTGCCAGCTTTCTGTTTTAAGGTTAATTTAAACTGTTCTTCAAGAAAACTTTCTGAGGGGCTGGCCCCGTGACCAAGTGGTTAAGCTCACGCACTCCGCTGCAGGTGGCCCAGTGTTTCGTTCATTCGAATCCTGGGCACGGACATGGCACTGCTCATCAAACCATGCTGAGGCAGCATCCCACATGCCACAACTAGAAGGACCCACAACAAAGAATATACAACTGTGTACCGCGGGGCTTTGGGGGGAAAAGGGAAAAAAATAAAATCTTTAAAAAAAAATTCTAAAAAAAAAAAAAGAAAAGAAAAGTTTCTGGTATAAGTTCAGAAATGTTACTGCTTTGTATTTGAATTAACTGTTGGTTACTGCAAAAGAGTGGGTCTTAACCAGGGACAATTTTGACGATTTGATTTGTCCATGACTGGAGACATTATTAGTTGTCACAACTGATAATGAAACATTCTACAATGCACAGGCAGCCCCTTTACAACAAAAACTTTTCTGGCCCATAATGTCATTAGTGCCAACATTGAGAAACCACCGCAAAAGGACATAGGAAGCAGGAATCACTAGTAGACAAAGGAATTTCTCTTCCAAAGGTAGTTAGGTGAAGACAACAGGCAGCCTGGGGACAACAGGAGTCAGGCTCATTGTGCTGATATTTGATTGTTGCTCGTATATAATTCTGAGCTTTCTTTCTATGCTGGTGTTTTGTAGGGAGGGTATCCAAAGAGCCAAGGGAAAGAGAACAGAAGAACCAGAGAAAATGATAAGTTTATCCATTTAACTCTAAAAGAATAAAATGCTTATGAAAAAGAAAAAAGCCAGGGGCCAGCCCAGCGTCATAGTGGTTAAGTTCGTGCACTCCACTGCAGCGGCCTGGGGTTCACCGGTTCAGATCCCAGATGGGGACGTGCACACCACTCATCAAGCCATGCTGTGGTGGCATCCCACGTATAAAGTAGAGGAAGATTGACACAGATGTTAGCTTCGTAACAATCTTCCTCAAGTAAAAAGAGGAAGATTAGAAACAGATGTTAGCTCATGGCCAATCTTCCTCACCAAAAAAAAAGCCACTGATACATAAGAAAAATCTTTTATAGGGGTTTTGATGCCAAGTTGATTAGAAATCTCAAAGCCATCTTGGAATGGCTCTAACTCTAAGCCAGAGACTGAGTGGAAATAAACGTCCCACTTATTCCTTCCTTATTAAAATACTAACCACATGTACTGTAAAATGAAGCAGGGAGCTTTAAGAAGGAAGTTTTAAATGAAAGCAGGCTGTTAGAAAAGTAGCTACTTTACTTAAATATCTTTATATTTTACTTATTTTTTATAAACACGGGTTTAAAAACCTAGAATAACTGTATCACTAGAATCAGAGATACCCAAGCTGTTGCATCTGGTTTTTAAGCATCTGAGCTAAAGACATTTGGGACAATTTGGTTTATTGTTTAGTGAAAACTCTCTGCCCTCCCATTGAGGGTGGAGTGTGGTTTTCCATCCCCTTGATATTGGACTGGTCGTGTGGCTTGCTTTGACCAATGCAACGCCAGGAGTCAGGAACCAAACAGAAGCCCAAAATGTGCTTGTGCAATTTGCTCTGCCTCGTGTCCCATAGGGAGTCACCAGAAGAAGAACATGCCCTGGTAGCTGCTGCCCCTTCGGCTTAGACCGTACTAAAATGCATGTGGAGTACCCAATCTCCAGCCTGGAGCCAAGCCTGCAGCCTACAGCTGAGCTACTTGGCCTAACTCAGCCTGGACCAGCTGAAGCATGACACACCTGCACACCTATGAGCTTGAGAATAAATGCCTGTGATTGAAAACCACTAAGCTTTAGAGTGGTTTGTTACACATTATGCTGGCAATAGCAGTAATAGGTCAACAGATCTTTATAGGTTTTTCTTTTAAATGAACTCACCACAAATGGGATTCCCATTAGATATTTGTAAATTCATCTCTTTTTCTCCCTAGAGGGAGAAATGATGCGGGGTCGGTGAGCCGAGGAGTCAAAAGAAAGATTTCTTGGACTCTCAAGGTCTGGCAGTGGTGCTCTTTTATTTAGAGAATAGTGTGGAATAGCATGGGGACAGGACCCATGGGCAGTCAGAGCTTCTGCTGCATGGGGACAAGACCCATGGGCAGTGAAGAGCTGTAGGCATGGGGACAGGACCCATGGGCAGTCAGAGATCCTGCTGCTGCCCTGAGTTGAGGTAACCCTCAACTAATTTTATAAGGCTAATTTTATAAGGCATGGGTACGTGACTTATTTTTACTGGAAAAAGAAAAGATGATGTAAAAAGTCATTAAATGATTTCAGTGCAGATGGGGTCTGGTTATTGTATGGTCATATAACTTTAGATACGAATCTGGCCATATAGATCGGCATGTAGGTGAGGATGCCCTGGGCTTCTCTCCCTGGGGCAGCCCTAATTCATACCATAAAAAAATCCACTGGGTCATACAGTTTGGCATGTAGGCCAGGTCACCTTGGGCTTCTCTAGCTGGGGCAGCCTTAATCCACATCATAATGACTACTACTTCGATGTTTTGAGTTGCTGACCCAAATATATGTTTGACAGAGCATGGAATTGGCTGCATGAGGGCAGACTTCTACAAAGATCAGTTTCTACAAGATGCAGAAAGTTCTTTTAAATCTCTTTAGAATTCTTTCAGGCATCTGAGTCAGAGTGACTTTTCTTAGGAACTTCCCTGGGCTGCATATGGGGCTTTGAAATAAAATAAGCTCTGAGTTAGAAAACAATTGATACAGCAGTCCTATCTATTGCCTTCTGGGGAAAAGCTGAGTGGCTTCATTACTTAGATCTTTGAGTTTCCAGGAACATTTCTTCCATTTGGCTTGTGAGATTAGGGATTTAGCAAAGAAGGGACAAAACAGCACTTAGATAGGCAACCGATGAGCTGCTTAAACAAAGTTTATTGATTCTTTGCCATCAGAAATCTCATTTACATAAAATGAGGAATAATTAAATGGCATCTTAATTGTGATCTCTCCTAATTTAATTGAATTTCAACACTTAGGTCAGTGGCTGGAGTGCAAAGGCAATTTCTTCTAGAAAGGTTTTTAAATTAATTTTCCTTCTTATTCATAGGAAGGGGGTGATATCACTCGATGTGGATGAACTATGAAATGAACCTGTGTCAGATTTTGGATCAGTATGTTGACATGGGCTCAAGAAACTCAGGAAGGTTTCTAGCTGTGTTTAGTGTATTTCATGGTCCCTGGTGAGTTTAGATGTGCAGGCAGATGTAGAAGGAAGGTCCTGCTATAAGCTACAGACATTTGCCTTTTGTCCTCTTTTTCTCCTGAGTCTTGGGTCGACAAAATGATCTTGAGAAGCAGCCATCTAAAGTTGAGGCCACTAAAATCAGAGGATGCTGGAAACTGAAGCCATCTGAGAGGCCAGCAAAACTAGTTCAACCTGCCGTATAAAGAAATGGAAAACCTCAGAAAGCCAGTGATACCCAAGGCTGTACAGACTGAATTCCAGAGCTGAATGGTCCATGTAGATTCTCTGATTCCTAATTCTAGGTACTTCCCAAATAGGTTTAAAGAAGATTGTCTGACTGAAAGCTCCTGAACACAGAAATCATTAATTATGGTCATTTTTGAATAAGGTGTGACTTACTGGCCTTCAAAGACGGAATTAGTTGATGCCTTTAGTTGGCTGTGGCATCAGCACATCCTTGGGGCCCTTCTGCATGGGAAAGCCCACCTGAGCATTGTCTTTCCCACTGGGAAAGAGTCTTGTCTCTCCTGGCCCTGGCCCATTCTGGAGTTCATGTTTTCTGCAAGATCTATTCTGACAAAGCTGCCCTGGGTGCCCTGTGGCCTCAAGATCATGTATATCGAGGTAGTGTGGCTGCCCAGGACAAGAGTGTAGGTCAGTGGCTCCTGGCAGGTGATGGTTACATAAGCATTCTGCCAGCCATCCGAGCGGAAACGACGGCCCTAGCACTTCCGAGAGAAGAGAACACGCCATGGGCAGCATGCGGCTGGGGTGCAAATGTGCACATGCTCACTGGCCTGGCGGGAATCTTTTCCGGTGAAGTGATTTTTCACATTGTCAGAGGAAGCACGAGAAACGGCTCGGTCATCTGCTAGTCTCAGGGTGCCCGAAAACACAAAGTGGTTCAGCTTTGGCTGGGCTTTGAGGGGGCTGGGGTCCATTTATTTTTATAGTTATTTATTCTTTGCTCTCATTTCAAGTGGCAAGTACTCGATTCAGTTTTCTCAGCGGAGCAAGAACAGACTGATTGGCCCTCTGGGTGTTCGGGAATGAAAGGTCATCCATCCACTCTGCAAACACATCCACTCGGGCGGAGAAAGTCCAGACAGTCTGTGACCTGGAAAAGCTCCTCACGTGGTGCCCTTCAGCCAGGCTAGTCCAAATGCTTTCCTTGGAGGGTCGAGAAGCCGGGAGGACTCACGCAAGATTCAGATACAGATTGGGGTCTTAAACCAAAAAGAGAGAGAGGAGGGGAGAAGGGAGTTAATGAATATAGCAGGAGGGAGAAAATTGGGATAGGAAGGATGTGGAGAAGATTGGGGAGGTGGTAGAGGGCAAGTATTGCTTTTCTCCCCTGAGAAATGTTTCTATTAGGACAGCGTCTAGGCCAGAAAAAAAGCAGGCCTCAGTTCCATGGTACTGGTTAACGCCAAATATATTTACTTCCAGAATTACAGTTTTGTTTATTCATCAATCAGTGAGCAATGTAACATGGTGTCTAAAAGCTCAGATTCCTGAGTCTAACAGACATGGATTTGAGTCTCATCAAGGATTTACTGTGTTCTCTAAGGGCTTTGCTTTCTCTCTGTAAAATGAAAAAGGAGTGGTAGTTGCTTCATAGAGTTATTGTGAGTATTCAATGAGATAATATGTGAAAGTGCTTAGCCAAATGTCTAACATGGTCACTTCTCAAGTACTAGCTGTTAGTATTTAATGAGTACCACAAGGGGCATAGCACCAACTGAATTTAAAGAGACACAAAGGATAATTTCCCTAAAGGAAATTATAGCTGGCTTGAGGATGTAAGATTAACACACATGAAGCAATACTAATCAGCCCAAGGCAGTATAAAATGTTTGGGACACACTTAAGTTCTTCATGGCTTTGCAAAGCCCACAGTCATGGAAAGCCAAGATAGTATGGCCCATCATTAGTTAAGCAGTACATATAGCTAAGTGCTAGAGATTCACAGTTGTAATGTGCATAGAAATCAGAGAGCTCCTGATAATATAGATCATAGCTCAGTCCTGGAGTGGGGCCTTGGAGTCTGTACTTCTGAGAAGCTCCTTCGTGATGTCCTCAAACAAAAAAATTTTATAAACTAGTAAAAAAAATTTACTAGTCCTCAAACCACTCATGGAGTAGCAAGGACCTAGAGAGGTGTTAGACTATGTTCCAGGCAGCTGATGTGCCAGCCCAGTGATCAAGTTCTTGTGCTACCCCTATCAAGTATTAAACACAGAGGAGGATTAAAATAAGAAGAAAAGAGAGTCAAAAGAAACAGGCCACAATGTCCCTACTCACCAGGAGTTTTTTTTTTTCCTCCTAAATTGTCATTAATCAGGAAAATATTATCACCGTCACCATCACCACCACTGTTATCTACCTGAAACAAGTAGGGAGAAAATACTCATTGAGCAACTATGTGATGATCCAGGACCAAATCTTCAATAAGTGGTAAGCAGAAATGGATAAGAGAGCAATCACTATGCAGCAGGACCCCTCAGGAAGGGTTTCCTAGGTAAGTGGCATTTAAGCCAAAATCTAAAAGAAATGACAACAGGGAGTAGAGGAGGAAGATGGTGACAAAGCTCAGAAACAAGGTCACCCAACTCTGTATCCCTTTACTTCCTGCTCTTTATTATCTCACAGCTTCTCAGGTGTTGCTCTCTGATTACTTTTTGGATAAACTCACTCAAGCATTTTTGTGGCTGCCCGCCCCCCTCCCCCAAACACACACACAGTAGATTACTCTCTCCTCCTGTATAGGGATCAAAATTCTATTCTTCTTGAGTCTTCAATTTATTATTAGATTAAATTTAAGCCATGTTTTCTTTTCCAGAAAGGAAATAAAGCCCAGAGGAGTCAGTTCCCCAGGTTGCAGACCATGAAAATGCTTTTGATGTTAGAAAGCATTGCAGAAATGCAGAACTAATTGACATGTCATCCACATAGGTTGTGTAATTCTAGGTAACGATGTGTGTTTATTCTGATTTATAATAATACGAGGTACATAGGATGAGCTTCCTTGGTGAGGAAATGAAAACTGCTTTGGTATCTTATCCAGCTGAGCAGATCTTAAAACATATGCTTTAAATTATCCCTTCTTCTCTGGTATTTTTCCAAAGTCCTACAAAGAGAGTTATACCCACTTATCTCCAGGAAGCAAATTGAGGGAGAAATCAGACAGAGGTAAAGTAGCTGGTTTATTGCATACATGGATCTGTTCTGTAAACCTCATGTAGAGACAGGAAGGGCATTTTGCTCCTGGGACCAGAACAAAAAAAGGATTCGGAGAAGGAGACCTGATCAACCCACAGACGTTGATCACTGGCAGAATAGAGGGCTCCCCATTGGAGTGGTTTCAGGAGTTTTAAAAGGATTCCTTAGACTACAAAACCACCCCCATCAAGCTTACTTATGACAGAAATTTATAGAATATGGAACAAAGACTTTGGTTTTGTAATTGGAGAGATTAATAATAATCGCCTGCATTTTGGAGCCTTTTCACCTTTGATGGCATGACAACAGCCAAATACAGCAGTAAGGACTCTAATACTTTGTCTTTTTTGAAACCACTTTTCCCTCAATATTGGCTTTTATGTTTTATAATGGCTTTTGTGCTTTATCACTGATTTGTATCTTGCACTCTGATTATTTCTACTTTAACAATCTGTGTTTCAAAGGTCATGTGGAGAAATCAAAGTGCCTTTTCAAATGCTAATGGCTTGGGTTGTCTTTTATTTTGTCTTTTTAATTTTTTTCATCCTATTTGCACATCAGTTGGAGGCTGACTTTCTTAGAAAGGAGGATTCTCTGTTTATCGACCAGCTAGGGAGTTCTACATGTTGCTGACTGGACCCTTTTTAGGCAATGTCATAAGCTGGCTTCCCATGCAAGGAAATTTCAAAACAGCAATGTATATTCAAACACAAGAATCCTTAATTGCTTTTCAAAATATCCCTTGAAGTCTGGCCATTTTTCCCCAAGCAGACATGAGGTGGGGATAGGAAAAGACATTCTGAAATGGGAGAAAGGCAGATTTCATCATCTCGAGTATCATTAGTTTTGCTGATGAAAACTAAATGAAAAAAGGTGTAACACCTCAGGGCAAAAGAAAAGACCATCACCCCGTAGCTCCCCAAAAAACAAGATGGCTCAGATTATGAAAATAGCATTTAACTTGGGTGTTCCTATTCTCCCCACTGAGAACTCGGAAAGCCAAAGACTGGAAAGGTGAGGAATCAGTTGACAGGCCAAGTCTGGAGCCTCTGACCTCCTTTCTTCCACTCCATCACAGCTCATTATATCTGAGAAACAAGTCAGGGACCAATTCTCCCTAAGGAGTGGAGCTATCAAGCTAGACTATACTAAGATAGCTGTTTAGGATAGCTTTGACAAATCTCAGCCAAGTCATTAGGCAGTCCCTGAGCAGAAGTTGCCTGTTAGAGAAGTCCAGCATTGGGCCAGAATGGCCCAGCTCCTATTGCCCCACCATTTCCAGAGTAGCCCCACCATTGCAGGCATTGGCTGGGAGTAGCTTGAAGGTAGCAAGCCCTCTGCATGTACACTGGGATGGAAGTGAAAGTACAGCTTTCAGGAAGCTGTGAATAATTATGCCTGTTGCCACTAGTCCTCTTAAAGGGAGATCTGAGTAGCTCACTGTCAAGGGTAACCAATGGGCTCTTAGCTATGCATAAAGCTCATCCTATGAACACAGGGAATAATTATTTTTATAAGAGAAATCAATGTGAACTCATGGGAACAAAAATAAGATCATAAAAGCAGTAGAATTTATAAAAAAGAGTACAACATGCATGTAGGCATAGTGTCATTAAAAACTAAAGCTTAAAAAGAGGTAGGGGGAGGTGCTGGCCCAGTAGCATGGCACTGAAGTGCGCATGTTCCACTTCAGCTGCCCGGGGTTCTCTGGTTCAGATCCCAGGTGCGGACATGGCACTGCTTGGCAAGCCATGCTGTGGTAAGCATCCCACATATAAAGTAGAGGAAGAGTGGCACGGATGTTAGCTCAGGGCCAGGCTTCCTCAGCAAAAAGAGGAGGATGGCAGCAGATGTTAGCTCAGGGCTAATCTTCCTCAAGAACAACAAAAAACAAAAATGAGCTAGGGGAGAAAAGGACTTTTTTTTAATAAGCACATTTGGAGCATGAATAGAAATGAGAAAACTGTAGCTCCTTTTCTTGGAAAAGATGGAACAACACCAAAGTATTCATTTACTCACTCAACCAAAATCTATTGGATATCCCAAGACACAGAGAATTGAGCCAAGCACCAGGATAAAGGTAAGAGATATTTTCTCTTTTTCACTAACGTATGGTGGGTCATAGACCCTTTAGATGATCTTTTTAAGCTGTAGACCAAAGATGGCAAAAGGTCTAGGAGGGAGCGTGTGGGGAGAAAAGGACGTTAAGTGGTGAAAGGAAGAAGGAAGAGGAGACACACAGCATATAGTAAGTAGCCACAAAAAATTTGTATGAAAGTTCATGAACCTCCTAATAAGGGGGAACCCTAGGTTCTTGAGTTTGCTAGATTATACACTTTTAGTTCATACCTGTCCTCTCTGATAGAAGAATGGTTTTTCAGACAGGAACGAATAGAACAAATATTCACTAGAATAAGTTGTAAAAACATTGTAAGAAAGTACCAGCTGCTCTTGGTGTGTTTCTGCCTTTTGGTTGTAACAAATTTCATCTCAGGATACTCAGGGGGTATATATAAATAACACTGCTAACTCACACTCTGTTTTCTTCAAGAAAAACATGGAGAACAGAACTCATGTTGGATAAATGACACAATATCTCCAAAGGGGAAAAATATAGATAAACTGACAAACCTGTTATTAATCCTAAGCAATATTCTAGAACAGGTTATGCGTACTTAGAAGTGGAGAAGTGGTCACCAGTAACCAGCATGGGTTTAGTAAAAGCAGAGCATAATAAACTAACCGCATATCCTTTTGTGATGGGTTATCTCTAGACTAGCCTGTTAGGGGACTAAAAATCATATTCTGTATTCTGGCAAAGGATTCATAGATTGTCTCAGATGACCTTGTGTATTAGAGAGAGCAGTGCAAGCTACATGATCATACAGCTAGGAGAACATGCAAATGCTTGATGACTGAACCCAAAGAATCCTTATTACCAGACTGATGTCTTCACTGGTGTTTCTCAGGACTCCATCTAGCCAGTGTCTAGTTCAACATTGTATCAATGACGGTCATGATTTCCTAGAGAGTGTGTGGTTACAAGTAGGGAACAGCACCAAGCTAAGGGTGTAGCTAATATTGTAAGGAAAGAATCAGGATCTAAAATTGATGGATTTAAGTTGGGGCTTTTTGTTTTTGTTAAATTTAGGTTTAATGGAGCTAGGACACTCAGAACACAATAGTATCATTTCATTTCACGTGGGTTAGGTCACGCTGTCAATAGTACTCTGTGTACTTCTGGGTGCCATATTTTTAATAGTATATTTACAGACTGCATCTGTCCTGATGAAAAAGATAGAATGATAAAGGACCTCAAAATAATTCAACATAAGGGATGATTGAAGGAACTGGGGAGTGTTCAATATGGGGAAGTAATTTAGAGCATTCATGCTGTTTAAATTATTCAGACGGATTACATAAAAAGAGAATGACACATGTTCTCTGTGGCTCTGGAGGAAAGAACAGGGGCAATTGAATGTACATTACAGGAAAATGTTGACTTAACTTAGGAAGAACTTTTTACCACTGATTGCTGGGGAAAAAAAAAGAAAGGGAATGTTTTGAGAGTATGACAAATTCCCCATTACTAGAGGTATCTAAGCAGATATTCAAATGGGTAACTCAAAGACCACCTGGTAATGTATTAAAGATAGTTATTTAGAAATACTCAGAATCCAGCTGGACTGAATGCACTCTAAGTAGAAAGAATTCTGAGTAGACGCAGGGGACAGGGAACATGGCCCTCAACTCTCTTCAGGTAAAATTATCTCTTAGGTTCTTTCTAATAAAAAATTCTGATGCTATCAACTCTGGGACTTTTAAATTTATTTCCATGATCCTTTATCAGTTAGGATAAGTTAGGTTATGCTGCAGCAACTAACAAGTCCCAAATCTCAGAGGCTTGAAATAAAGGTTTGCTTCTTGCTCTTACTATATGTCCATCTCAGATCAATGGAGACCCTTAAGAATCTGAAGCATTTTGGCTTGTGTAGCTGGCAGACAGAATTCAATAAATTACGCACTGGCACTTGCAGGCTTCTGTTCATTTAGAACTAGTCCCAAGACTGACTTAACCACAAGGGCAGCAGGCCATGTGTGGTCCTCCCTGTACTCAGAGGAGAGGAAAGCCAGTTATCCTGAGCAGTAATAACAACTATCTGAAATTAAAATGGATTCATTCATGCCTTCAGGAAACAAGACAACCTAAAGAAATAGCACTGATTTCTCCTCTGGAGTCAGGTCCTGTCCATGTCATGAACTTTCCCATTGACTCTGGGTAAGTCACTTTACCTTCTTATATGTCAGCTTCTATAAAATAAGGAGAAGAATATCTCTCTTTCTCTCTCTCAGGATTGCTGTTTCAATACAAAGAGTCACTAGGTATAAACGCAATTCAGAATATTTCTAGAACCATACAAATGGAGTGGATAATGATTAAACTCCATGCCCAACACCTCAGAGAAACAGCCCTTCAGCTGAGGGTCCCCTGTATATTGAATGAGTTTTAGTAACTTTTTTAAATGTAGAAAGCCCTTCTACTTGTGCATTTTAGTATTCTTTTAACTGTCCCTCGCTTTTCAGTGAGGTAGGTAAAGGCAATTGGCCCTCTCCAGGTTACAGACGAAGACTTAAGCACAGAATCCAGCAAGGAGGCCCCTGAAGACACCCAGAGTCCTCATCAGGATCAGGAATAGAGAGTCCCTGGCTCCTGACTCCTACTGTGGGAGTCTGCATACTCTCCCTCCCCACTTTGGCCTTGTTCCCTCTCTTACTCCTATTTCAATGGCCCTACAAAGTCTTGGCATGGAAAATGGAGAATGTGGGGTTACTTGGGCAGTGGAGGAGAAGACCTTCTGCCAATGGCCTTCTCAAAAATAGTTCCAGTTCACCCTGTGCCCTGGTCTGCCCCCACAGGGAGGTCACATGAGGGAGGCTAGGCTCATGAAGGAGACATTTTCTGATCCAAAGGCAGCCCAGATGTTCCAGGCACCCTCACTCCCCCTACAGATGGCCGAGTAATAACTGTGGCATCCAGGAATGTGGGCCCATGTCCACGTACTTCCAGCTGGGTGAAATTCCCGACTCGGGGAACTGACTGTGACTTTGAAGGTGAATTGGAAAATTTAGAGGCACAGGTCATAGACTGGGCAGAGTGTATGCAGATCCCAGGGGTTTGCTCTCCCCTCAAGGAATGTTGCCCTACCACGGGGTCATGGAGCAACCGAGGGAGAGCTGGACAAGAGTCCTAGTAAGGACAGGGATGCGGTGCATGTGCTCACAAGCCACACTCCCTTACACGTTTCTCAGCAGCTGCTCCCCAAGCCAACCTAAGAGCATTTTCCAAAGACTCAATAAGAGGTCATCAAAACGCAGACAGGTATGGTACTCCCCCTTAAGGAACTTAGAAGTTGATTGGGGAGATAAGATAGAAATTCGTGTAACAGCTAGAAAAAATTACAAGACAGTATAAAATGGTAGAATTCAGATGAGATAACAGTTCAGAAGTAGATCTGAATTATTGAGGAAGTTTTCATGGGTAATTTATAGTATGGCTCATGCCTAAAACCTGCCCCTCCACGCTAGTCCAGGCTATTCCAGCTTCTTCCAGTCTGATATAAACATTTTCTTCTCAATTAGCTACATAGCTTTCTCCTCCAAACAAACTAGGATGAAGAAGCACCCTTTTACAGGGAAGCAATGAACTATTCTTCTATAAGATTAACCCACATATGCACACCCACGGCATTTGAAATGATTAGAGTGAAATTATGGAGTTTTGTCCTTCGTAATTTTTAATGAATAACCAAATATCCAGCTGTCATTCTGTCTTACAGGTACTCTTTTCCATGCTTTTGTTTAGCAGTAAAAATAATGCTGCTAGTCATAATATCATATCAGTTCTGACTTGGATTATCAAAGTAGGAAGAAGATTTGGGAGTTTGGCCAAGGAAAGATGCTAACTGTATAATTCCATTATATAGCACCTGCATACCACTCTGTATTATGGACCATAGTGAACCCTTCCCATGATGCCTAATACGACAGAGCTAACACAGCAGGTACTTAGTCGATTGCTTGCTGGGTGAACAACATCTTTATTTGTTGAGTACTCTGCACTCACATTTTCCTTGGACACACCAAAGTAAGGTACTTACGTCAACCTTGATGGTTTAGTGGTTCTGGTTTTAGAATCCATCTCCCTCAAATCAACTCTCAGAGAAGAATTCTTTTCTTCTCTTTTGTCATGAAAATGCGATGCAGGAAGTGGGAGTCTAGGGTTTTCTTTCACCAGAATTTTCAAAATGATAGGCAAGATTTCCTTATGTTTGCACAAGCTTGGCAAAGGATGCAAAAGTCGCCACTAACAAAGGCTGATAGGAGAGGAGGGAATGTCAGGCAAACCTTTTCTCGGCAAATTGCAAGAACTAGATCCCATCCTGCAAACCACATTCAGTCTTCTCACTTCCTTTCTTTGGTTATCTTGTGATTAAGGCTGTTGAAGGATCTCCTCAACTTACTATTTTGATCAAACTGACTAGCTGATTTCTCAAAGAGCTCAATACAACTGTCAGTATGGACACAAGTGACATTATGTTGAAATCGTGTTGTTTCCACTAAGTATTAACAGGGTGAATATTTCATCATAGGCCACCCAGAGGACTGGACGTGAGACCTTTTCTTTCTCGATCCTATTTTTAGAGAGCACATGTTATACACGGCACTTGCACCTGTCATCATTAGGCTCAACAGCCAACGACCCGTTTGTGCTGCTACTGTATGTGTGGCCACACGGTGAGGCCTGGACTGGGGCTGGGGTTATGTGAATGTCACCACGGCCCGCAGCCTTCAGATAAGGACACTCCTAGAAATGGCCTTGCAAGCTAGTCCCTCTTACCTGAAGGCCCTTGACTAGAGGCAAACCCTAACATCCCATGGCAATAATCACAATTGCTTTGCAGGAAGCAAAATTATTTTTGGGTACATTTGTTTAAAAAAAACAACAATATGCATGCATACAAATACATAATCATACGCATCTATAATATGTACTTACATGTGAAAGATTTAAAATTATGTACCACATTTAACAGTTGCAACCTATAGGTAGAGAAGGATGGGGCTTGGAGAAAGAGGAAGAAGCTATGAAGGAATATTTTAACTTTTACCCCATGAACCTTGATATTGTTTGAATTTTTAACAACTAGAACATTTTTATTTTCGCTTGTGGAATTTTTAAATCTCTTGGCACAGAAGCTGTCATATAATATGAACTTAAATGAAGAAAAGAAAGAGAAAGAGGGAGGGAGAAAAAGAAGGGAAGGAAAAGGGAAAGGAAAAGAAACGGGAAAGAAAGAGTATGTAAAAATTGTGAAGAGTCAAATTCATGAGCGCCCAGTGAATGGAGCGGTGAGAGATAAATGGAGTTAGTTTCGAAAGGTTTTATGAAACAGTTGGATTTTGAGCAGAATTTTAAAAATAATTTTTAAAAAATAATAACATGACCCCTGTATCCTATAAGATGTTCCTTGAAGAAAATTTGAAAAGTATAGAAAAGCACAAAGAAAAAAAAAATTACTACCATTAGTCATCCAACCTGTCAGAGAAACCACAGTGAACATTGCAGTGGACTGACTTCCATTCTTTTTTGTAATTTTTAGAGCTTGTTGGGAACTGGAATGCTGGTATTATGTTTATCCCCAAAGCTGCACCAGAGTAACAGCCTCTCTGGGCCTCAGTTGCTTTCTCTGTAAAATGGAGATTTTCTCTTTATCCTACCCATCTTGCTACATTATGTCCCCCAGACATAAATAAAAGCACATTCCAATTACAAAGAAGTTCTTACCCGAAATACAGAATAATAATATTATGCAGGTTTGTGGATGAGCTTACAGAAGCCTACTTAACCCCAAAGGCTGTTGAAATGCCATCCTGGGTGTTTGTAGTAGTATGATTTTCTACCATTTTCCCACTCTATGTGTATCGTTTCTAGTCATACTCTGGGTGTTTTAAGGCAGATTCTGTGTGTTTTTCTGGGGATCCAGCAACTATTTATTTCCTCTGAGAAAATGCATTTTATCCACTTGGAAAGGAGCCTGTTGATAGCCCTGCCCATAATTCTAGGCATCTTCTGGCTGCTTTATGAGGGAGAAGGGAAGAGGGCAGTCTAGGTTCCGTTGCTTGGGAGCACCCCTGGCCCAGACACTGCACAGATCAATCTCATAAGAAGAACAACGTGCAAGCAGTGATGAGAACAGCTACCACTCATTGAGGGGCATTGTGCTCCTAATGAGCTGTATATGCATTATTGCATTTAATTCTCACATCAACTCTACCACGGAGTTACAATTATTTTTCCTGTTTTATAAAAGAGGAAACAAGACACAAAAAGGATAAATAGCTTACTCAAGGTCATGAAAATTAGTCTGAGGCAGAGCCAGCATTTTAACTCTGATAAAACAAGGCCATCGTCTGAGCACTTAACAAGTAATACATGGGCAGAAGGGGGAACCTTGGTTACCATTTGTGATCTGCCATCTAGGAGATTGTGCTAGGATGTTTCGGAGATTGTCCGACCATTTTGTGAGATTATCTAAAGGGTAGGAAGATAATAGCAGAAATCTGACCTCTCCTCAAGGGATGTTTTACAAATTGCCTGTCTCCCTCCCAGACTCCCATTCAGGAGATGCTGCTGCAGGGGGTGGCCTGATATTGGGGCAATTTGTCCATCCTGCTGATAGCAGTAATGCTGTCACTAGGGAAGTTCGTTTAAGGTTCTACGGACAAATACTCTGACTTTAGGATTTGGGAAGGAATTTATAATCATCCCATTCTCCCCTGCAGTGTCCACTCCTCTGCTGGATCCATGTTTCTGAATCCTCTCTCAATTAGAATCAACCGCCCATGGCATGTTCTGTTTCAGAAATGTGTCCTTTGAGTTTAGCCTCTGCACATTCTTTTTTCTGTTTTGCTATATTGCTTATAATGTTTATGCAGCTGCTTTGAGAGCTAAATATGCAATCAGTGTGATGCAATCATGTTCCTGCCTTATCAGGGAAGGGAGAAAATGCCAACTTGAATTTTATACAATTTTCAAGAGCTCCATGATACAAAATGATAAGTTCACTTAATTGATGTGCTCTTATTTGGAATCACAAGGGAAATTGGAACACACAGAGTTCAGTCATTTGTGTTTTTAATAGCACTGTTTGGTTGAGATTGGACCATTATCTCTCTTTGGTTCCACAAATGATGGAGAGTTTGTGTTTCTGAAGCTTGCTGAAAATGGAATGTCATATTACAGTGTTTTTTTCTGGTCTTTTCTGTTATGCTGTTTCATATGAGTTTTGGATTTTATGGGTTACCTTTTGAGAATGAGCTACCCTAAGTAGGTATATTTTATATATTATGTAAAATATGCATATATTACATATTATATATATATATATTTCTGTTCATGTTCCAGCCATTAGAAGTAGAGGGATAGTAACTCATGTTCATTATTTACTGACAATATTTATTTTTTCACCTGTGTATTCAAACTTTTATTCATTCCACAAATATTTATTGAGCCCAAGCTATCTCCTTGGTTCTGTTGATAAACACAGGAGATGGACAAATGAATAAGACTAAATCCTGCTCTCAAGCCCTCACCATAGTTGGAGAGATGAACAAGTAAATCATGTGACAGATCCTGGGATAAAGATATATACATGATATTGAGGGAGCAGACAGGAACATATACCTAGACTGAGGATGGTCAATGGATTTAAAATATAAGGTTGAATATTACCTGAGCATGGAGAAAAGATGGCCCCAGGAGTCAAAGAAATTGGAGAGATTTTACTTTGTTTTTAATTTCTCTTGACTGTATTAATCAAACTGAATAAACTTCAAATATCTCATTCATTTTTCATCAGTGATGATCGTCCTATAATTTTGCACCAGAAGAGTTTTTTTCAAAAAGAGGAGGGGATCAGGCAATTTAGTTTATTGAAAAGTATGCATTATCTTAGGTTGTCAGATAGCAATATTCCATACTTCTATTGGAAACACATTTTGTAAAACGTCAGATTTACATGAACTGGAACTAGGATATGACTTTGTACATGGTATTGCATTCATTTGATCCATTAAAAACTTGTTAGGGATAAATTTTACCTAGTTTTGGCCCTTAAGTTAAAATCTAGAAGGGGGTAGTATAATCAGTTACCCAAATTTATTTGTTTAACATTCAAAGTGATGTTTTCAATGCATTTTCAGGGCTATTCATCTACAAATAACTGAATAGGAGAATCTGAAGATGCCTAATGATAAAGCCCATATTGTATTTTTCCAAGTGGGAATAAGGAAGCAAAAGTGACCTCTGCATGACATCCTGTTGTTTGTTACCTTCCTTTGGGATGATCATAGACTCCAGCCACACCCTAAAAAGAAGGAAAGTTTCAACACTAAGAAGAACTGGAATACTCAGGATGGGGAACAGTGCTGTGATGGGAAACATATTGAACAAATTGGCCAAAAAGTTAGAGCAATTGGTTCTATTCCTAGCTCCTCACTCTATCTGTGTGACTTTGAAGACTTCCTTGATGTTTCTAATCCTCAATTTCTTCATCTAAGATATGGGAGAATAGGAAATATAATCCATTAACTCTAAAATCTGAATTCTAATGGAAATATAATATATGAGATGACTTTTCGTTACTTAGTTTGAATCAGTCAGTAGAAAGTTTAGGAAAAGAGAATTTATTAGTTAAAAGGGCTTTTGATAGAGAATCAGAAGATGCATTTCTAGTTCCAAATCTCCTATGAACTTACCCATATGGCTTTGGACCCGTCACTTCCTCTGTCCATATTTGCCTCATCTATGAAATACTGTGGGATATGTTGCAGGTGGGGTGTGGGTTGGGGACATCGACTATATTATTGCTATAGTGACTTCCATTTCTACCTTTCAATGGATTCACACTTGTGTCAAGTTTCCCTGAAATATTTTGCTCATTCTTTTCTACTTTTCCTAACATATAATACATTTACCTTTTTTTAGAAGGGAGAAGCAAGATTTCATTTCCCATTTTATAATGCTGAGTGAATTTTTCGAAGACGGCTTAGATATTGACGCTCTAATGCTATTGAAATTAATCAGGACTCTTTAATTCTCTTGTTTTCAACCTCTTGATGAACACCTTCATCCATAGGATCAGATAGGAGGTTCTTTCTTCCATTTTCTTTGACTGCTTCCAAAACTAAAGGCCTTCCTACCCCTTTGGAGACTGGTCACCTATGGAAAATGAATCAGTGTATCCCATATCTCATCCTTCTCTAGGGCTTTCATGTTTCTAATTTAATGTAGGGAGACAGAAGACGGAACAGATGTCCTTGCAAGCTCTCTCCAGATTTCAGAAGACTGTGGTATACATTATAAACCTGTTTGATTTCCTTACTTGAGGCTCCAGGAAATAAAATATTTGAGGAATAAATCATAAAGAACTATTAGAGAACTTTTAAACTTTCATCTCTACCCTTATTAAGTGTTAGACTTTCTTGCCTACCTGGGTCCATAAAGGAAATGTAATAATTTAACAAGATTTGCAGCTGGTAACAGCTGATATTTTTATAATTTGTCCTTCACAGAGAGTTTTCATATGTATTAACCCGGTAAAACATGCAGACTAGGTAATAGGAGTCCATTTAACAGATGAGAACCCAAGGAGCAGGCCAGTCAGTGACTTGCCCAAGAACGCATATCTAAGAAGGGCTGGAGCAGGAGTTACAACTATGTTTTCTGATGCTCAATCCTATCGACTTTACACCAATCCCCCAAGACCTTTAGTGACAGTTAATTCAGTTCTAATGTGCAGTGGTGCTTTCTTAAATGGGGTCATCTGTGATCCCTGTGGAGCACTCAGTGAGGTGCAGTAGTGACAGTAGCCTCTATGTCATGAATATGGAGATTAATAAAAGATTCTCTTCCCGATAATAAGCTCTTTTAATCTTTTCCCCTGATTTTACCATGTACTTTGAAAAAGTATTGAAACTAAAAATCTTCAAGCAACTTGTTTGTTAATGAATTGCTTTGTAATACTTCTTGGGAATTCTTAGATGGAAATATTTCCTTTGTAATTTAGAAAGTGATACATTAAGTAGTGTGTTTCTTCTGTCCTGTGTTGGGAGGTGTATAACTCCACAGGTTGGATTTCTGATAACACAAGTATGTGGTGTGGCTGGTTTTGCTTCTTGGTTGATTTTCCTACCCAGAGGTCATGGTCAGAAGTAGATTTATGCGTAAACAATGCAAATGTCCATTAAACAACGAATGAATAAACATAATGTGGTATATCCATACAGAGAATATTATATTTGGCCATATAAAGAAATGAAGCAATGTTATATGCTATATCATGGATGAACCTTAAAAACATCATGCTGGGTAGAAGAAGGCAGTCATAAAAGACCACCTATTGTATAATTCCCTTGATATGAAATATCCAGAGCAGGGAAATCTATAGACACAGAAAGTAGATTGGAAGTTGCTTTGGGCTGAAAGTGAGAGGAGATGAGGAATAGGAGAATGATAGCCAAAGATTATGGAGGGTTTTCCTTTTTAATAATTTATTTATTTACTTATTATTTATTTATTTTGTACATCATATTTCGAACTCTGTATACATTACATCATGTTCACCACCGGAACACTAATTATAGTGCATCCCCTCACATGTGACCCTAATCACCCCTTTTGCCCTCTCCCTCCCCTCTTCCCCAATGGTAACCACCAGTCCAATCTCCAATGCTGTGTGTTTTGTTTTTTTGTCGTTTTTATCTTCTATTTATGAGTGAGATCATATGGTATTTGACTTTCTCCCTCTGACTTATTTCACTCAGCATAATACCCTCAAGGTTCATCCATGTTGTCACAAATGGTCGGATTTCGTTATTTCTTATGGCTGAGTAGTAGTCTATCGTGTATAAATACCACATCTTCTTTATCCATTCGTCCCTTGATGGGCACCTAGGTTGCTTCCATGTCTTGGCTATTGTGTATAATGCTGCAATGAACGTAGTGATGAAAGTACCTTTATGCCTTTGTGTTTTCAAGTTCTTTGGATAAATACCCAGCAGTGGAATAGCTGGATCATATGGTAGATCTATCCTTAATTTTCTGAGGCTACTCCATACTGCTTTCCATAATGGCTGCACCAGTTTGCACTGCCACCAGCAGTGAACAAGGGTTCCCTTCTCTCCACACCCTCTCCAACATTTGTTGTTTCCTATCTTGTTAATTATAGCCATTCTGACTGGAGTGAGGTGATACCTCATTGTAGTTTTGATTTGCATTTCCCTGATAGCTAATGACGTTGAGCATCTTTTCATAGGCCTGTTGGCTATCTGTATTTCTTCTTTGGAGAAATCTCTGTTCAGATCTTTTGCCAATTTTCTAATTGGACTGTTGGGCTTTTTGTTGTTGAGCTGTATGAGTTCTTTGTATATTTTGGATATTAACCCCTTATCTGATATATGGTTTGCAAATATCTTCTCCCAATTGTTAGGTTGTCTTTTCATTTTGTTGATGGTTTCCTTTGCTATGCAGAAGCTTTTTAGTTTGATGTTGTCCCATTTGTTCATTTTTTCTTTTGTTTCCCTTACCCGGTCAGACATGGGACGTGAAAATATGCTGCTCAGACCAATGTCATAGAGTGTACTGCCTATGTTTTCTTCTAGAAGTCTCATGGTTTGGGGTCTTACATTCAAGTCTTTAATCCATTTTGAGTTGATTTTTGTGCATGGTGTCAGGGAATAGTCTAGTTTCATTCTTTTGCATGTGGCTGTCCAGTTTTCCCAACACCATTTATTGAAGAGACTCTCCTTTCTCCAACGTATGCTCTTGGCTCCCTTGTCGAATATTAGCTGTCCGTAAATGTGTGGGTTTACTTCTTGGCTCTCAATTTTGTTCCATTGATCTGTGTGTCTGTTTTTGTGCCAGTACCTGGCTGTTTTGGTTACTATGGCATGGTAGTATAATTTGAAATCAGGGAGTGTGATACCTCCAGCTTTGTTCTTTTTTCTCAGGAATCCTTTGGCTATTCGGGGTCTTTTGTTGTTCCATATAAATTTTAGGATTCTTTGTTCTATTTCTGTAAAAAATGTTGTTGGAACTTTGATAGGGATTGTGTTAAATCTATAGATTGCTTTAGAAAGTATGGACATTTTAACGATGTTAATTCTTCCAATCCAAGAGCATGGAATATCTTTCCATTTCTTTGTGTCTTCTTCGATTTCTTTCAACAATGTTTTATAGTTTTTGGTGTACAGATCTTTCACCTCTTTGGTTAAGTTTATTCCTAGGTATTTTATTCTTTTTGTTGCAATTGTAAATGGGATTGTATTCTTAATTTCTCTTTCTGCTACTTCGTTGTTAGTGTATGGAAACGCAACTGAATTTTGTACATCAATTTTGTATCCTGTGACTTGACTGTATTCCCTTATTATTTCTAAAAGTTTTTTAGTGGACTCTTTAGGCTTTTCTAGATATAAAATCATGTCATCTGCAAAAAGTGACAGTTTCACTTCTTCTTTTCCAATGTGGATCCCTTTTATTTCTTTTTCTTGCCTGATTGCTCTGGCTAGGACTTCCAATACTATGTTAAATAAGAGTGGTGACAGTGGGCGTCACTGTCTGGTTCCTGTTCTTAGAGGGATAGCTTTCAGTTTTTCTCCATTGAGAATGATATTTGCTGTGGGTTTGTCATATACGGCCTTTTTTATGTTGAGGTATTTTCCTTCTATACCCATTTTATTTAGAGTTTTTATCATAAATGGATGCTGTATCTTGTCAAATGCTTTCTCTGGATCTATTGAGATGATCATGTGATTTTCACTCTTCATTTTGTTAATGTGGTGTATCACATTGATAGATTTGCGGATGTTGAACCATCCCTGGAATGAAACCTGCTTGATCATGATGTATGATCTTTTCAATGTATTATTGTATTCGATTTGCTAGTATTTTGTTGAGGATTTTTGCATCGATGTTCATCAGTGATATTGGCCTGTAATTTTCTTTTTTTGTGTTCTCCTTGTCTGGTTTTAGTATCAGGATAATGTTTGCTTCGTAGAAGGAGTTAGGAAGCCTCCCCTTATGGAGGGTTTTCTTTGAGATGATGAAAATGTTCTGAAATTGATGGTGATGATGATTGTACATATCTGTGAATAAATTAAAAACCATTGAATTATAAACTTTAAATGAGTGAATTATAAAGTATGTGAATTTTATCTCAATAAAACTATTTAAAAAATAAGCAGAGATACAATAATATAATATTCTCTCTTTTGTTTTCCATTAAAATGTGAGCTGCCCTAGACACTCCTGGTCATTATGATCATTGTTTACCTACCATCCCCTTAACCATGGACTGATCAATGATCATGCTCACTGTAGACAGTTTCTCTGAAAATCATAAAACTGCACCGTTTTTTCCTAAAAGAAATAGCTTTTCCCCTTGAACTCCTGGAACATTCCATTCAAATGTCAGGCCTAATCACTTTTTATTATCTCTTTACTTGTCAGTTTTCTGCACTTAGTCAAGAGCCTATCCAGTGCAGGGGATATTTCTTATTTGTCTTTGAATCTCTAGCTCCAAAAATTGTGCCTTACAGCCAGTAGGGTCTCCATAATAATGGAAGAAAGAAAGAAGGAAGGAAGAAAGAAGGAAAGAACAGAAAGAGAGAGGGGGGAAGGGAAGGAGGAAGTAACATGGAAGCGAGAACTATCCTTTCATTTCATCAGGAGTCATTGAATTCCTGAACACCTGGATTATCGTAATGCTTTTTGTGCAAGGGTCTGCATCAGGCTCCTGCGGATGATGCTCTCGAGCAGCATGCAACTGAGAGATGGGTTAGACATGGATTGAATTTATGCACATCTGTGGGAAACAACAGTGAATACCATCAAAATATCTGCATTTACAATAAATTAAACTGTTTAACCTTGGCTTATAATAAATATCGTATTACTCTTTAATTACTGTTGGTTAGTAGCTTCATGTGTGAATCCCAGCATGTGAATTTGCTTTGATCCATGTTGGTTATAAATTCAAATCCTGGGGCCTTAGTTTCTACATATTATATGTCTCCCAAAGCATGAACTGTGGAGTAATTTATTTATTTATTATTTTAAGGTATACTTTTTGGTGAGGAAGATTGGCCCTGAGCCAATATCTGTTGTTGATCTTCCTCTTTTGTTTTTTCCTCCATAAAGCCCCAGAACGTAGTTGTATAGCCTAGTTGTAAGTCATTCTAGTTCTCCTATGTGGGATGCTGCCACAGCATAGCTTGATGAGCCGTATATAGGTCTGTGCCCAGGATCTGAATCAGAGAACCCCAGGCCACCAAAGCAGAGTGTGTGAACTTAACCACTGGTCCACGGGGCCAGCACCTGGAATAATTTATTAATAAAGACTTATTCTCTGAATAAATGGCTGAATGACAGCATTAAATGAATTTTCTAGGAAATTTGGCACCATGTGGTAAGTTTTAATGGTGAGCTTAGCCGGGTATTTTTTTAACCCACCGTTAAGTAAACAACCTGATTCTTCATACGCTAGAATTCCAGTCACTCCATGTGTAAGTCTATATCACAGGCTTTTTTGTGGCATTGATATAAAAGAAGATTTTTATCTAAAAGGACTTTTGTATCTCTAATACCAAGAGATCAAATTTTTGCAGCCATAACTCCTATGGTCCTCAGTGCCAGGTGCAAAGAGGAGTGTTTTCTGTTTGACATTGTGACTCCTAGTCCCCAGGCACACCACGCCTTCTTGTCCTGGCTGCCAAATGTTGTACGCATGAAGGAGTCAGACAGTGCTCAGCTCTCGCATTCTGTTTGGTCCATGCCAAAATGTAAATCATTATCACCATGAAGCACTTATTAAATGTCTCCTTATGTATGATGCCAGAGAGTGGGATATGTAATTAGAGTCCTGGCCTGCTGTGACTTTATACACCCTCTTGGATAGGGCAGCCAAAAAAATAAATAAATAATTTAGTTGTTCCGTACAGAGGGACATTTTTAGCAAGAATGCCAAGAGCAAAATTTGTCACATTGTTTATATGGAACATTTTTGGGAAATATGAAGTAAATTATTCAGTCAAGAGTGTGGATTTGAAAATAGAATTTGGAGTATTGGAGCTGTCCTATTAGTTCTGTGCTGGGAAACTTGATCTAGTGGAGAGAGGCTGTGATGGGCTGAGGTCCAAGGATTACAGGTGCTATTTCCAGTGCTTCCAACAACTCAGCAAGGCTGGATTCACTGCACCTGGGGCAGGGCCAAACTCAGGGCAATGCGAGGCCACACTGGGTGTCCCTAGGTGGCCTTGTGTGTGAGGAAGATCATGTCCTCTGCAAGTTCATGCATTTCTATACCGTGCAACTTTTCAGCAACCCAGCCTTCTGGATTGGTGACGTGCGATGGAGACACTGGGTAGAAAAGGAAAGCAGCACATGCAGGGTTATTTTGAACCCCCTTTATCTCCGACTAGCTTCTCCATGTTCATTCATTTGATTCAGCAAGTATTTATTGAGTGACTACTATGTGCCAGGCACTGTTATAGATGCTAGGGGTACAATGAAACATAAAACACTTCCGCCTCATAGGACTTATTTGTTGGAGAAGGTGTGCGCATGTGGGCCAAAGGGTGGGAGTCTTCACTCCCTCCTAATGTACTCTTTGAGTTTGCCTAGCTTTCTGCAGCTGTGCATGGAATTCCCTTCTAACTGGGCATTTTCTTGGCCAGAGGGACTCATATGAGAAAGATATGACATAAGATATAAGCGAGAATGGATATTCCCACTTAGCACAAAGTCCTCACCCTGAAGAATAAATCTGATTCCTGACAATCTTTTGTGATAGACAGTGAAGATAGTAAGAGGTAATGCTCCAGAGTCAGACTCTCTTTGGGTTGGAAGCTTGGCTCTTCCACTTACTAGTTAAATGTTAGAAGGTAAATGCTATAGATTGAATGCTTTTGTCCCCCCAAAATTTATATGTTGAAACCTAGTCCCACAATGAGATCGTATTTGGATGTGGGGACTTTGGGAAGTGATTAAGTCTTGAGGGTGGAGGCTTCATGAAAGAAGTTAGTGCCCTTACAAAAGAAACCCAAGGGAGCTCTGTTGTTCCATTCTGCCATGTTAGGACACAATGAGAAGACAACTGTCAACTGTCCATGAACCAAGAAGAGTGCCTCACCAGATATGCCTTAATCTTGGACTTCCCAGCCTCTAGAACTGTGAGAAGTAAGTATTTGTTGTTTATAAGCCACCTAGTCTATGATATTTTGTTATGGCAGCCTGAACAGACTAAGAGTAACTAAGTAACTCTTAGTAACTAAGTAACTAAGAGTAACTAAGTAAGTTACTTTAAACTCTCTGCATTTCACCTTCCTTATTTGTAAAATGGGAATAACATTAATAACTACCTCATAGAGTACTAGTGAAGAATAAATAAGGTGATGTATGCAAAGTACCTGACATATCATATACACTGCCTCTGTTTTCCAGTGCTAACTTATTACAGATATGCTGGCTTAGGATGTGCCCAAGCTGTCCCACTGTGCTCATGTTCCCAGCTCTATTCTAACTTCCTCGGGGTAGAGGCCCTGTTTTATACATCATTCTCTTTCCTACAGTGATAGTTCTGAAGGTTCTACACACAGTAGGGGATAGAAAGTGCTTGCTAACTGCTCCTGAGAAAATGGGATGGATGTCACTTATACTGCCTTGGTATGACTGAGAAAAACACACAGTGTATAAGGACACTTCACCTTCCGTCTTCCTTGCTTCTGTCCACTGTCCCTGATTACTCCCCACCAGCCAGAGTCCAGACCTCAGGCACTTCTAGTTCCACCCCTTCATTTGTTCAAAACACCCAACTAAACTCCAACAATAAAGTTTTGGGAAGTCTCCCTTTGCCATACCTCTTCAATTCATTTTGTGGCTTTTATTCCATTACCACTTCCCCTGTCTTAGATCTTATCATTTTATGCCCTCTGTTGGTGAAGTACTTGTCTCTGATTCAGAGTATGGATGCTAAATATTTGGTTTTCATCCACTGACTAAGAACAACCAGGAGCCATTTTATCACCACGTAACAAATATACCTTAATGGAGAGTACCCCCTGCCTACAAATCCCAAGAAAGCAAGTGAAGATAGCATATCTGAGAATTGCCCTGAAACCTCTTGTTCTTTTTTCTTCATACGTTAGAAAAGCAGACTCAGCCTCTGTTTATTTTCTAAAGGAGGTGGATCTGTCATGTGCTGCCATATTCAGGAATCATCTCCCCACTTATGAATGATATCACTGTGTAAAAACAATAAGTTGCATGTAAAAACTCCTATATTGATATTGAATTGATCAGAGCTCAAGAAGACTCCCTTTGGCTTCCCTCTTTCAAACAATTCTGAAGCAGTAGCCCTTTTATGTTGAGAATAAGTCAGTCTGATAAAGTTCTTTTTTCTCATAGCTTACTCTGTGTCAACATTTATTTATCAATTCATTCCATTTGAAACATCTAGGAAAATTTTAAAACAATTTTATCCTAGACATTTAGAAAAGATGGAGTAATTGTAATGGATTTATCCTCCTGGCTGAAATAAGTAAAAAAGTGGAAAGTGATATATGAAATGATGGCATTCAAAATATTGGATGTCAGACAATGAAGAACAGTGATAACTGAGATGAGAAACAAATGAGATGAGCCCTATGACTACCCTCATTTACTGCCTGAAGAAAGTTTCAGGAAGTGGCACAGGCAGGGTGAACCTAGGCAAAGCTCTGCAGTATCCCTGATTGAAGACCTGGAGGGAGAATTTCAGGAATTCCAATAGAGCTACAGTTCACAGTGAAGAATATAGGACAGGAGAGAGCTCCAGGGAGAGAGAATTCCAGGGATCTGCAGAGTATTCTCAGAGTATTCAGCTGAATACTCATCATCACAAGAACTTAGAGACTACTCATGGCTAGGTAAAGAACCACACTAAAAAATTAGAAGAAACAGTGCCCGGAACTCACAGAGGGCTGGAAATACTATCTGTCCACAATAACCACAGTAGGAATCTTCATACTTTAGGGATTAGAGTTCTAAGATTGATCTTACCCCAGTATTGGGAAAAACTAACCTTAGACTAAAACGCAGCTTTGACCCAATCTAACAAAGCTTAAAAGCAAAACCCAAAAGGATCAAACTGTTTTCAGGTGACTTAATCATGTTCCAGAACAAAATTTTGTAATATTTTTAAGAATATAAAAATATATTGAACCCAAAAAAATAAAACCCAAAATGTTTGATGTGAAATCAAAAGTTACTAGGCATGCAAAGCAGCAAGAAAGTATTCATGATGAACAGAAAAATCAACCAATTAAAATCAAAACAGAAATGACACAAATGATAGAAGATAGGAACATTAAAACAGTTGTTATAATTGATTCCATATGTTCAAGAAGCTAGAAAAAGATTGAATATGTTAAATAGAGAAATGGAGGAGATACAAGATACCCAAATAGAACTACTGTAGACAAAAACCGAAAAGACAGAGAAGACAGACACAGTAGATGAAATAACAGCAGATTAGACATTGCAGAAGGAAAGACTAGTGAACTTGAAGACATAGGAATAATAACTTTTCAAAATAAAATACACAGGGAAAAAATTACTAAAAAAAATTGAAAAGAGCATCAGCAATCTGATGTAAAATTATTAATTTAATTAATTAGTTATTAATTTTAAGTAGCCAAACGTGTAATTGGAGTCTATAAAGGAGGTGGTGGGGAGAAATATTTGAAGAACAATGGACAAAATGTTAAGCCCTACTCTAAAAAATGTTTTTAGGGGCCAGCCTGGTGGTGCAGTGGTTAAGTTCACACGTTCCACTTCGGCAGCCTAGGGTTCGCTGGTTTAGATCCCAGGTACAGACATGCACACCACTTGTCAAGCCATGCTGTGGCAGGCAAGGCATCCCAAATACAAAGTAGGGGAAGATGGGCATGGATGTTAGCTCAGGGCCAGTTTTCCTCAGCAAAACAGAGAAGGATTGGTGGAAGATGTTAGCTCAGGGCTAATCTTCCTCAAAAAACAATTTTTTTAAAGAAACTAGTTCTATGTTCCTGGGATCTAAAATCTGACCCTGGAGTCCAATACAAAATGAATGTAAGATCTCCCTTTCATTATTTAGGGACCCTTCAAAAGGACTAAAGTGATTGGCAGATGCAAACCCAAATGTTTTGTGGAAGAAATTAACCTCAATTTGGGCCCTCAGGTTTCCCACAGGTAAAATTCAACAAAATAAGAGCTCATAAAAAAAAAAAAAACACAGCGAAGTGAATTACTATGAATGACAGAAGAAACAACAACAACAGATTTAGATACCCAAGTCCTTCATATAGCGGAATTATTAGATAAAACGTAGTTATGTATAAAATGCTAAATGAAATAAAATATTAAATTTCGAAAAATGATGAAAGAACAAAAAGGATATCAAAAAATCTAGTAGATTTGAACAAGAACTTTAACAAAAGAACACTTCTATAAAAAGAAAAATACTTTCATTGAAATTTAAAACTCAAGACAAGGTAAATTAGATATAGCTAAAGAGAGATTTGGTAAGTCATGAAACAGAGCTGAGGAAATTACTCCAAATGAAGCAGAGAGATATAATGAAAGAGAAAATGTGAAAGAGAGATAAGAAACAAGGAGAATAAAATGAGAGGGTCTCACATTTGTCTAATCCAAAGCAGAGAATACAAAGACTCAAGGAGAGGCAATAGTCAAAGAGAGGATGACTGAGAATTATTCAAAACTGCTCAAACAGGTGAATGAGCAGAATGAATGAACACAGTGTGACAAGTAGGTTAAATAAAAACAAATGGGCCCAACCACATGGCAGAGACTACAGGACACTGAGGACAAAAACAAAACAAAACAAAACAAACACAGATGTCACAAATAGTCTAATAGCACACATATTAAGAGCAATAATAGAAGCCAAATAATGCATTTTGCTGAAAGAAGATTACTGTCAATTAGAATTATGCACTGAGCAAAATTATCTTTTAATAATGAGACAATTTTGGATAATAAACACTTAGAAAATATCAATTAGATGAATGTGTACAGGATATTACTAATCTATAAGGAAGGGTCCCAGAAGGAATGATGAGCAAAGTACTAGCAAATATGCATGGGAATATAAAGAAGTAATGCCCATATAAAATAATGAGACAGTAACGGATAACATATGGGTTGAATTAAAAAACAATGACAGAGCTAAAAACTCGGACTTGAAAAACCTGAACATCAAGAGGGAGTGCCTGGAGTTAAAGTGTTCTAGGGTTTTCATATTGTTGGAAAGAGGAAATGCTTTTATTAACTTTAGATTTTTTTAAATTAAGATATTAGGATATTATTATTATATATTTAATATGATCCATTAAACATACCCATTAGGTTTTGTAATGGAAGTAGATAAGCTGATATCATAGTACATATAGAAAAATAAACACTCAAGAGTTCCTAGGAAAACACTGAAAAAGAAGAGAGGAGACTACTCCCACCAGATATTAGTAGACAGATCAATAGAATAGGATTGAAGTTCAGAACTGGACCCAATCACATATTGAAATCTGATATAAAGGTGTTATTTCAATCACTGGAGCAAAGACAGTCCTCTTAACAAATGATGGAAAAGGCAAAATTAGATACACGCCACATCATCCACCAACAGAAAGTCCAAATGGATCAGAGATGTAAAAGTAAAATGTTAAAATATGTAAGGACTAATAAAATATGGTTGAATTCCTCCTTAATCTGTATTCAATAAAATAAAATATTGATGAACGTATCTACATATAAATTTTCAAAAGAACTTTGGATAGCAAAAGAAAAAAAAAAAAGCACGCAGAGTGAAAAAGGAAATTAACTGGGAGAAAAATCTTTGCAATATATGTCATGGGAAAAGGGCTGATATCTTTAACATACAAATGATTTTTTCACTTGGTGAAGAAAGGGTTAGAAATCATACAGGAAAATGGGCAAAGACCCAAAGTAACACTTCACAAAACAAGATATAAAAATGGCACTTAAACATATGAAACAAGCTCTTCTCATACATTTCTGGTGGGAATACACAATGATACGATCCTTGTGGAGGGGAATTTGGCAATATCTAACAAAACTACATGTGCGCTCATTCTTCGACCCAGCAACCGGTTACAGGAATTTAAGCCAAAGATTACATGCGACAATGTGAAAATGCATTCGTGCAATGTGGTTCATTGCAGCATCATTTGTAATGGCAAAATTTTGGAAACAATGTAAATGTTCAAGATGGGAGATTGGTTGAATAAACTATGGTATATACTATGCAGCTGTAAAACATAATGAGGAAGATCCTTTTAAGCTGATATGGAGCGATTCTAGAAGAGATTTTTCAAAGAAAAAAGCAAAAATGCAAAATATCATATACAGTATGATATGTCTTAGTAAGAAAGAAGGGGAAATAAGAAAAAAAATACATGTATCTGCTTATTTTCACAAAAAGAACCATATGAAAGAAAAACCAGAAGACAATAAAGTTGATCACTTACAAGAGGTGGGCATGGTATAGGATGAAAGGGATATAGGACAGAGTGACACTCGCCTGAGTGTATCTTTTTGATTAATGTTGACTTTCAGAAGCATGCTAAAGATCTATGTATTTTTAAAAAATTAAATTAAATCAACAAAAATGAGGGAAGAAAAAACCTAAAACTGAAAGCAAATTGAAAAGAATGAACCCACTGTGTTTCAAATGAGTACCATACCTCACTGAAGGATAAATCTACAAAAGATGAACTAATCCCATTAACTTATTAACGCCGTATATGGCTGTGTGGTGGATGTTGAAAGAACTGAAAAATCCTGAACTATTTTTAGTAGTTTTGTTTTTTATAGTGGTAGGGACAAGGCAATTCATAAATCCTTTAAAATACATTATAGAATTGAGCAAAAGAGTAAATGCATCAAAGTTATTGGGACCCAGAGTTCTCACTGTGGAGGAAAAGTCATATAAATAAGAAATGGGGAAGGGGAGAAAGAACCACATAAGGATAGATTAGAATGGGAGGTATCATTGTAAACTCATGATTTCTAAAATGTGTATGTGCATGTGCGTATGCGTATATATAGATGTGTATGTATATATGTGTATATAAATGTCTACACATGCACATATTTCCGAGATCTGTCCACTGAAAGGTCCCTGAAAAAAACATCTTAGTAACAGCAGAGACACCTGATACCCAGAGCTTGGTCTCTTATACCACAAAAGCAAACCAGGACTCAGAGAAATGGATGACCATGGCTGGGCCAGGATACATATGAGATGAGCCTGGAACATGTTGTGGTGTCAGAAAGATAATATGTGCTCAGAAACTCGTGTGGGCATATCTCAAAGACATAGGAACTCATGATAAGGCTCCCACTGGCCTAATCTGGGACAATTTGAGCAACAACAAAAAAATAAGGATAGTAATTATAAAATGGAATCCATGACTTCAAACTGGTAATAAGTAGATAAATGATGATAGATAGATGATGATAGATAGATGATGGGTAGATAGATAGATATAGATAGATAGACAGATAGAAAGATAGGGAGATAGAGAGATCAGTCAATAAAAAATAAATAGGGAGAAAGGAGGCATCTTGCCTTCAGGAGAATGAGGAGAATGTGGAGAGTGCTGGAATTGGAAAATCATCTTTTTGGTACCATTATAGTAAAGATGCGTTCAGGCAAGAACCATCAGTGAATGCCAAATCTGGATGAAATGCTGATAAAGAACAAAATATTTGCATGGTCTTAAGACTGCTTATTAATCGCAAGGGAGAAAAATAGTAACTATGTTGCGGAGAAATCAGACAATATCTTGACTGTGTGATTAAAATTTTAAACATCACCAGTGAAAGTCAGATAGGCACCATGTCCCTCCAGGTGTGATACCTGAGAAGGACACAGCATCACTGATGTTGTACGGTGGCCAAGGAATTATAATCTGGATCTATTCATGAGGAAACACTAGACAAATCCCAAATGAAGAATGTTCTTTTGAAAAGATTTAAAAGTACTACATCTTTCAAAAATATCGAAAAGAAAAAAAGGTAGAAATGTTCCAGATATAAAGTAACTAAACAAACATGGCAGCTACATGTAATATCTGATCCTACGCTGGTGCCTGTACTGGAGAAAAAAAATACTAATGAAGGCCATTATTGTATTAACTGACAAAATTGAAATACAAATAACAGATTAGATAAAAGTATTTGCTAATATTAAATTTACTGAAATTGGGAACCCTATCGTGACTACATAGAATTTCCCTATTCTTGGAAAATGTATATTTAAATACTTATGAGGAATGGCCCATTTTGTATGCAATTTACTTTCAAATGGTTCAGAAACCATATATATGTATATATGTGTGTGTGCATATACATGTGCATTTGTATGTCTGTGTGTGTATATATACATAGAGAGAATATATATGCGTAAAGATATATATATTCTATCTCCCTCTATACATATATATATAGAGAGAGAGAGGTAGAAGAGGAGAGAGAGAGAGCACGAATGTGGTAAAATGTCAACAATAAGAGAAACTGAGTGAAGAGCATACGGGTGTTCTTTTACTAATGCTATTCTTGCAATTTTCCATAAGTTTGAAATTGTTTCCAAATAAAAAGCATCTTAAAAATCTTGACTCCCCAAATTAAATGTTGGAATAAACTTAACAAAATAAGGCTTAACTTGTCAAAAAATCCCAACAACGCAGCACGGATGCCGGATGGGGAAATGGACCTTCATGCGTATAGGTGACAATGTCGGTGTGGTTTCAGCTGACTGTGGGCTGAGGATGACTCTGCAGAGTGGCTCAGGATGGGAGAACAAAGAACAGATATCGAGCAGGCTCAGGACTTCCTGCACACTTGTAATGCAGAAGCCCACGCCTCAGTTCTTGGATCCTTCACTAGAGTTCTTCCCAAGTTGTTTCCTTGCTGACAAGTCCTGGAGTGTTCAGTGACGAGCTGCACTGTCCTTGAGGGCTCCAAGATGCCTCCATATAGGAGTAGCTTAGCCTTTGACAGATTTCTGGAATTGTCAAAGCTGCTTCAGCGCTAAACACCCTCCTCTCAACATCTTTTTCTTTTCCCAATAAGCTTCTCCAAGGGGGAAGATATGGGAAGAAAAACAAAAGATAAGAGCTTTCTCTGTTGCTAAGTGGCATTGGTGCTGTCAACACACACTTCAAATGTCTTCACCCACAGTTCCTGGACCCCCTCTTCAAGGGCAGAAAGACGCTTGCTTGCTGCGTCAGAGAATGTTTCCTTGCATAACTGATGGTAATAATGATAATGGTGAAGATAATGCTCAACTGTCAGTCAGTCTGTCTGAGTTTTAACCAGGCTCCACTCCTTACTGGCTGGAAGGCAGTAGGACAGTTGCTTAACTGTGCCTTAGTTTCTTTACCAGTAAGAGTAGAAACACTGCATTGTAAGGATTGAATGAGTTACTACTATAAAGCATATATCCCAAGAAGATTGTAGTAAATGTTATATACTTTTATCTATTATTTTTAAATCTCTTTAACAAAGTCCTTTAAATGGTGAAATTTCAGGCTTCTCCTCCATAGCTGTACTTTGTGTGTGTGTGTGTGTGTGAGGAAGACTGGACCTGAGCTAACACCTGTTGCCAATCTTCCTCTTTGCCTGAGGAAGATTGTTCCTGAGCTAACATCTGTGCCAATCTTCCTCTATTTTATGTGGGATGCCGCCACAGCATGGCTTGATGAGTGGTGCTAGGTCCATGCCTGGGATCTGAACCTGCAAACCCCAAGCCACTGAAGCAGAGCATGTGAACTCAACCACTAAGCCACCGGCAGGCCCCCTATAACTGTATTTTGCAGTGCACCTGTTTACTGTTTTTTTATCCAATCCTTAGTGTTTCCCTCATAAGCCCTTCAGCCAGCTAGGCCATATTCCTGGTAAACAGTCACTGACCCCTGAAGGCAGACACATCCACACATACCCCAACACGTGCATGTGCACAAACTAGACTCTGAAAAAACCCTCCTGAAGCACAAAGTGAGGCCTTTCCCAGATTGATCAGGAACGTGCTCTCGCTAGCCAGAGAACACAGAACTGTAGGCAGAAGGGGCAATGGATTTAAGAGTCCCAGAAGACCCTTCTGACTCCAAATATCCATCTGACATCCTAAAATCCCTAGCATGTTAAATGCTTTATTGAGGAGATTGATATTTGAGTCAAAGCAGGAACATATTAGGAGAGATTCATGGTCGCTGCCTACTGCTTGGGTTCCAATCATACCTATGCCCTACCTTGTGCAGTTTCTTAACCTCTCTGTGCCTTAGTTTCATCAACCAGAAAGGATAGGACCTACTTCATTGACTCAGTAGAGTTGTCCCTGCGAAGTGCTTAGAACAAGCATGTCATCAGTGCTATGTATCATCTACTATTAGTATTATTTTTCTCTATTCATTCAACAAATAATAAATTGTGCAACAACGTTATGCTAAGCGCTATGCTAGGCAATGGGAATATTGTCATAAAAAAACAAATAGTTTATAAGTTGTTGGGGAAAAGCAATAATAAACAGATACAAAAACGTAACAAATTGTAGTATACACCAGGAGAGGAATGAAGATGTAGTGGGAGAGAGAACAAGGACGGCGGTGACTGTATGCACGGGGGCAACGGGGCTTGGGTTTGGCCATCAAAAAAAGATTCTCTGAGAAGGAAGCCTTTGACTTGAGGCCTGATAAGGAAAAGAAGACAGTTACTGAAGAAGAAGAGGAGGAGCTCCGCAGATACAGGGGGTAGCCTGTGCGAAGGCCCCAAGACGAACAATGGCTGTCCAGTGGGGCCTGGCTTAGTGGGTGAGCATCTGAGCAGCTTGCAATGAAGGCAGGAGTCAGATCACGCAGGGCTTAACAAGGCAGGGTAGGAATTCAAGTTTGATTTTATGAGCCCTGTGAAGTCATTGAAAGTTTTAGGCAAGACAGTAACATGATCCAATTTACTTTTCAGATGCTCTTGCTGACTGCCACATAAAAATGAATTGGCCCAAGGGCAAGACAGAATACAGGCAGACTAAAGACTCTCACAGGGGATTTGGCTGCTGCATCCTATGAACGGCACAGACCACCCAAGCCGTTTGATCACACATGCAAAATGCATCTCTCTATATTTCAGGAACCAGTCCAAAGCCTCATGTACTCTTTGGGCTTGGATCATGGTTGTTCCATTGGGGCTGGGAGGGAAAGCATGTTTTGGCTTTTGGATAATGTCTTCCATCTTGCAACATGTGGCTTTGATCTATTTGAATGGGAACCTCAGTCTATTTAGCTGACATCATTATTACATTCTCTTTGGCGCTCAAGAACTAAATTATGTTGTTTCAAATTTTTTCTTTTACTTCCACAATCAGCTTGTCTTAATATTTTACTATTAATAAGAAGAACTACTCCTCTATTCCACAAGTGGACATTTGAGGAAATAATTCCAAGGTTCTAAATCCTTTCCATATTGAGATTATCTGTATGCTCAATTGTTTGGCTGAATTGCTGTGGCTTTGTCTGCTTGCTTGCTTTTGAATAAACATGTTTCAATGCCTGGATTTACATGGTCCTATTAATTAGTTTGACTGTTTTTTCCAATTTTTATGAAGGCCTGACAGGTGTTACATAGATAGTTTAGATGTGTTGAATATCTGCTGATTCCTGTTTTACCTCTAAGTGGCTGTATGAATTTGGACCTCTGAGACTGTCAGCTATTTCAACTGTGACCATTTCACTTCTAATGGTCCGTGGTTTGGATGGTATTGAGTATTAGGGCACTCAGCATTGTTTCCTTTAGTCATGATTTTATAAAATTGTGTCAGTTGGGTTCTCTGAGGATCAGATGCCAAGATGGAGTTAGGAGTACAAAAGATGTATTGGGGAATAAAACCTGAGAAAGGAAAGAAGAGGAAAAAGGAACGGGCTGGAGTGTCAACAAACTGGATGTAGTCCTGACAAAGTCCCTGCCAGCCCAATTCTGTACTTTCAACCAATGAGTGCCCATTAAAAGAGTCCTGCATTGGGCATAAATGGCCAGACTCTTGTACTGCCATCTTGCACAGTCATTGACTTAGAGTCCCCTCAAGAAAAGTGTGACTTCAGCTAAAAAGGCCCACTTCAGCTTTTCAGAAAAAAAAGAGCTAATGTTCTGGAGATGGACCGCCAACTACAGTCCTAGCTGCTGGGCAGCAAGACCCTTTTTGATGGGGGTAAGAGTGGCACCTCTCTTTGTCTTCCACATGCAAAGCACATCCCTCTGTATATCGGGGAAACTTGTGCTATTCAATCTACTTGTCTTTGCACACAACAGAACAGATCCTCCTTTATTCCTAAAGGTAAACTTAAAAAAGGGAGTTTAGTGGAAAAACTATAGTCCCTGTTGCTGCCCTTGGTCTAAGGGCCACAACTGGTGCTCATTTTTTTCCTCCTCCACTATTCATTCTAATGTGTCCTCATCCTCTGCTTCCACCTCTGCTTGTCTCAGTGGTCAACCTGGTGGTGTGACCCAAACCCTCATTCCTGAGGGGTCTGAGCTCCTTCTCAGCCAGGGTGGTACACTTGTTCATTCTCAGTCACAGTCGGGCAAGAGAGAACCAAGAAGCACCCAAGCGGGTCACCTGAGTTCCCCATGGATTCCCTTCCACCTCAGGTGTAAGAGCAGCCTTATGTTTCTCCCTCTGCTGGTCAGGATGGGTAATCCTGAGCAGATGGTGAACACTGTTCTTGCCTGCCAGTCCCTGGGCACAAGGATCCCAAGATGCCCAAGCAGTAGCTATAATGTATAGTTCAGTTGGACCCTTGCTGTGTACACTAGCAAAAATACTTCCCCTTTGGGCATGAAGACCTCTAATCCTGCAGTAAAATAGGAGTTACATCATAGAAACACAAAGCACAAAATCTCTCAGTCAATTTCTTGGAGCGATATTAAGTCGGTCCACTCCTCACACACATTTTGTTCTAAAACCCATGCATTTTTTGTACTGTGGGCCCAGTGACAAATAAACATCTGTGATTCACTGCATATATTGCATCCAGAAGAATGGTTTCCAGTTTTCCAAGAGTGATATCCAAAGATATCCAGTGCTATCCAGGGTTTTGTCTCTGGGCTGGTACTTTAGATGTGCCTTCACCAAGACTTTCCAATGTGCTATGAGGCTAGAAGCTTCAGGATGGTGTGCTAGGTGATGCTTCTAGTGGATCTCATAGTTCTGAGTTCCCTCTCACACCTCCATCACTGTAAAGTGGGTTCTCTGGTAAGGTACTATGTTGTATGGGATTCTGTCCCTCTGAATCAAACATTCTCTGAGCCCCAAGATAGTAGTGTTAGCTGAAGCCCTGCAAGTAGAAAAAGTAAACCCATACCTGGAAGATGTGTTTATTCCTATGGGATCCAATATAATAAACTTACCACCAACTGGTCAGTTGATGTCCTCAAAGAACAGTGACATGTCAGGGGCTCCAAATTGGTCTTCATCACTAATAGGTTAGATATTCATAGGTGGCAGTAGTTAAACTGACCTTGGTGATTAGGAGATGGTGCTGTTGATCCCATATATAGCTTTCATCTCCCTTTCCATGGCCACTTCATTCATCTGTCCATTGTGCCAGTGCTGGAGTGGTTGCTGACAAAGACTAGCAAACACCAGTTGGCCAAGTCATTTTTGTCAATTTGGTTGTTAAATGCCTCATTCATAGTGTGCTTTCTGATGGGCTTTAGTATATGAGTTTTAAAAATATTCTTCAAATTTGTGCCCACTCTAGTATATCCATCCACATACCTCTACGCCTGATAAAAATAGCCAGCCTTCCAACCTTTTTCTTTCCAGGCGCTGGACCAGCTGGCCAGGTCATTGGCCACTACCCAGGGAATGTTTTACCCTCACTACTGTCTTTCAACATCTCCCCTGAGTGAGGCTATAATGTAGTTACCGTTAATTTTTGACTTGCACTCACACACTAAGCTGACCAATTCAAAAACCAAGCTCTGGCTTTTTCTCCTTCCTTCCTGGTTCTATAACATGGCCATTGTAATTGGCCCCAATTATATGGCCAAAAGTATGAGCTGAGGAAGGAGCACTGGTGCAATCATGATGGGTGACCTGTATATTTGGGCTACTTGCTCATTCAGCTTGATGGTACTGTCTCGTCTTGCCCAGGTTTCATCCTGGATATATCATTTCTATTTTGTGATGGACTGCTGCAATCATCTCTCAAACTTTATGACTTAGTGAGTCCAACAGGACCCAGCTACTCCAGGCTTATGGTCACTTGGTGTCCTATGGTTAGGTATTTCATCTCTACCAGTGCCCAATAGCACAAAAAGAATTATTTTCATATAAGGTGTAATTCTCTGTTGGAGATGGCATACGCTGGCTCCAAAACTTCAGAGACCTACATTGCTATTCTCCTGCTAGGCCTTGTCATATAGCCCACACTGCATTCTTTTCTACCACTGATATCTCTAACACCATAGGGCCTACTAGATTGTGTTGTGTGGTCCAAGTGGTAGAGTTGCTTGTACCACAGTCTGAGGCCTCTGCCAAGCCGTTTTTAGACATGGACCCCACTCAAAGACAGGAGCCTACTGTATCACCCAGTATTTGGGCCATAACAATATTCCTAGGTAACTAATGTATTGCCTTCAGTAGCCATAAATGCCTACCAGGAATTATACACTTCTCTTTATAAAAGGAGATATAAGATGCAACAATTTCTCTTTTACTTTGGATAGAATGATTCCGTATGCCCCTGGACAGGAGACCTCCCAAAACTTTACTGAGGTTGCAGGCCCATTAATTATTGTAGCATTTATCTCCCACCCTCTGGAGTGCGTGTGTCATACCAAGGCTTCCAGTGTCCCAGCCATCCTCATCCTCAATGTGACCTTCTGCAGGATGTCCAGATGGTCCAGAACTCTTCAGATGAGATTACAACAAAGGGCTGGAGGAGTTAAAAAAACTATTCACAGAGGGAAACATTGTAAGTTTATATATTGTTTTACGTTCCACATGAATGAAAACTGTTTCTGACAGTCTTTCATTTTTAAGATAGAGAAGAACACATTTGCCAAATCACTGGATGCATATCATGTACCTGTGGCCATATTAATCCTCTCCAGCAAAGAGAATTCCCCTGGCGTGGTAGCTATAAGATGGGCTACTACTGAAGACTGAGCCTGTGATGGTCTATGTTGTCATTCTCCAGGACCCATCCAATTTCTTCAAGGGCCAGACTGGCAAGTTAAACAGTGATTGTCACTTTACAATATTTAAGCACGACCCTAATCTCTAATAATCCTCACTGTCAGAGGGTGTGATTCTGTATGTGTCTTTCCTTCTTGGTCAGGGGTGAGGTGGGGCAGTTTTTGAGGCCCTCACTATGAGGCTTCTCCACTATGATGGCTCTCAGCCCACAGGCCAGGAACTCAACTTCCAAGTATGTCAATCCCAATTATATTTTCCACTAGAGAGGGGGGTGGCCAGAGGATCAAGTGGACCCACTATAAACTGGACTTTGGCCCAGATTCCATGATAGATGACACTGAGTCTCTGAGTATCAAGGCCGACTCAGACCCTGTGTCCAAGATTTGTTGAAATATGTGTTATTCCCCTTCCTTCAGTGTACAGTCACTCCAGTAAATGGCCACAGGTCAATTTGGAAAAGGCCTAGAACAATCATTACAGTGTATACCTGCCATGGTGTTGCAGCGCCCTTCCCCTTGGAAAACTGGCAGCTTTTTTAGTCAATAGCTTTGGGTTCTGAAAACTGACTCAGGTTTGGAAACTATGCAAGCAATTTTCATGTTTTTATTAAGGGGACTGCCCTCAGCCCGCTCTCCCATTCTTACTCTGTCTATATAAACAGGATCCTCCTTGTTGCCTGCCCATCTGTTTTGCCCCTCTCGTTAGCACATTTCTGATGGCCTGGGTGAATGGAATGTTCTCTAGACCTTGTTATGTGACTTAACCCTCTAATGGGTCCTATGGCCTCCCATAAATACATCCATTCTAGCATGCCCATTTCTCTAAGTCTTTTATTTCCTTCCTCTGCATTCTGCATTGGAAAGTCAAGCATTTCAACCTCTCTCAGTGTGGATTATTGCTTTTCTCCAGACTCTAGGAGAAACTCTCATAGTAGGTTTTCCCTATCTCCTAAAGTCCTTGCTAGGGTTTTAAATCCTTATCCAAAGAGATTTCCCCCAAGACAACAAACTCCCTCTTACCCAATCTTCATTTCTGGCTCCTTGGCCAAGTACCCTTATAACAAAGACCCACTGACTTGGCCCCTGCCATTACTAGGGCAATAAACCATCCTGCCTTGCCTAGGACTGCCCTCAGTTAAGTACAGAAAATCCTACATCCCAGGAAATCCCTCAGTCCTGGGTTTAGCCCTGAGAGACTTGCATCCCAGAAAATCCCCCAGCCTTGGGCAAATCAGGACATTTGGTCCCCCAACCACACTCACCTTTTATTTCCAGCTTCTATAGAATATACTTCCTCTCTGCCTTTATGAGGACTAGCATGTTGCCAGTGGGATATGCTGTGACATCCTGTTTATATCCTGAAGGCCAGGAAAGGAGATGATGGCGGTTTTCAAGGGAGGCACAATTTTTGGCCTTTTGGAGGAAAAGACCTCTTATTTTCTTCCCATAGGGAACTACTTGCTCTTATTGAGAAAGGGTTACCCACTTCTACAGGCTCAAATTGTTCAAAGTCTGTGGATTCACCATCTTCAGGGGCATCACCTATATGTCCCCAAACCATGTATCAGGGATTCAGATTCTCCTAGCTTGGGGCCTCCTCTATAGTGACTAGGCCAACATCATCCTGAATTGAAAAAGAAGCCAAACTCCATTTCTTACTCTCTTCTCTGTGGTACATGTAGAGATGAAAGAATCAGCAACTACCTCTGAAAAATTGCCTGCCTGGATCACATAAAGTTTACACTTCTCTCCACCTCTGCTCAGAACACATAGCAATGAGAGATTAAATATAAGAGAGAAAACTCAAGAACATAACCAGGCTCAAAAAATACATGAACATTTCACCAGTGGATGTTATAACTGGTACAGCCACTGTGTAAAATTGACAGTATCTGCTCCAGATGAAGATGTGCATACCCTATGACCCAGCAGTCCTACTTCCAGCTAGCCAGCCAAACAAATATGTGTCAAAAGGCATGCACAAGGATGATAAAAGAGCCTTGCTCATGATACTTCCAAACTGAAAATAATCTAAATGCCCACTAACAGTAGAATGGACAAGTTGATATAATAAAATATAAAACAGCAATAAGCATGAATGAGCCACTGATATATGCAACAATAGGAATGAATTCCACCTAAGGAAGACACAGAGAGTCCAGGCAGTGGTATGATTCTATTCATAAAACACAAAAATAGGAGAAACACAATCTTAGAAGTAAAGATAATTGTTAGTTTTGGGAGAAGGATGAAGGTCACAACTAGGAGGTACTGTGAAATGACCAGGTTTCTTCAGTGCTGGTAATTCCCTGTGTTTGGATGTGGGTTGTGTTCATTTTGTGAAATTTCACCTGGCTCTAAACCAGTGATTTCACACTTTGCTATAAGTATACTTTAATTTAATAAAAAGTTTAAAATCACGCAACATAACATGAAGCACTTACAGCTAAAAAGTTAATATTTGACAGAGCTATGTACCTGACTGGTGGTACACAGGTGTTTGTTATTTTTCATTTTCTCATGTGCTTATAAAAAGTACATTATAAAAAGTTTAGGAGAACTTGAGAGAGTGACAAGTTAATTATCAGCTTTCTCCTTCCCTGTGAAGAATTTGCTTAGTGATTAGAGGTTTATTGAATTTAGGGGGAAATAATTCCTGCTTAACTGGTCAGGTTAAAAGTAAAAATATGAAGAATACTATCACGCAAATTCTAGCCAAAGGAAAGATGACACAACTGTATTTATGAAAATAGAATTTAAGTAAAAGAGCATAATACAGTTAAAGAGGGTCATTTTGAAGTACAAAAGTTTTAATTCACTGAGTAAATATAAAACTAAAACTTTGCATGTGCCTCAAAGCATAGCCTGAAAATACATAAACAAAAACTAAAAAACTACGAGGAGTACAGGAGATCTCTTTGGAGAAAGCTACAATATGCTCAGTAAATGATATAGTACATAGATGAAAATATCTGCAGTAAGACATGAAATCATGATAGAAATTTTAGAGTATTTTGTAAAATTATAACCTTAAGTTATATAATGGAAAAGTAAAGACTTAAAATTAATGAATAAAGAAACCATCTGAGGATGTGAAAAAAATGAAGAGCAATAAAACCAATACCACAGTAGAAGGAAGAAAATTGAAAATAATTAATTTTAACAATTAATTACATTATTAATTAGAATAAATTTAATTAAACTAAAGAAAAATAATTAAAATGAACAAAAGGGAAAACACAGAAATGATCGAGAGTTTGGTAGCTAATGCTAACCAAAAGTTTGTTCTTCGAGAAGATCAATAAAACCAGCAAAGCTTTAGCAAAATTTATTCAAAAAAGCAAGTACAACAGACATTAAGAATGAAAAGTGCTGCAGGTATTAAAGAGATGATAAAGGATAATATGAACAACTTTGTAGTAATGAATTTGAAAATTTAGACAAAATAGACAAATTAATAACATACAAAAACAAACCAAATGACAAATAGAAAGCCAAAAGCTCTTAAATCTCTCAAAGAAATGGAATCACTGATCAATTTTTTTTTTCCTCACAAAGCAAACTCCTGACCCACATAGCTTCACAAGAGAATTCTATCAAATAGTCAAGGACCAGATAACTCAAATCTTATCCAAGCTACTCAAAGATTGAATTGAATTCATGGGTTTGAAATTAATATAGTAGAGATGGTAATTCACTCCCAAACATATGGAAATCTCAATTAAAATACCAACCATAGTATTTGAGTAATTTGTCAAGCTACTTCCCAATTGATATAGAAATATAAAGGGGTGAGAATATCCAAGACAATCTAAAGAAGAAGAAGAAGGTGTGAGCCCTTCTCCTACCAGATACCAAGACATTTTAAGCTATTATTAAGTCAGTGCATCTCTGACACAAGGAAATACAGATGGAACAATGAACCATAAACCATAAAGAATCACCTGGAAATAGATTCTGCATACATGGATACTTGATTTATGTCAGAGATATTATAGCAGGTCACTAAGGACAGATCTTTAACAAACAGATGTTGTTGGGACAACTGGATATCTACATAGAAATAATACCATACAAAAATCTTAGACCTGGAAGGAATAAAAACAACTGCAAAAGACGAAAGTATGAAGATTTAAGAATATAATACAGGAGAATATCTTCATAACTCACAGTAGGCAGAATATTTCTTAACCAAGATGTAAAAACAAACTATTTAGAAAAAAATTATAGACTTGATTGCTCCTAAATTAAGAATGTCTGTTAATCAAGAGATATTATTAAAAGAGTTAAAATATAAGCTACAGAGCAGAAGATTTTCTAAGAATATATCCAAACAAGACTACCCAAAATATATATAAGGAACGGTGATTTAACAAGCCAAGGCAAGAAAACCAGTAGAAAAGTAGGCAGAAAAGTTGAATCAATATTTCACAAAGAAGGAAAATTTAATGTCAAGTAAATGTATGAAGAAAGTCTTAATATCACTATTATTCAGAAAAAGGCAAATTAAATCCACAAAAAATGTTTTATGTATATATATGTATATACATATATAAAACACATATGTGTTTTATATACATGAATGATATATGCATATCCTCCAGATTGGCAAAAAAGTAAATATCTGACAATACCAAGTAGTAGGGAAGATAGTTAACTCTCATCTGCTGGTGAGAATGTGAATTTCTTTATCCACTTTGGAAAATAACTTGGAATTATTTGGTAAATTTATACACATATGTTCCTGGCTACCAGCAATTCCATTCCTAGTGAGAATGTTCATAACATCATTGTTGGCAATTGCCAAAAACTATAAATATCCCAAATGTACATCAGTAGTAGAATGGATAAATAATTTGAGGTATATTCATTATCTTTTTAAAAGACCAAACTATAGCTACATGTATGAACATGATAAATCATAAACATAATAAATAAAAGAAACAAGAAATAAAAGAACCCATTAGGTATGATTCTATTTACGTAATTTTTATAAGCAGGAGTGTAAATATCTATGAAGGATGCATACATAGATGGTAAAAGAATTTAAAAAAACAACAAAGAAATGATAATCAAAAAAGTCAGAACAGTAGTTATTTGTGGGGACGAGGATGAGGGAAGCCATCTGGGAGAATCATAGAGGGAGATTCTAAACTGTCAGTGTTTTCTTACCCTGGATCTTGGTTGCACACATGCTAATTTTAATATTATTATTTCAAATGTATATATTTTTATTATGCTTTGGTGTATGCAACATGTGTTAAAATGAAAAAAGAAGAAAGGGAAAGTTCCAGGAAATTGGGTCATGATAAGGCCAGCCCTTTCCCAAAGAGTAAGTGTAATCTGACAGCAAAGCCATCTTCTGAGACATGAGACATTCACTCAAAGCAGCCATTGGTTTCTTCCTCACAGCATCATACTTGTTTGATTGATTGGATCACCTGGGTGTATTCACTTTCTAGAGTTATAGCCTTTGATTACAGGGTTTCAAGAGACTATGCAGAGCACCAATTTAGCTAGAGCAATAATAAGGATGTATATATCACCCAAGGAGTTTGGGAAGGTCCTTTTGCAGATTTTTTAAAACAAAATACAATATTTATCCATCAGGAATGGGTTGAAATACCACCTGGTGAACTAAGAATACAATCTCTACATTTCCCAAGACTTTTCCAGTTCTATAAAATCAATTTTTTTCTTGTAAGCGCCTTGGACTTATCATATTCTCCCACTACCCAATTATAGGAAAAATCCAACACCAAACAGGGGACTTTTAATGGATGACACCTTCTTCAACAGACTAGGTCAGCCTGAGTATAACTGCCTCAGGAGAATTACTTTTCTTTTTTTTTTACATGCACAGGTTACCTATGTAACCCTTAAACAGTTGGCTATTTCTATATCTCAGTTTATTTTTTTTTTATTTTATTAATGTTATGATAGATTACAACCTTGTGAGATTTTGGTTGTACATTATTGTTAGTCATGTTGTGGGTACACCACTTCCCCCTTTGTGCCCTCCCCCCAACAGGATAATTACTTTTAGCATCCTTTTTTATAATCCTTATGTCACGTCTAATTATTATTTGCTTAATGTTTGTGTTGTATGCTGGACTGTAAAAATCTCCCAAGAGAGAGGGGACCCCATCAATATTGTTCACCTCTATATTCCCAGCCCTTAGAAAAATGCCCAGAATAAAGGAGGTGTTCAACAAATATTTATCAAATTGTAAATAAACAAACAAATGAACACATGAATTAATGAACATTTAATGCAACAGTCACTAGCTCCTTAATACGACTGCGAGTTCAGGATTCAGAAATTTTCCTTCTCTCATTGTTTTTACTATCGAGGTAGTTTTCCACAGATTCAGTGGATATGCTAGTAAGCATGTGATTTAAAAGAAAACAGGATCAAAAGCAACTCAAAGACGAAAAACAAAATAAAGAGATAATGGTCAATTTTGGCAAAGCTGCAGAGAAAGGCATTCTTCTTTGGGGAGTATAAACTATTAAAATATTCATGAAAACAATTCATCAAAATGGACCAAAAACCTTCCAAATTCCATTTCTAGGCCTCTAGCCTCCGGAAACACTAAATGATGCACACGGAAAACAGCTGAACAATGTTCATTGTAGTATTGCTTATAATAGCAAGAAACTGGGGACATTCTAAATGCCCCCAAAACAGGAAATTGGTTCAATAATTCAAGGTATATTAGTTCAATACAATACTGAGTCATTAATATTCATGTGTAGGAAAATATTTAAAGACATAGGAATACAGTTACCATATACTATTGAGTAAAAAAAAAATTAATAAAAAGGAGATTGCAAATTAGTGTGGTTGGTATCACCATGTTTTTGTAGAAAAAAAAGTCGTATTAAAAAAGGCCTAATATAAGCCCCAGAATAGTATCTGCTGCTATTATAGAGCTTGTCTTTGGGTGGTAAGATTATGGATCATTTTTACTGTCTTTTTCCTGTCTGCTTTCTATTTTTTTTTACAATGAATTTATATTTCTTTGTAATAAGAAAAGTGCTCATTAAATTCTAATATTGTTATATATAGCCATAAGAAAAGATTGGAAAGATATAGAGCAAAAATTAAATGACCCTTATCTCTAGATATGAGATTACGGGTTCTTTTCTTTTTACTTGAATTTATTTCTAATTTTTCTGCAATAATCTCATATTGCTTTTATAATAAGAAAAGCCATAAAATTTCATTAAATCTCAATAAAATGCATAGGATGGCATAGAAAAATTTGGAAAGATATACAGCAAACAACAAACAGCAGTTATTTCTCTCTGGGTGTAGCACTAAGGGAGTTGTATGTTTTTTCTTTTTGCTTTTTGAAGACGTTCCAAACTTTTAGAATGGGTAGAATACATCATGAATAAAAGTAAAGAAAATGTTATAGAAAGAACTTTTGCCCCTCAAGTTATAGGAACAAAATTCTCTTAGAAACACTGAAAGTCCTAGATGAATCAGTTGGAAGGTTCTGAGAAGTTGACTGAATGGGCTGTAAAGATCAAAGCAGTACCTTCTTCTCATAAGAATTGTCACTGAGGAAAAGAGGACAGTAAATCTATATCGGCATATTTGTGAGAATCCAGGTCAAGTAAAATTTGCACCCAGAATATCAAAGCTAGATTCACTATGCTTGTTTCCACCTATGCAAGTCTAGCTACATTTTTAAATTCACAAAATAATATTGAAATGACAGATTATCAGACCCCAAAAAAACGTATTTCAATGGAATAATTGCTTCGGGCACTCACAGCCTCATCCACTGCTATAAGTCAACGTGTAAACCAAACACTGGGGAAAGGATGGCCATTGCCCTCAGTGAAGACAGTGAAGACAGTCTGACTCCAAGGTCAATACTCTTCATGCCACAAAACTCTGTTCCAGCCCTAATTAATTGTAGATTGTTGACAATAAACAATGTATTGAGTAAAATCCATAAAATCCTTTCTTTTCTTGGGTTGGTTCAATGTGGCATCTGAGGTCTTATTCCATGTTTCTTCTTCTTAACATCTTTTTACATGGAGGCTACAGGGATGCCCTGTGGTTAGGTCATGGTTATTACATATTCCTTTTTTTTTATTATATATTCTTATTGAGTGAAATGGAAATTGAAAAGGTTTTGGTGTGATTGGAAAGATTTTTATTTTGTTTCATTTAATTGCAGCCAGAAGCCTGGGAAAACGTGGAAGGCTCAAAGCAGAAGCTGGTGACTAGGAAGGGAGTAGGGATGGGCACATTGTACAGGGACTTAAAGGGCGCAGCTGGGAGTGTGACAAGATGAGAGGGGGCCTGGATGGATGGGTCTGATGTAAGGAGGATAATAAAGTCATAGAGGCAGCTGGTTGTGTTATGCCACACTCAGAATAACATAAAAAGCCCACATACCACGGACTAATTTGGCAGTAATCTGAGATAGAAGTACATTAATCCAATTACTTTTCCTGGCACCCCAAACCATTTACTACCTACAAGCTTTTAGGAGCTTAAATAACCTCAGGGCTAGAATGATAAAATGAGCCCCAGAATAAACAAATCTCATTTTAGGGCACTGTGAGTCACCACGGGAGGCCCTTATGGCTACTGGCCATGTTTTCTTACTGACATGAAGGACCCAGCTCCTACATCTGCCCCCAGGAAACCTCTCCCTCTGTTCTATTGTCTAACTAATGCCCTCAGCTTTCAAAGATAAAACAATTTTTTTCCATTCATACAGTGACAGTTGTTACTAATCTCACAGACAAGCTTTCTGCTATTCTAAGATTTGTAGATGAACCAAGAGTGGATGTGTACAATCTCAGGGGAGTATATTTGTAAAAGCTGTGGGGTGAGAGAAGGAAAATTGTTAGGCATCACATGAGAAGAAGTTAAAATTCCAAAATTGGAAGAAAGAGGATGAAAAGCCATGTTGTCCAGGCTTTCCTTCTTGCAGATGAATAGTTAAAACGTGTAAAAATGATCTTGATCTATTCCTTTGAAACTTATGACTTTAGAATTAGAGAATAGTGACTGTCTGCATTACCATGTTGAAATGAATAACTTATCTGGGCTTGCGGGGGAAAGGTTGCCGTGATAGGTGGATGGGCTTCAAACGGCTGTCCTCAAGTTCACTATTTTAAATTGTAAAGACAAATAAAATCCTCAAGTGGTCATATAAAGTGACAACTGTAGTAATTCAGGTTCCATTTCTTCATCTTTACAATCACTGTGTCATCATCGTTTCTAATTTATTGTTCAACCTCAGTAATAGGTAGCTCAACAGAAGCTGGAGACACAAATCGCCCTGGGATCGAGCTCTGAAAATCACCATCACAAACTTACTTTCAAAACAAATGTGTGTAGCTGAGTCCACATATCATAGGGCACTGACTATATAATGGGAAGTTCTTCAAAGTAACTTCTATGTTACTTCAAAATAAAACATGTCTGTTACAGAATACAATGTTTGTGAATACATAAATGAGAAAAGTGTGCTAGCACTTATTGATGGTTACATATATATTATTAAAATGAAACACCAACTGCTGCAATTGTTTAGAACTTAGAAAAAAGTATTTTTCAGGAAGGACTTTAACATTTATTAAAATTGCCTTCACTCAATGATAATAAAAGACAGACGAATGTTTAGTCGGTTCTATTAAGGTTTTGTTGTTTTCCATAGACAACGCAACCCCTTATTGCCAACCTCTGGGCAGACAGTTCTCATAGCCTACTTTGCACACTGACAAGGTATCTGTTCAGGTATTTGCCCCTCTGACATCCTATAAAGCTCCTCGTTTTGTGAGGAAACTGTATAATGAACTGTCTTAGGCAGTAACAGATCATTGTGGACAGAGCTTGGGTTTACATTTCAATCACTTGATTCAAAGAGACATCTAATTTATTGAATAGTCCCACATTCTCCCTATCCTGCAGTGTTACGTCTGTCAAATATTGTTTCCACCTAAATGTGGATCTATTTCTGTGCTCTCTATTTGGGTCAATTAGTCAATATACCTATTCCATGCCAATCATGCTAGCTTAATCGATACGGTGACACAACAACTCTGGATACCAGGTAGGGCAACTGCTCACTCTTATTTATTTATTTTTTCCTTCAAAATTGTTATGGATTTTCTTGGCCCTGACTTTCTTGATTAAAAATTTTAGGATCAGCCTATCTGGTTCCATAGAGAAACATATTAAAATTTTTATTGAATTTTGTTTGAATTTATAGGTCATTTTGGCAGGAATTATCGCCTTTACAATACTGTCTTTTTCCTCTACATGAATTTGATCTCTCTCCCCTTTTGGTTCCATTAATATCTTTCTAACATATTTTATGTATTTTTTAATAAATGTTTGGCTATGTATTTCATAAATTGATTTTTAGATGCCATATATTTTTGCACTGTACATTTCTAATCCTTAGTTTCTGGTGTATATGAATGTAACTGACTTATGTATATCAATTTTACGTCATGCAAAATTACTAAGCTCTCTTATTAATTCTAATACCGTACCAATAAAATCTTTGTTTCTTTCGGTGTAAATAACTATATAGTTGATGAATAATGTGCAGGTTTTTCCCTTCTTGTTCAATCCTTTTTCCTTTTATTTATTTTTTTGTGCATCTTTATTTATTTGCTTGTCTTATGACTCAGGCTAGGACCTCCTAAACAACGTTAGATACAGATGGTGATATTGAAAATTCATATTATGTTCCTGATTTTAAAGGAGATGTTTTTAACACTTCTCCATTATGGATAATGTTTGCTGAAATGTTTAAATAAATGCCTTTTATCAGATTAATGAAATAATAGCCTATTCCTATTTGGTAACAAGTTGCTTTTTTCTTGTTGTTTTAAGTCATAACTAGGCATATCCTTTTCTGAATCTTTTGAAATCATTTTAGGATTTTCTCGTTTAATCTGTAAGTGTGGTGGGTGATAATTAATTTTCTAACATTAAATCAACTTTGCATCCCCAGATCATGGTATATTTATACATTTTCAGACTGAGTTTGCAAGTATTTAAGATGCATAATCCTGACTGAGATTACTCTCAATGTTTCCTCCCCTACTGTCTTTATTTGGTTTTAGTATCAAGGTCATAATAGTCACATAGAATGATTTGAGAAGTGTTCCTTATTTTTCCATGTTCTGAAAAAGTTTATGCAAGATTTGAAAGTAGCCATTCCTTAAATGTTGGTAAAACATGTCGATAAACCCTCTGGGCTTGGTTTTTTGCAGGTAGAATTTTGGTTATCAATTACATTATTTTAATAGTTATAGTACTATTAAGCTTTTAAATTATTTTCTTGAGTACTTTGATAAAGAAATTCTTATCTAGTTATAAAATGTAATGAGAAAAAGTTGTTCACGTTTTATTATTTAATTTCTACTCCATCTGAAGCTGTGTTCCATTTTTTCTCTTTTTTTTGTTTTAGCTGTTTATTTGTTTGTTTATTGTTGAAATAAACATTACAGATGAAGTTACCTGTATTTTCATTTCTAGTCTCATTCCTCTCCCTGCCTCCCCAGAGGCAATCACTATTATGAATAGTGTGTATCTTGTCCATGTTGTTTTCTACCAGAATATATATTTTTTAAATTGTGGTAAAATACACATAACATGAAACTTACTGTTTTAACCATTTTAAAGTGTGCAGTTCAGTGGCATTAGGTACATTCCTCCTGCTGTGTTACCATCACCATTATGCATCTCTAGAACTCCTTTCATCTTACGTAACTTCAATTCCCTACGCACTAAATAATAAGTCCCCATTCCCCGCTCCCACCAGCCCCCCGCCACCACCATTCCACTTTCAGATTCTACGAATTTGTGTGTCTCACTTTTTCATTCTTAATATTATTTGGCTGCACTTTCTCTTTTTCTTGATCAGTTTTGCCACAGAATCATCATGCTCTTAGTCTTTAGAGCAAACTAGTTTTGGTTTGTAGATCTCTGTTGTGTTTTTTCTATTTCAATACTTTAAGTATTAATTTCTTATTTTTATTTGCTTTGGGTTTATTCTTTTTCTAACTTCCAAAGTTAAATGTTTAATTAATTAACTTACAGCCTCTCTTCTTTTCTAAAACACATATTTAAGATTGTACATTTTATTGAAACATTTTTTTTTCTACATCACACAAGTTTTGATGTATTTTTTTTGTTTTGGTAAGTATTTTCTAGTTTTAATGCTGATTTTTAAAAAATTGGATACATGTATTTTTATGAAATGTGGTTTTTATTTACAACGTTGGAGTGGAAGTAAGTTTTTTTATTATTAATTTCTAATTTAACTGAAGGACAGTAAAGCAGTATGGATGAAAGAAATTCTATGAAATGAGTTGAGACTTGCTTTGTAGCCTATTAATCTGTCAAGTTTGGTAAATGTTCTGGATGTGTTTAAAGAGTGTTTATTTTCCGTTTATTTAGTATATATTCTATATATATCCATTGGTCCAATCTTAATAACTGTGTCATTTGAATCCTCATATATTTACTGATTTTTTGCCATTTTTTTCTAATAGTTGCTGTGAAATGTATTAAAGGTGTTAAAATCTCCTACTATAATGTGTGTTTTTCAACTTATTTTAGTTTTGACAATTTTGGCTTTATATACAAGTTTATAATTTTTATATATTTCTATATGATTGAAGCTTTTATCATTTAGTCTTATAATGCTTTTTGCCTCAAGATCTAAGTTTTCCAATGTTACTTTTAGTCTTCAAGCTTATTTTTTTAAGTTAATATTTATCTGGTGTGTCTTTTTCCATCCTTTGCTTTCAACCTTTCTATGTTCTTAGGATTTATGTATGTCTCCTGTTAACTGCATAGACCAGGATTGGTTTTGTTTTTACTATGATAATCGTTGACTTTTAATGAAGGAGTTCCGTCCACATACACTGACCACCTTAACTGAAATGTTTACATTTATTTTTATTACTTTAGTTCATATTTTCCATTTATTCTTCTTTTTTCTGTTTTTTTTTTTTGCTTCTGTTTTGTCGCTTTTTAAAAATTTAGCTTTTTTGCATTGATTGAGTTGAGGTGGGTTTTTTCCTCATTTTGCTTGCAATCCTTTACTGATTTGGAAGTTATATCTCTATTTCTGTTATTTCTATGGTAGCCCTGGAAATTTCAACAAACTCAAATAAGTCTGTAATTAATATTTTTACCCTCTCTTAATCCTACAAGGATAATACAATCCATTAACTCCATTCACTACGGCCTCCAGAACTACATATGTTCTTGTCTATAATTTTAGTTTTAAGTTGATTTTTAAATCCACAAGTCAGTTATATTTCACATTTATAATCAGTTTTTCTTCACATTTACCAATCTGTCTACCACTTTTCCTAACATTTTCTTTCTGCATTCCAGTTCTCCTTTTTGCATAATTTTCCTTCTTCTTGAGGCTCACCATTGAAAATTTCTTTATTGGAGATTCATCACTGATGAATGCTCTGAGTTTTTGCACATCATAATCTGTTTTTATTAGACTACTTTTGAAATATAATTTTTCGGGGTAAATAATTTTAGATTTGCATTTGTTTTCTCTCAGCATTGTGAAGATTCTATTTTGCTGGCTTCTGGTTTGCCTTGTTATTAGAAATGTAAGTGTAATTGACATTCATTTGTAGGTAATCTTTATTTCTGCCTGTTTTAAGATTTTCTCTGTCTTGTACATTTTACTTATTGTCTTGTACAATCTTGCATATTCATCTTGTACATGTGTCTCAGTGTAGATTTCTTATTTATCTTACTTGAGTTCATTATATTTCCTTAATCTCAGAAGTGGTGTCATCTTATTAATTCTAAAAAAAATCTTAAATATTTTATCTCTGAATATTTTGTATCATTTTTTCTCTTTCTTCTAAAATCAAATTAGGTCTATATTACTATCTCAGTTATTCATATTTTCCATCTATTTGTTTTTCTGTGTTAATTATAACTTCATTTGCAACTAAACTGTTTATTCCAACCATTAAGGCTTAAATTTACACAAACACACACATTTGCATGTATGCATGCATGTTTACATATACATACATATAGATATACACACACATATATATAGACATGTATAGATATGTATAGATATAGATATATATAGATAGATACACACATAAATTAGCATAATTCCCTCTAGGTCCTTCCATGTTATTGCACATAGGATGGATTTGTCTTTTTTTCTGGCTGAATAGTATTCTGTTGTATATATATACCACATCTTCTTTATCCAATCATTGGTTGATGGGCACTTGGGTTGCTTCCATGTCTTGGCTATTGTGAATAGTGCTGCAATGAACATAGGGGTGCATATGTTACTTTGGATTGTTGACTTCAAATTGTTTGAGTAGATACCCAGTAGTGTGATAGGTGGGTCATATGGTAGTTCTATTTTTAGCTTTTTGAGGAATCTTCATACTATTTTCCATAGTGGCTGCAGCAGTTTGCATTCCCACCGGAAGTGTGTGAGGGTTCCCTTCTCTCCACACCCTCTTCAACATTTGCTATTTTTAGTCTTAGTGATTATAGCCATTTTAAAAGTGTAAGGTGGTATCTTAGTGTAGTTTTGATTTGCATCTCCCTGATGATTAGTGATGTTGAACATCTTTTCATTTGTTTATTGGTCATCTGTTTATCTTCTTTGGAAAAATGTCTATTCATGTCTTCTGCCCTATGCATATATTTTTATATAGTTCATTTCTAGAGGTTTTGTTTGCATCATTTTTGTGTCTGTATTTTTACCCATACTTTTGATTTTCCATTTTATGACCTTAAATACATTAAACATACTTATTTTAATTCTGTATTCAATTATTTCAATATTTGATATATTTGTGGGTCTGATTCTATAGTCTATTGTTTCTGTTGACTCTTGACTCATGATGCCTTGTCTCTCAAGATTTTTGTTTTTAATTTTTACGTTGAAAATCATTGAAACTTTGCTGTAGGATTTCTTTAAGGCCTAGGTTAAAAGAGAATCTCTCCAATGTATAAGACATTTTGTTTTTTGCATATACCTGGGGTTATTACCAACTTGGGACCATATTAAACTAAATTATTTGCTTAGCTTTTTGCATCATGCATATAGTGTAACTTGAAGTCCCAAACTAATAAAAGAATTAGACTTTTGCTAAGATTTCTCAAAGGACAGTTACAGTCCCTCCACCAAGAAAAGTCAGACAAATTTTCTCCCTTAGTCATTTTTTCTAGTTCCCTCTTTCTTAGAGAATATAACCCAATGGTTTACAACAGAAATATTTCTACCCCTAGAGACAGTTTTGGACATTTGTAGAGACATTTTTGATTGGGGAATGCTATTGGCATTTACTGGGTAGAGCCTAGGAGTATTAGATGCTCTGTAATATACAGGAAAATATAGCACAATAAAATTCCATCATTCTTATAGATGAAAACAATTGTTTGGAATTATCTGATCCTAGCATATAACTTCACTACATAAACCTGAAGTAGCATTTTTTATAGTTTAAAAAGGTCCTGATTTCTTCCAGGAATGTAGGTTTCATATTAATCATTACTTCACTTTTTTCAGGACTTTGGCAAGAGTTGGTTACCATTTTAGAAAATTATTACCCATGGAAACGCTACTCATAGACATATACTTATCATGCAATGTATTTGTATGAGCTTCAGTCACAGCTGTAACTTTCACAGTAAGTCAACACAGAAAGCATCAGATGACTTTCTTAGGCCTTCCAGTGTAGTTTCATTCATAATTTATGTAGTTAAATACATATTAACTTATCATGATTAACTTTTATTTCTTGTTTATGTTGTAGTTAGGACAATTTTTTTTAAAATTATGTAAGTTATATGCTTAATTTTATTTTAGAATAGTAAAGGGGACATTACAAAATAGAAAGAAGAGGGTTTTGTTTCTGATAGGTTTATGAGCCACTGAGGCAGCCCTTCACAGGGTTCCAGATTTATACAGGTAATTCAGATTTAACTTCCCACCTGGAAAACCAGAAGCCTAAAATCAAAGGTCTAAGTCACTAGGAGTGACAGAATCACTCAATTCCTATTGAGTTTCATTTTTCTTCTCTGAGGATTTTCCTTAGGATCTTGCCAGGTCAGCCATACATTTTAGTATATATATATATATATATATATGTGTGTGTGTGTGTGTGTGTGTGTGTGTGTGTGTGTGTGTATGTATATATTTAGGATGCATCTGTAAATGAGGGTGGAAGTGCTTATCCTCTTTGTTTTATAAGATTTTTCCTTTTGTCAAAGCAGAATGAATATAAAAGCACTTTATAAAATATAAAGTCCTAAATAAACGCAAGTGGTAGTGATAGTGTCCCCATAGCTTAATGGTTTACACAAGGATCTCCAAGAGAAGAACTCAAAATACCAAAAATACAAGCTTCCTGAGCTGGAAGACTCACCATTAAATGGTCTTACACCTTCAAGCCTGTTCCCTCTCCCCCATCACCCTACAATCCTGTGAAAAGTATTGGATATAATCATGGGGAACACTGATTTTGAGGAGAAACAGATTATCTCATATTAGGTATAGGTCTTTGGCTGTGCAAAAACATTTTTGAACGGGTCTGAGGAAAAACAAATTCTTTCAGATTACCAAAAGTTCTGAATTGAAAAGTTCAGTGATTGAATAATCACTGCCATAAGGATCAGAGTTGTTCACCCAGTCTCCTTCCAGACTACAGTTTGCCTCCCTCCTGGCTCCTTCTTCCCTGTCTTTGCTACCCAAACTGTCAATTGCGCGTGTTAATCTCAGCAGAAGGATCCTTCATTGTCGAACAATTGCCATCTCCAGGCTTTGGAAGTGGAGGGAATAGAAGTGTCTTTCAGGACAGAATAAAGTGAATCATAATCTGCTCTTTAAAGATTGAAGAAACATTTGGAGATCAGTAGGACAACCTTCATGTCATCCATCTCTTCGGCATATGATATGAAATATTATGGATTATTACACGGTGTCTCTAGATAGACTTTTAGTCCTTGAGAGTAGAGACTGATAAACCACAGTTATGGGAAGGGAGGACAATGTTACAGAATGACATTATCAACAAAGTGTCAAGCAGCATTCTAGATGCTGACAGCTCTCACTATGAGAGTGTTCAGCATGGAGGGAGGCTAATTCTAAAGGGTTTGGTGGAAGAGAGCCTTTTCAGATAAGCCTGATGGACAGGAGTTAACAGTCAGGAAGCTAGAGTGACAAGGAAAGGCACAGAGGTGTGGATTAGCAGCCATGTATGGAATGACAGAAGCATAAGAGAGCATAGAGCCTTACATTCTGACTTTTTGAAAGAGGAAACTAAGGTCCAAGACATAAAGTACTTTGGGCAAATTTTCACAATGAGTTAGAGATAAAGCTAGAGCAAGATCTCAGAGTTCAGACTCCATTGCAGTTACACCATATCCCCAAACTTTACCAAGGATGCAGCTAGCAGAAACTCAGTGCTCTGAGATAAAAAAAAATTTTCTCAGCCTTTATCCATCAAATACCAGAACATCAACTGCTTCCAAGGGATGGCATTCCCATTCCCAGCTAACCTAGCTAGGCAAAACTCCTGGCGCTTTCTTCCAGGAGTAAAGATGGGCCAGGAGCTCTCATGGTGGCTGGAGAGATGCTGAAAATTAAAGAATACCTTCAACTTAGTCATCATAGCTGCAGCTGAGGAGCCTCAAAACATTGGCTCTTCTCCTGGAAAATATGGTACTCAGTTCTGTGAACCTGACTTCACTGATTGTGCATCTAATTATTGGCCAATAAACTAGGCTACCATTCTTGAAGCTTTTCAGTTCTCCATGTTAGCAGTCCATGAGGCCTGAAAAGCAGATTTAAGAAGGTTTTGGTGACTTCCATTTGAGGGTTCTTTAGTATCACAAAAGTAAATCTGAGAAGATGGATCTCCCTGGTTCAAATCACATTAGAAAGATGAGAAAGCAGGGGTTCAGCTCTTGCCAAGCAGACAAATGAGGATAGTTCTGAACTACAACACTCAAAGCATAGGTAAATATCACAAATATAACGCCAAGCAAAAGAAATCAGACACAAAGGCGTATAGACGCAACTATTCCTTTTATAAAATGATTTAAAAACAGGCAAAACTCATCTTTGTTATTAGGAGCCTGGAGGGCAGTGGGTAGTTAGTTACCCTGGCTGAGGTTAGTGACTGTGAAGGACAGGAGAGGACTTTTGGGGATCTTGTAAGTTTCTGCATCTATATCTGAGTGCTGGTTACATGAGAGTGTTCACTTCATAAAATTTTATCAAACTGTAATTTATAATTTGCTCACTTTTCTGTACATATGTTAAACTTCAATCAAATTTGCAAAAAAAAAACCCACAACCAAATAGTAATAATTGGAGGAGGGAGTTCTGGTATAAATTTCAGACTAAGAAGGAAAACAGTAATATGACTGTTTCAAATCTCTACCTTCAATTTCACCTCTTTACTGGTTGGTAATAGGGTTAGAGACTAAGAAGAAAAGAAAAAAGAAGAAACATTGCACACAGGTAAGTTGCTGCTACTGGGTCTGAACTGGTTAAATAAGTAGATGTGTTCTAAAATGAAATCTTCAAAGGCATAAATTGAAGTCAATTCAAATCCAGCCTGCAAATATTCATGGTACTCTACTATATGCATGGAACAGAGAGTACCACCATAGGAAGTTCCTAGTCAGTGAAAGAATCTATTCTCAACTTGGATTCCAATCAGGAATGACTCTTCCTACAAAAAGAAGTTAAAATTCTCTTCCCTTCACTGCAGGGTGGCAGCAAAGGCAAAATAAAGTAAAAAGACACAGGGAAATCAGACAGGAACAAGTATCATGGGCCAAAGAGGGGGAAGTCTGATAGATAACGGGCATTCTGGAGAGAATCACGGATAAAGAGACCCTCCTTAGCAAGAAAGTGATGCGGACTCACCCAGAGTAAACTTTGAATAATGTCTGTGTAAAGAAGAAGGGCTTCGATTTTCAAAAGCAATGTCTTACACAAATTGGAATTTGACATGCACAGTATAAGACACAGAGCAGTGTATTTTATCATTCATTTGCTCTGTGTCAAACACTGGGAACACGGTGTAAATAAAACAGATGAAGTCTCTGCTCTTATTAAGCTTGCAATTCTAGTGTAAATGTTAGAAAGAGAAAGAACATACACAAATAAGTAGGCAAATATGTAATATACTAGATGGTAATACATGCTATAGTGAAAAAGAGATCAGGATGAGAGAGTCAGAAAGTGCTGATGTAGGAAGCCTCACTATTTTGTATGTAGTGATTATGGAAGCCTTCATCACTCAGGTGACATTTAAAAAGAGACCCAAAACAAGTGAGGGAATGAGATATGTAGATATCTGGGAGAAAAATGTTCCAGGTGAAGGAAAGAGGAAGTGCAAAAGTCCTGAGGCGAATTATGCTTAGTGTTCAAGGAACAACTAAACCAGTGTTGTCAGAGCAGAGGAAGTAAAGGGGAGGATGGTAGGAGAGGAGATTGGAGGTAGCAGAAGGCAGATCACTAAGGCCCTTGTGAGTCATTATCAGGAGTTGGCTGAGTTCAGTGGAGAACCACTGAAGGTCTTTGAGAAGATGAGAGACATAAAGTAACTTAAAGATTCATTTTGGCTTCTAGGTTAAGAATATTCTATAGAGGAGAAAGAGCATAAGCAGGGAGAGCCATGAGAAAGTTCCTACAATAACCCAGATGAGAGATAATAGAAGCTTAGCTCAGGGCAGCAGCAATGGAGGAAGTGAGGACTGGATGGACTGTAGATGCTTTGAAAGCAAAGTCAACAGAATATACTGATGGATTAAATATGGGGTGTGAGAAAGAATAATCAAGGAAAATACTAAGATTTTTGGCCAGAGAAAATTTTGGAGTTCAGCAGAGACCTAAAATCATGAAACTAGATAAGATTACTTAAAGAGTTGGTGTAGGTAGAAGAGATCTGAGGTGCCAGTTCCAGTCCTGGGTCAGGCCACCATTTGAGATCAGAGGAATGAGAACAAATCACCAAGGGAGCCTGAGAAGGAGTGAGCACTGAGGTGGGAAGACCAAGAGCGACCCAGAGGCCAAGTCAAGGAGCGTCTCAAGATGCAGGGAGTGGCCAGCCCCACTCAATGCTGCTCATAGTTCTACTAATTTGATGACTAAGACCTAGCCATTGGATAGGTCATTGTGAAGGCCCCTGGTTACCTTGAGAAAGAGCAGTTCAGTGGTAGGAATAAATGCCTTATGTGAGTGGTTCAAGAGTGAACAACACAACAGAAATCAGAAGTAGAGAGTATGGGAAACTCTTTTGAAGAGTTTTGGTGTGAAGACAATTAGATAAAGTAATAAGTAACTTCTTTACCCAAGGTTATAGTTGGCGTAGTGGCCTAGTAAACGTACCACTTAGATCTCTTGTTATCAGAGGCATACTAGATGAGCAGCTCCTATTGCTGTCCCTCTGGATCTATCACCTCATTTGTACCAAGACAACACTTTCCCCAGGGCTGCTTCCAGACAGTGAGAGAACATGGTGGGGACAGGATTCTTCTGACAGGTACCTTTGGCTTGTGGTCTCCTGATCAGCATGGCCGAAAGTTTCTTAGAACTGGGCTACAAAATGACACTCTCCTGCTCGAGTCTCCTTGCTTCTCTTTCTTTCACACGTGTCAGACCTGCACTGTGATCTGAACTTCATCCTGCACACTCCTCATTCCTCCCCTTTAGTATAGACTCCATGGCTGCTTCTTAAAAGACTTTAACATAGTTGGTAAGTTGCTAAGATTTAAAGCTTTGAAACTAGGCAATCCAGCTTCAGAGGTTGTACTCTTGACAGGTTTTAATACTGTCACTCCAGCCAATTGATGTCCACACACCCTGAGCAGCAAAAGGAGACCCTGCACATTGACCAGAATAGAGATTGACTCACGGCTTTCTAGACAGAGCATCCAGAAATTTTTCTTTTCCTTGTGTGTGTGTCTATGTATTTGTGTATGTGGTGAAGATCATAGTCTATCTTTTAAAATTTGTAGATATATAAATATACCTAAATTAATAATAGAGTTTGCATTTCAGAATATAGTTTTAATAATTCTCGATGAATCTTTTCTCTGTCTCTTTAAGTTTCTAAATTAAAGATCCTTTTAAAGAATTGTTATATGTGTAGATATAAATGGGATAGTTACTACTTCAAAATGACCCCTGATTCATTGATTTGTTTAACAAATACTTTTCAAGTGCCTACAATATGTTAGGCACTGTGCTGAGCACAGGGGACACAAAGGAGAGCAAGACAGACAGAATGTCTGTGACCATCGAGCAGAAACTGGGGTCCACAAAGGGTAAAACACAGTAAGATGCTTTCCTTACCAGTTGCTATCTGCATAAAATAGCATAAACGATATGAACACATTTTTTTTGTTGTTTTTTTTTGGTTTTTTTGCTGAGGAAGATTCACCCTGAGCTAACATCTGTGCCAATCTTCTACTTTTTTGTACATGAGACACCGCCACAGTGTGGCTAGTGAGTGGAGTAGGTCTGCACCTGGGATCCGAACCCGTGAAGCTGGGCTGCCAAAGCAGAGAGCATGGAACTTTAATCTCTCAGCCATGGGGCTGGGCCCAAGAACACAAGTGTTTGAATCAGACAGAACTAGGTCCAAGGACTGGGTCTATTACTTATCAGTTGTGTGACATTGGCCAATTGACCCAGGCTCTCCAAACCTTATTATCTCCTCTGCGAAACAAGGGTACTAATCCGATCCTGTGTAAATGATTACAAGAACTAAAGGAAAGCCTCTAACAGAGTTTTCATGGATATGAGGGTCTCTAAATGCAGCTGTCATTTTCTGTTATTATCAGAAAACCTGTTTCTGACCACATGTCTATTGAATATTTAAATTATGCTTTCAAGAAAGCCTCTAATAATTATTATATTATCATTATAGCAAATGATTATGTCAAGTTACAACAATGTCCCTGTGTAAGCCTGCGCACTCACTGCCTCCTCCTCCACCACCACATCGTCAAGCCATTACCCAGGGGCACTTTCCTAGTATCGAAATTATCAGACCACTTCATCCCTTTTTTTCTCTCCTTCCATTGTTTGACTTTTAACTATTCTATTTCTTGTTTATACTTTGACCAAACTTGCGTATTTGAAGAGAAAAAGAATCAGATCTACTCTTTAAAAACAAAACAAAAAACCCCATAAACTTGTTTTAGCTTTGGGATAAGAAATAAGTTAATAAAAGAGAAGATATTGGTGCCGCTGAATTGGTAACTAAGCATAGATTTTTATTCATCCTATTTTGTGTGCCAAAATCTGAGAAATAGACGATATTCTGATATTTACTGTCTTTCCCTGGTAATGACTTTGTTTAAGATGCAGTTTCCAAGGTGAACAGACACCGTTTCTGACATCTCCCCTCATCCAATCCACCCTCACCCTCCATAAACAGAAAAAGTATGGAGGGACACACTTATCAGGAAATTGACAGTTCCTTTATGAAAAACATATCCTTTCTTTCTTACAAGTGTTGTTTTCAAGTTAAAATTTTAACAATGTCATTTTCCAGTGGGAGAAATATTCACAGAATCTTGCCAATTAAAGGGACATTAGATATTACAAATCTCTATTTTGTAAATGAAGAAAGTGAGTCTGACAAGGTTTGCATGTCATCTACCGAGTTACTGAGTCAGTCAGTTTATACACCTAACCAATTAGGGGACCAAAATATTCACTTCAATTTTTCTTTAACATAGTGGACTCTGATATTAGAAGGAAGAGACTTTTTAAAAATGCATACCGTGCATCTTTTCTATGCTTTGTTCACTCAGCTGTGGAGAAATGGAGAGGCTGGCTGATTGGTAAGCTGGTGAAGAAGAATGGGCCCACCTAGCTCAGCTCTGCTCTTGGGAGCAGGCCCATCTGCACCCTTAGTGACACCCGCAAACCAGCCCTGAGAAGGCCAAGGTTGGTTCTGACTGGTGAACCTAATTCTGGGCTCCAACAGGAAGAAGGCTGCTTGGCCCAAATCTCTAAAACCATACTTTCCAGGGCAGTCTTCAGCAATGAAGGGGATATTCGGGGCTCTACCTCCTACTCTTTTTGCTGTCCATTTGTTCATAAGCAGAGCAGGGAAGAAAGACACCATTAATTAGGACCTCTAAGATGCCAGCACTTGAGTACATTTAAAATTAATTTAGCCTACTAATGATAAGATTAATAATAACTTTTCTGGGAACAAGCTCCTGAGGAAAGGATTTGTGTGTGTGTGTTGTTATGACACAAGCAAGTCACCCCTGCAACTTAGCCTGCTTCTGTTAGGAACATGGAGCCTGAGGGCAGAATTCTGAATATGCAAGAGATGGTCAGACCTGCAGAGGATCCAAGTATCACATCTATAATTTTTAAGGGTCTCAGTCATGGGTTTGCCAGCTAAGGGTGTGTGCATGGGGAGAGATCAGGGGTAGGAGAGATGGGGAAAAGGGTGGAAGGGGGGGACTGATAAAGAAAAATTTTCGTGATACTTGCTAAGGACAGTAAGGAATATTTTATTCAAGAGGGACAATTGCAATGAGTTTTTTTCAGTAGGGGAAAGCAATTGCGCTCAACTCTAAATAGAACAAGGACAAGTGGAGATTTATGGCCCAGGAGCAGGGTGGACATCAGCAGATGGAAAATGACTAAGAGGAAACGTCAAAGGTAGGGGGATTCTTGCCAAACTGATTTGACAGGACTCCTGCTGAAAGCAGACCAGGTGATCAGGCATCGAGGGTGGGGGATGAGGAACTCGATAGGTTATGGAGGGTGCTCAGACACCAAGGGTGGGGACTTATGAGAAAGTGACTCAGCAGGATTCTTCCTAAAACTAGACTAAGCCAACCAAAAACAGAACCCAAGGTCAGGGATTAGTGAAGAAGTGGACTCAGAGGAGAGTGACTCAGGGTTGGTCAAAGGAGAGTCTTGGTTAGCACTCAGTTGAAATTCACTCAATAAGAACTCTTTGAGGGATAAACTTCATATCTGGGACCCTGACTTTCATCAGAATCTAGGAGAGTCATTCATGCAACAATATTTTTCATTCATTTAACAATTTTCGTTTACTGAGCAACTGCTATGTACCAGGCAGTGCACTAGGCATCGGGGATACAATAGTGATTGCGATAGAAATGGTGCCACCATTCACAGGACAGACAGAGCAATGAGGAGACAAGTAAAGAAAAGAGCTACAACCTTTGGTGGCTAACAAGAAAATAAGCAGAGGGCTGTGCTAGTGAATAAGAGGGAAGGCTGGATCACTTAAGATAAGGTGGTCAAAGGAGGCATCTCTGAGAAGGTAACATCTAAATTGAGAAATGATGAAAAAGAAGGTATTGGCCATCCCATGAGCCAGAGGAATAACATCACAGCCACAGGAAACAAAACTACAAGGACCCTGAGGCAGGACAGAGTTGAATCACACTGAGAGCATCAGAGGACCAGTGTGGGTGGAACAGGGACAGGACAGCAGAAGAAGGCAAATGCTGTAGAAGGAATATGACCGTGATATGATCAAATATGCTTCTCTAAAACATCACACTGGTCATTGTGTGGAAAACAGGTTAGTCAAGGACAGGAGAAGAAGCAGGAAGACTACTTAGGAGGCTGTTAGGCTAATCTCTGCAAGATATGATGGCGGCTTGGGGATGGTGGTGGGGAAAGCTTACACTGCATGGTAGGTTATTGCAGGAAGAATTGTTTGGTGATGTAAGGCTTCATGTCTATCCTAAGTGTTGGATTTATATAGATGCACACTCTGCCAAGTGCAGTGTGGATACTGCATTGGTCCTCAAATGCTCTCAGATTGACAAGAATATGGAGGACTTGAAATATGTCGGTGAAACCAGAAATGGGTGAAGGCATTTGGCCCATATTCTCCATCTCTTTCTCTCAATACCTATGTCTTGAGCACCCACTATTTGCTAGACGCTGCTAAAGAGAGAGCAAGGAAGGAGACAGGCAAGGTCACTGCCCTCCTAGAATTCACATCATTGAGGGAGACCTGGATAATTAATTGGTGGACAAATACATTTATAATTTCAGGTAGTAAGAATTCTTATGAACTACAAATAAAGCCGGGTGCGGAGCTGACACTTAAGCAGAGACCTGAATGAAGTTGGGGAGCAAACGATGCAAAGGTGTGGGCTAGGGAGGATGGCCCAGTCCTAGTGCAGGGGGTCCACAGTCCTAAGGGGTGGAAGTGGGGTAGGACAGGTCACACTTCCACACTGATGGCTTAGGTAGTCTATCTTCTCATTTCATAGCATTTGATCTATTCAGTCTCAACAATCCTTCCTCTTATAAAACAGGAATTTTCCTACAGGAGGTTGGGTGACTTTTGTTTTTTATAATCTCAAATGCCATTCATTAGACTAAGAACCACATAATCAAAATTCTACAACAGTCCATTTAAGTACCTAAGCTTCATACCCAGATGAAAATTCTTTCTAAGCTATTTCAATGTAGATAGAAAAGTGTGTTATTTAGGCATTTAGAAAGAGTGTGTATCTGTGTGTGTGTGTGAGAGAGAGAGAGAGAGAGGAAATTGGAAGAGGGAAAAAGGAAAGGAGGGAGAGAGAGAGATTATATAACTTCAGACCACAGTGGCTTTGTGTGTTACAGATGAAGTAATTTGTTTATAATCGTTCAGAGGAGATGTTTATCCAAGGAACTGATAGCAACATTGAGACACCAGTCCAACTTTCAGGTTTATGTGTCTGTTTAGACAAGTGCCAGTGACAGGCCAAAATGGTGTTGGACAGAGAGTCCACATGATTCAATTTGTTCTGATCCACTGTTCTGGGCACCTGCCTAACCCAGACATCCCAGCCCTGGCCACAGCCTGCCTTTCTGGGACTTCTTAAAGGGCAACATAGCAGATCCTCAGCCAGAGTCAATTTCACAACGGAGAAGGGCAACGATACCAAGTCTGGTACCTCTGAGACTGAATTGATGACCAGGATTTTTAATTGAGAATTACTATCCTCTGCAAAACTGGACAACACATCTTTTTGAAGTTTCCCTTCTTCTCTTACCTAGAACTAAAACAATTTTATATCACTTTCCTACTATTTCTCTGTAGAATCTGTTCACATCCAAATTTCACCCTAATATAACAATAAACATTATCTCTCCCAGAAACAAATACCTCAGAGCTGCCTCAATGGACCTTCTCTGAGAAAGCAGATGTGTGAGCCCAGGGAAGGTATCAGGTCAGATAAAGTCTTGACCACCCCCCGGCCCCCAAGGCTTGAGTGTGTTTTTCGTAGATCTGTGAGAGGACATCAGACTACACAACATGTCGCCCACACCTTCACTAACAACTTACACACCCCTTTGGAACAGACTGCTCCAACCATTATTCAGGCTGTGCCAAAAGTGTCTTTCTCCAGCCACCGTCCAGCTTGGTGCTGGAACCACAGCTTCACCATGTCTTCACCAGGCTGATTCTGTCTCTCCCCTCTGTGGCATTTTAGATTCTTCTAAAATTAGGAGTGCCTCCTCTCTCTGGAATAGACCTTACATTGATCACTTTCATTTCAATGATATGAGAATTTCAAGTATCATCAAATAAAACCCACCCAAAGGGTCTTATTGCCTCTTTCTTTTCAGAACCAAGAAGAATCCTGGCATTACTTGCACTTCTCCTGTCCTTTGCCTGAACATAGGGATTCAATTATCTAAATAGTTTCAGGTTCTAGAACTGGAATCATTCGCTTTATCTTTGGGGACAAATAATACAAAGAGGTGACTGCTTCCTGTGGTACAGCCTCTGTCACCAAGACAGGCGTGTTCTGACCTTTTTCAACAATTTACTTTGAATAGATATAGTAATGGGGACGTCCAGCCACAAATTTCCTTTCATTTGGAGCTCTGAAGTGTAAGGATTTTTTAAATTATTTAATAGAAGCATTACAAAGAAACAAATATTCTAAACAAAAGAAAATTTTCAAAGAGATTTTTCAGGTATTACATATTTTTCATCCTTTGTTGAAAACACATAATTTATCTTCTGGGAAGGAACACAGGATATTGCTTGAGACAATAGACTAATGGTCATAATCTATAAATTGCTTCAGTTTCCCCTGAAAAGTAAAGAAATACTATGACACGATATTGTCAAACGTCCCCCCAAAAGAGATGATCCCTATGAGTTACCTGTAGCAATGGAGATGAATTCGTCTGACTTAGAAAGCTGCCTTGTCCCTCTCACTCTGAAGATTTCTACATTCCTTCGTGGGTCCCACGCTGCCATTGTCAGCCATGCTGCCAACACCATAGGACAAAGGCCATAGACGATGTCAGTGGAAAGCTCAGAGGAGTGGAAATTCTTATTACTTTGGAAGATAAATTAAAATTCAACCTGTCTTTACTTCACTGACTTGAATAGGTATTTTTTAAAACCATATACTAAATTCTCATATTTATTTGGATCTATTTCTAGACTGTTCTATTGCCCTGTCTAGTCTTCTGCCAGTACTTTATTGCTTTTATTATTGTAGCTTTATAATATATTTTACTACTAAGTAAGCTTCTGCTGTGAGAGTGTTGGGTTGATGTTAAGGAAAGGCAAGAACTCAGAACCCCAGGACAATAGTTACCCTGAACACAAGCAAGTTGAATGTATTCAGATATATTCTGTTAAAATTGAAATTTTATTGTATGAATATAATATAATGAAATATAATATAATATATATAATATATCCAAGTGTGTTTTGTAAAATTGATAAGCAATCACAAATGCAATGAAGCCTATGAATACAAGGATCTTGCAAGATTAGGAAGTTAATGATATGTGCTATATGACTAAATCAAAAGGAAGAACCATGTGATCATTTCAGTAGATGATGAAAGGAAATGGCATTTGATTCCATTCCACAATTATCCCAAGTTTTAAAAAAAATCCCTAGTAAACTAACATGATTAAAAGATACACATCTCAGACCAAAAGCTGGCAGCATGTTAGGCAATGCAACTGGACAAAATGATAATAGAAAACACAAAATTATTTTAAAAGATTCTATTGCTTATGGTTTTCTAATTTGTTAACTTCTCCACATATCTTTATTAACTCTTTCTTTGGACTTCCTAGTTTTTTTCTTTTAGCTATTTGCAGACTTCTTAAGTGAGTCACTGCTTTCTTTATTATTTCATGCTGTCAGTATTTTAGCTATGAATTTTCCTATAAGAAAAGCTCTAGATGTATTCCATAAGTTTTTACTGCACCTCTTTAATTCTAACATGTACTTTTTTTCACATTTTCACATCTCTGAGATAAAAATTTATCTTACAATATCAATGACATCTTACCACCACAGGAGCCAGGAAGCAGTAGTGATGTGGCTGTCACTGCACAAACTTGACCGTTGGTGTTCATATTTTTACTATTTCATTTGAGATATGAGCACTGTTGATAATTGCCATGTGAAATGTCTTCAAAAAGTTTTCCCAATAATTTGGCATTTAAATAAGGTTATTGTGGACGCAGGCATACATGGAAATAGATCAGCAGGACACATATTTATGTGAGTGATGTACATTTTGATATTAGACAAAGAACTAGTGTTCCATATTTTCTTGCAAAGCAGCTACTGAATACGTTACTGGATCTAAGAAAGGAATATATCCGCAAGTAGATTAAGCTGTGTTACATTTTGTTCCTGAGATGCATGAAAAAGGATTACCCATCACACACTAAGCAAAGCAATTGAAGAAAGGAAAAATTGCCAAATCCCTTGGAACAGATAGAAAAAGTTTCAAAGCAAAGAGAGTTGGTATGTCTCATACATGCATAATGCAGGACTATTGTCAAAGCATCAAATACCAATTTGTCCAAGACTTCCTGCTGATTTTAAACAGAAGCTGCTTAAATTCTAGTTACATACGATTGAATTGAGAAAAAAGTTAAAACTAGAGTTTGATCAAATAAGAAATACTGATGAAACACTAGTATTCTTTGTCATGCCTTTGAATTACACTGAAAATGCGAAAGGTGACAAGAGATTAAGATCGTGAGCACAGGACACAAAAGCAGCAATCATTGTTTGGGATGCTCTGCATAACTGTTATTAGCCAACAGTGGCTATGATATTTAGTTATAAACCAAAGAACAATACCTAAGAATGAGATGTTCCTCAAAGATATTATTAGGCATGCACAGAAAAATGGAGGAACTGCTGTTGAGCTGATGGAGAACTGGTTAACTGTCATCTGGAAAAGTTGTGCAGGTGAGTCTTAAAGCACATAAAGTAGGAATTTTCCAGGAGGATAAAGAAGGAAAAGCCATTACGAACCAGGAGAAGAGCAAAAGAAAGATGCAGAAGAACATAAACTCATTTGGAGAAAGAAATATTCAGTTTGTAAAGGAGTTCCTACATGGCAAGGGACATGTCTGTTAGTCATACCCTTAAAATAGAACTGGCTGAGCCAGTGCAGATGGCATCAAGATCTTGGTAGTGGAGCCCTTTGGTGATGGCAGCCCAAATCACACTGTTTGAGATGCTGCCTACTTCCAATTTTATTCTTCTTTTTGTCTTCCATGCTTATCACAGAGCATGGCACTTATTGGACACTGAAGAAATATTCTGGAGTTGAAATATGATTACAGTCATCCCTTGGTATCCACTGGGGATTGGTTCCAGGACCTCTGCAGATACCAAAATCCATGGATACTCAATTCCACCATATAAAATGGCATAGTGTTTGCATATAACCTACTCACATCTTCCCATGTACTTTAAATTATCTCTAGATTACTTGTGATACTTAATACAATGCAAATGCTATGTAAATAGTTGTTATATTGTCTTGTTTAGAGAATAATGACAAGAAAAAATGTCTGTACATGTTCAGTACAGACACAACTATCATAGGCTTTTTGATCCACGGTTGGTTGAACCTGTGAATGCAGAACCTGAAGATACAGGCCGACTGTATATGATTGCTGTAGCTTCAACACTGTCCTGCAAAAGGCTGAGCACATAGAAGGCCTCAATACATATATTGAGCAGCGTCCTGATCTGCCAAAATTTTTCATAAGCTTGTTTGTCAAGATTTCCTGCCAAACATCATATGTACTATATTTCTTTTTCTTCCTATTGCTTACTTTTCCTGCCATACAGGTGTGCTCCCTCAAGGCCCTCCATAGTGCCCTGCTCTTCTCCACATTCCATTCCACCTTGACCTCTGCTTGTCCCTTTCCCTGCCATTTCACCCAAGTCTGTGCAACAGTGAGTAGTCAAAGCAATATTGCCAAGTATAATATAACATTTCCTCCCAGCAAAGGCTCTTTGGGCATCAGCTCACTCCACTCAATTTTGGGGGAAAATAATTTCCTATAACTTATCTATATAAAATGAAAAAGTGTCATCATCATTCGGTGGGATCTTATTTTAGGTCTTCTTGTTTTTAGCAGAATCCAAAAAGGTTACACCTTCTCCCCATCAACACCAAATAAATTAAAAGAAAACAAACAAAATACAATTCGGTCTTTGGCTTAGTGGTTAAATTAAACCTCATACACTAATAGGAAAGAAATATTTGAGATGAGCATTACAAATATCCAAGATTGGACGATTTGTGTTTTGAGCTAAAAATGTTCAGTCTATCCAATGTAAGATTTAAGATCCATAACCAGATGTAGGAGGGATGGGTGGAGAGACACAGACAGACGGACAAGTAGACAGACAGGCAGACACTGACTACTTCATAAAATATATTCTTGCTTTAGCTTCAAACAGAAATCTTGTTTATTTAACAGCAAATGGAGGAAAAAAAAAATCTTCCATCTTCTCTAGATTTACAGTATTATTGAGACTACTGGTGATGCCTTTGTTTTAAAGAGAATGTTCTATTTCACAGAGCCAGGTACTGGCCAAGAAGAGACACTGAATACTGTAACCTCAATTTACCATGTCACTAATTTGGCAACAGGGGATCATTCTTAATGGAGTGAAAGAAAGATACCATTTTTCTTCTGTGTCTTCAAAGCCAAAATTTTATGCTTCTTGAAAGAGAAGCAATGTCACAAATTTCATTACTATAATATAGTATTTCATTACTATAATATAATAAGAGTTGGCAGGGATGTTAAAAGATACCTAGTCCAATACTCTCATTTTACAGATGAGAAAAGATAAATAAATTGACTTGTTCCAGACTTTACAACAAGCTGACGACAAAGCCAGAATCGAACCCAAGTCCTGACTTTATGCAATGAATCTGCTCAAGACATTTTATGGACCAAGTGATATCTATCGGAGATATCTGAGTTGCTCATAAAGCCACAATTTGGGTTGCAAATAAAGTTTAAGAAAGTTCTCTTTCTACAGGTAAAGATGAACTACAGGTAAAAGGTATTGAGGTAAGTATTGTTTGGAGGAATTCACAATTAAATCAGAAATGAAAGGTTTTATGACTGCACAATGGCTGCCTAATCAAGGTAGTTCTGAGAGAAAGAGAGAGGTGACAAATGTCTGCATGCATCTGCCATTTCCCAGATGAGGAAATTGAGGCATGAGAAAAAAAACAACAAAACTGTATAGTTCAAGAAAAAATAGCTTCAGAGCAAAGGCTTCTCTTTCCTGGGCTGCATTTTGCAACCCAATACTTGTATAATTCTGTAAAGCACTCATGATTCAGCGAAGACGCCAGCCCAATCAATAAATAATATGGAAAGTTGAGAGATTGAGGTCTCTTGGCAGTTTTACCAAGATCTATTAAAAGTAATTTCAGTTCCCTTTTGAATTGCAGTCCTTTTTCTCTTAGCTCTGCCAGCGAATTTTTTCATTTGTTCTTGCATTTTGGATGGCCTTCTTTGTTGGCTGTGGGATGGATTTGATTATCTCATTTCATTTGGTCCTTTACAGCCTGTTTCTGTGATTGGAGAGGGCTGGAAATGGATTCCAAACTTGCTGCCTGAGTGGGAGAGAGGAGGAATCTCTCAGCATCCTTGGTCCCTGTTCTCGCCAGCGGACCAGAGGCTTGCATCTTCACGGAGAGAGTCCTCATGAACCTAAGACTCCCAAGTTCTGTTCTAGCTCGAGCCATGCTCCCTCCATTATTTGTCGTGGGCTATGGGATACTCTCAAACTCAGCAGGTACTTTTCAGACTTATTTTTGAGGAGAGGCGTGCCTGTTGTTTACAGGATCCCAGTAAGTTTAAAAGCCACAAAATCAAAAAGCAACTATTCGTTGGGTAGCTACTGTGCATTTGGCACATTGAGAAGCCAAATAATGAGCCCAGTGAAAACTGTGGTTCAAAGAATCTGAAAAATTGTCCTCACTTCTATGTCCCTGATCATGAGGGGATAGGCAGGATTCCTTCTCAGACAAGGCAGGTAAGTTGACTAAGGTCATGCAATCATTCTGTGACACAAATTAAAATCGAAGCAAGATATGTCTAAATACCACAGTATTTTTTTTCACTTGTAATCTTGCAAGACATTGCAATACTTAATTTGTACAGTCCTCTATGAAATAGCACCTAATTACACCAATTCCCTGCTAGCTGCTCCCCAGAATTCAAGATGACCTGCACTTTGCCGAAGAAGGTTGCCATGATTCCAGTGATGAGAAGGGAGGAGAAAGGCATGCTTCAGAAGCCCTGCAAAATGACAGCCTCCTGCTAAGTCTGCATCAGCCACACTTCTCACTGAGTTAAAGATGGGTAACATACCTGTTCCTGGCAGTGGCCCAAAAGTGCTTACATTTCGTCCCTCACCACAGCATGATGGAAATTGTGCTTCTCTATTTCTTTCAGAGGGCGTATCCTTTTACAATGAGAGCTCTGGAAATATTGTGGCCACTCTACTAATGGAGGCTTAGAAAGCTGAGAGGCTGTCTGCTGTATTCTGAACTGTGGTTCTGAAGAGGTGGAACACACTGCACTTGAGCCAGGGTCTTGGGAAAAGCTGAGGCTAGAGGATGTGCATGGTCTGGCTTGAGACCCCTAGTCCACTTGGGATGCTGATGAGGTTCCAGAAAGAACCAAAAGAATACCCTGGGTGATTTGGCTACAACTCTCCACCATATTTTATCTAATAAAGGAGGCATAGATTTCCTCAGACTTTCAGAGCCTCTCTCAGACAGGTCCTGACTCATTTCTCAATAGGCAGGAATTCAAGTCAAGTCAATAACTTGTGTTATTGGAGTGGTGTTTATTAACAACTTTTTTCAAGCTCAGTGTGGTTCTGAGGCTGCTCACCCTGAGGATCCTATAAGTCTTACTACAGAGTCAATATTTATGACATATGGACAATAATAGGAGACAGCAAATGACTAAATGACAAGTTGAATGATTTCAACAATATATGCTTAAAAAATTTGGAAAAGAGAAACTCAATGTGTATTATTTTGGGGGGCTTATATTTGAGCAAGTTTTTATTGAGAAAAAGAAACTCAAACTTGATGTGAGTGAGCTGGGTACACAGAAAGAAGGGGAGGGTAGCGATTTCAGGCCTCAGGAATGAGCATTTGAAGAAGACAACGGGTGGCCTAGAGCAGAGGGTGTGCAGGGTCCCCTCCCCTGGTTCAAGACTTTCTCCTCAAACCCCAGTATCAAAAGAGACAGAAAGACCCACCTAGACAACAGCTAGCACAGTCAAGTTATCTTCCTGCAAAAGACATGTAAGGCAACTGGGTTTTCATTCTGTCAAGAATAAGAGCTTCCTGGAGAAGCGAAAAAAAAAAATTTAGATCAGTTGAAAGAATTTCGTTACATGACAGATAAGAGGGAGCACCATTTTCATATAAAGATCTATTACAGTCACTGCCTCCCCTTTGCATTAATCTTGTAATTCTTTCAAAAAGCAACATTAGGGGCCAGCCCGGTGGCATAGTGGTTAGTTCGCATGCTCTCCTTCAGCAGCCCAGTGTTCACCAGTTCACGTCCTGGGTGCAGACCTACGCATCGCTCATCAAGCCATGCCCTGGTGGCATCCCACATAGAAGAACTAGAAGGACTTACAACTAGGAGATACAACTATGTACTGGGGCTTTAGGGAGAAAAAAAAAAGAGGAAGATTGGCAACAGGTGTTAGCTCAGGGTCAATCATCCTAAAAAAGAAAAAAAAATCAGTGTCTGTAAGAAAAGGAAACAAAAAAAGGAAAACAAATTAATTAACTTTGCTCAGCATTATTCTTGAATAAAACAGTACTTTTTATAGCTCATGAGTTGGTTATTTTCTAGTTATTTATGGATTTTTTGTCCGTAAATGTAAATTATTGTATCACAGGGGAGAGATATATTAGCATAGGTAAGAAATTTAGGAAGAGACACACATAAATGTGAATCCCAACTCTATTAATTACCAGTCATGAGACCTTGAGCAAGAAACTGACATTCTCTGAGCACTGATTTCTTAGACAATTACATGGAATCCAATAAGTGCCTCATAGAGATGTTGGGACATTAAGTTAGTGACACATAAAACATACCTGGGACATGGTAATCACTCAATAAATGGGAACTACTGTCATTCTTAGCTTATTCTGCAAGACTTTCCTCTATTTGTTGGAGTTGGGGTAGGGACATTGTGTCACAATCCTTAATTATTTTTTCTCTTTATATTCTATTGGCATTCAATTTTTTATGCTAGTAACTCCAAGCAACTATTGAAATAAATCTGTAAACTCCACAGCCAATATTTTGTCCAATAATCCCAACAGGCTATGAAGAGAACAAACCTACACCAAATAAACATAGGATATGCCAATTATTTAGATCCAAGGACTAAAAACTAGTTACTTCAATATGGGTGAAAAAGCTGTCCAACTACTTGTCCCAACAGAATAACCAGCTGGATTGATTGAATTTTTAGCTTATCAATAAACTGAATTATAATCACATCATTAGTATCTCACATGGGTTGACCAGAAATCTGAATGTGATCAACTCATGAAGGTCAGCGATAGTAGATATAGTTTTATTTTTTTAATCTCTTTGAACGTGATAGCTAGCTAGTAGTCAGGCACATGAAAAACGACAACAACAACAACAAACAAGACTAGTTTTAGGCACAACTAGATGAGGCATCTGCCTATGGGTGTGCTTGGAGAGTCAGAATATTGCTACTAGCCAGGAAGATTCTAATGAGCTTTATACTCTATAGTTTGTACAACAGATTTTTAAATTCTTCACACTTACCATATTGAGAATGCTTAATCAGAATGCCATCCCCACATTCTGATATGTTCCCCTCGCCTCTTCTCTATTGAAGATCACTGGTATACAGTGATGTGATTGCCAAGAAAGTTAATGGTATCTTGAGCGTCTAGAAATGTGCCTTCAAAAAGAGGAGTATATTGCTTGCTCTCCTTTGGCTGGGTTACATCTAATTCATTCCTTTTAAAAGGATCACTGGAAAATTGGAAGAAGAAAAGGATTCATAATCCTGTTATATGACAAATGATTGAAAGAACAAAGTTATTTAGCTTGGTTAAGAGTACAGTGTGAAGAGGGGGAAGTTAATTCCCATCTATTGCTATTGGATGTTCTTCCATGCCTCTACTAGAATATGGCTAACAATAGTGATAATAGCTATCTTACCCTGATCACTTGCTATGTTATGGACTGTGTTCTAAGGTATTAAGTTTTTTGTCACTCGACTCCTGCAAAAATCTATGCAGTATATACGATTACAGCATCCACTTTACAGATGAAGAAACCAAGGCACAAAGAGATTAAGTTACTTGTCCATGGTCAAACAGTAAGTTGAGGGTGGCACTTAACTCCAGAACCCATACTCCTGACATTTGTTTGGTGTGGCCCTGGTGGGTGAAAAGGATAACTATTTGGTAGGAACAACTATTTGGTAATTTAAGCAGATGAATGTTGAGACACATGGAAGAAGTAATTACCAAGGCAATTAGGCACAAGTCTGCTAGGATTCCCTCCACTAGTTCTTCCCTGTTAGGGTTGATAGGTCACCCTTCGTTGAGGCTGTAGTATGGAGAAGTCATGTGCTAAGATGGAAAAGATGTGGACCAGATTCAATGCTGACTCTGTTGCTTCTTATCTGTGTAACCTTGGAAATAAAAGTTACTTAACATCTTACACCTCTCTGGACAATGTGTTTAAAATATCGACTTTAAGAAGTTATACAATTAATTCTATAGTTATTATGAGAAGATGAATAATTACAATCTATTCTTATTGACTTTAAGCTGATTTTCCTACTCAGAGCACATGGGGCTCAGGGAGAATGACATTTGCAGGAACAACTCTGGGAGACTGAGATGGTTCTGTCTGGAATGGGAGCTGAGAGCTTCTCTCTGGATTGTTATCCTTCGCTGTGAAAAACCTAAAGACCAGGATGCCATGTACACTACAAACAGATGGGACTATATGATAACAACAGTATTTCTCAGTGCTGCATTTCCAAGATCACATCCTGAGAGACGTTAACAGGTTCTGCATGATAAAGGGTCTCTGAAATAAAATTCCCAAATTCATTTGGGAAATGTTTCTACTAGATGCATCTCTTAAGAGGTCAAAGGATCGTTAGCTTATGAAAGATTCTGAGAATCCCCAGTAAAGAAATCCACTTAAACTTTCAACTAAGGAATCCAATGTTGTGATCCTTCAGGATTTATTCCAGGAAAGCAAAAGAGGTTCCATAAGAAATTTATCAGTGTAAACCACTCACCATTATATTACGGTAGGAAAATCATACCCATTGATTCTGAAAAGGAATTTGAAATGCACAAGCCATTATCACTAAAACATTTTATAAGATAGGAATTTTTTAAATATAACAAATATTAACGTACCTAAATAACAACAGATGATACTGAATAGCAAAATAACAAGATGGTTTCAATTAAAAAGAGGAAATGGACAGGGATGGTTGCTATCATCATTAACTTTTACATTTCCCCGGGGATTTCAACTCATACAATAAGGGAACAACATGAAATAATTGATATAAACACAAAGAAAGAAGGCTTTATCTCTTTTTACCAATCCAAACCCAAGATACACATAAAAACTACCAGAATAGTTTTGGAAAAGTAACCGGATGCAAGATAAAATAAAAACATCAAGAAATTTCCTTTCATCTAACAGTAGCTGGGATACTAGATATGGAATTGGGAAATTTAGTTCACTTAAAATGGCAGCAAAAATCTATAAAAATGCTTAGAAATAAATTTAACAATAAAGGCATAGAACTAATATGGAAAGAGTTATAAAATATTATTAAAAATATAAAAATAAGAACCATCCCTGACAGCCTAGTGGTTAAAGTTCGGCGTGCTCCACTTCAGCGGCCCAGGTTCGGTTCCCAGGGCAGAAGCACACCATTTGTCTGTCAGTAGCCATGCTGTGGTGGTGGCTCACATAGAACTAGAAGGACAACTAGAATCTATAACTACGTACTGGGGCTTTGGGGAGAATATATATATATATATATATCTAAATCTGAATAAAAAGGAAAGGCGTATCATCTTCTTGAAGGGAAAGACAATATCAATTCTCTTAAGATTAACATATTAATTTAATTCAGTTCCAATTAGAATCCCTGGTTCTCAAAACTAGACAAAATCATGCCAAAGTCAATACAGATGAACAAATGTTCAAGAAGAGCCAAATTGTTCAAGAAGAGAAAAATTGTAGTGAGGGAAGCCTGGCTCATTAGATATCAACACACCCCCAAAAGTAAGTGTGATGCAATCAGTATGGTTTTGGTGCAAGAACAGATTTGTAAATAGAATAAGTAATTCAGAAGCAGAACATACAGCATACATAAGACGTTAAATATTTATTTCAATTCAGTGGAAAAAGAATGGGATATTTAAGAAATAGTGTCAGCATATTTTGCTCTTCATCTAGAAGACAAACATGGAATCTCTTATAAAACCATATTTAAAAAATCAATTACAGATCTAAATGTGAAAATTTAAATAATCAAATTTTCGTCAGAAATATTTCTGAAACTGCAGGTGCAATGTAACCTCACCAAATCTTTTAATCTAAAAGCGATAAAATCATGATGGAAATCATCAGCTATATAAAAATTAAAAACAATCATATGGCAAAAGATGCCATGTACAAAATCAATAGACACACCATAGATTTGGGTAAAAGGGATTTGTAACACAGAAAAGTATTAATATCCACACTAAACAAAAATGATTAAAAATTTAAAGAGAAGATAAAAATTGTAAATGTATATAAATAGATAATCCATAGAAATGTATGTAGAAGCATCAGATTTATAGGTTAAAAAATGATCAAATGCACTACTAGTCGGGAAAATGCAATCAAACAGAACAATGAGATATTACGTTGCATGTATGAGAACAACAAAAATATTTTTACACTGTAGCAGATTTTTCCACTAGAATGGAGGCTCCATTGGGAAAGTGATATTTTTGTCAGTGTTATTCACTGCTGTATCCTTGGAATCTAAAATAGACTCTGAAAAAATAGCAAGTGCTTAGTCAACAATTGTGAAATGAACAATGGCCATAGCCAATAATCTTGCCGCACTTACTTTGTGCTGGGCACTAATTGCTCTGTAAATAGCACTTCATTTAATCTTCACAATCCCACTAATGAGGTAAGTGCTATTATTCCCATTTTACAGACGTGGAATCTGAGGTACAGGCTGGCACAGCTAACAAGTAGCAGAGCTAGGAATGGAAGCCAGGCAGTCTGGCACCAGATTTTCTGTACCTGACAACAAGGCTATATTACCTCTCCCCATATCCTCATTGCTGGTAGGAATGTGGAGAAAGAGCACAGCCCTTTTATGGAGAGCAATCTGTCAGGAATTCCACTCCTAAATGTCAAAATATCAAAAAGCAAGGCTATGTGCAAAGATGCTTATCACCCAATTGTTCAAAGTGGGGGGAAATGAAAAGAAAGAGAATGGCTGAATAATTTATGGTGAATACTCCCCGTGAAATAGTATACAGCTATGAAAATAGAAAAAATAGAGCTATGACAGTTGACTTGGATCAATATCAATGATGAGGACTCGTAAAAAAAACAGATGCAGAAATACAAAAATAATATGATCCCATTTTGGTCAATAAAAAGGCAAAAGCTATATCTGTGTGTGTTTATATGATTACATTAGTAGAAAAACATTTTTGGGTTATTGCCACGAGTGCCCAGGGAATTAGGACTGGGTACTGATGTGACTGGAGTAAGTAAAATGAGGTGGAAACCAAGCAAAAGTGGGAAAAATAAAAATTTTACTTTAAAAAAATGTATATTATCACATTTATGCACGTGTAAAATTATGTATAATAAAAATAAATTTAAAGTGTCTATTCATATTAGCACTTCCTTTTTTTCTTTAAATGGATTGATTTTCTCATTTTTGAGTTGTAAGAGTTGCAAAACATTCTGGATACAAGTCCTTTATTAAATATGTTTACTAAAAATATTGTCTCCCAGTCTGTAGCTTGCCTTTACTTTTATTAACACTGTCTTTAGAAGAGCAGAAGATTTAAGTTTCGTTGAATTTCAAATTTCCAATTTTTCTCTTTCATGTTTAAGTGCTTTGTATGAGTTATCTAAGAAATATTTGCCTACCGCCAAGGTCATGAAGCTCTTCTCCTATGTTTTCTTGTAGAAGTTTTATACTTTTCTCTTTTATATTTACATCTATCATTCATTTCTAGTTAATTTTGTGTATGGTTAGAGGTAGGGGTTAACATTTGTTTAAAATCTTTAGTCATCAGGGAAATTGAAATTAACACCACAATGAGACACCACTACAAATCAACATAATGGCTAAAAATAAAAAGACTGACAATACAAGTGTTGACAAGGCTGTTTAGCAACTGGAACTCTCATACGTTGTTGGTGGAAATATAAAATGTTACAACCAGTCTGAAAAACAATTTGACAGTTTCCTGTAAATTTACCATGTACCCACTTACCCTGTGTGCCAACAATTCCACTTCTAATTACGCACATAGAAGAAGTGAAACTCACACTAAGACGTGTAAATAAATCTTCACACAGCTTTATTGCTTATGGCTCCAAAATAGAATTGACACAAATGTTGATCACCAGGTGAATGGGTTAAAAAAAATGGTTCATCTATGATACTACTCAATAATAATTTTTTCAAATATGAACTATTGATGCATGCAATAACTGGATGAGTCTCAACAACATTATGCTAAGGGAAGAAGTCAGATATCAAGTGTATATATTTTATGTCTCATTTATATGAAATCAGACCAATGGAGTTACCTGGGGCAGGACTGGGAAAGAACTGGCTACAAAGTTCACAAAGGTACTTTTTGGGGTGATGCAAATGTCCTGTATCTTGACTGGGATGATTCCACAGTTGTATATATTTGTCACACTGCTTGAACTGAACTCTTAAAATGGGCTTATTTCACTATAGGTCCATCATACTTCAATAAAGTAAAAAAGAAATATAAATGAATTTTAAGAATAAAACACACAAATAAAACAAAGCCCCTAATGAAGGCTCTCTGTCACCAAAACTATTTGTGATTTGCATTGATTTTTGGGCTTCTCTGATTCTTGCCAAACCGCTCATAATTAAGGCCAAATTCCTTTCCAAATGGATGCAAAGTGACTGATCCAATTTTTTTAAAAAAGGAGAATCCCCCATTCCAAAATTTTAGATCCATTTATTTCCCAGACATTTCTTGTAAACTGTCAATGCCCATCTTGAAAAATTGCAAACGTGAGCTTCCTGAGTTAATATTCTTTATGAGTAGTGGGTCTGATTTCAGCTCGCAGAAACCATTGACCATTGCTATATCATCTCTAACATGTCCCAATGAAATCTGTCAGGCGCTGGTAGCACTTTAGAAAGAATTTATGAGACTGTCCCCACCTTTGGTTCCTTAGACAGCCTCTTGTTACCAGGTAATCCGTGCAAACTCAATGTGAACACTGCTATGTGCTCCTGTGGGGGTAAGGTCAGGTCACACAATGATCAGAGAGCAGTGACTGCACATTTGAATGACAAATAGTGCTTCCCAGGTCCCATGTCAGGTCTACTAGACGAAAACATGTAAAGAAGAGGCTTGAGCACTGATATTTCTAAGACGTTCCCCAGATCATTCGAATGTGCAGTCAGGATTGGAAATGGCCATTTCAAAGGGAGAGAAGAAAGATATGTCATTTGGCACCTTTTAAAAGACATATATATACGTAGTGACATGAAACTACTTTGAAAAGAGCAGGAAATATGCACCCTGCATTGAGAAGAGAAAAATAAACATTTTTTAAAAATTAACTTAAATAAATAAATGTATAACCACAGAATTTCCTCTCCTAATTTGACTGCACAGCCAGACCAATACCTACGAACAGCTCACAGACCGGCAGTGCTCCAGTGAACACAGCCTCAGAATTGCTGGCTGAGAGTGACACATCCAGATGTCATAGGAAGGCTACCGAAGTTCCTTGATCCACTATTTATTTTTTCCATATGTTTCTGCCTCACTGGTAGAGCTAACCCAGCCTGCTTATCATTTGTTTGCATCTGCCTGACAGTTTTCACCTTTCAACCATCTTATTCCTTCTTCTGGATTATTATTATCTGCCCGGTAAACAATCAGTGTTCCTTCTTCCTCCCAAATCTAGTCTACATGCCTCTTCCAGGGAGCCTTCCCTGATAAGTAGAATGCCTGCTCACGTGTTATCTAGAGTCTTACTCCCCAAAGTGTGATCCATGGCACAACGACAGCAGCATCATCTATCCGGGAGCTTAGGTAGATATCCATCTATCTGAGAAATGCAGAATCTCAGGGCCCCCATACCTCTCAATCGGAATCTGCAGTTTAGCAAGTTCCCCAGGTGATCTGGTGCTCATGAAGTATTCTTCCATGATTCACTGAAACCTCACACTAGTGATCGAGGAAGGGCAAGACCACTGGCCTTTCCTTTAGACCACAGGGCTGGTGTTTGTTCTGGGCTGAATTTTGTAAGACGTCCACTGCAGAGGTGACACCTAAGTTCTCTTGTGTTCTTGCCAGGTTCAAGGGCAGTAAGTTGAAATGCAGCTTCTGCTTCTTTGGCTCCTTACTCCCCCCTGGGGTACTGGGGACACTGAAAAGGAAAGGAGAAATCCTGCTTCCCCACATGCTCCAGAAGAGATTGTAAGTCTTCCCTACACACAGGTCAGGAGAAACGATGGATATTAACTTTTTTAAAACTGAGATAAAATTCAACCATAAAATTCACTCTTTCAAGGTGTACAATTCGATGGTTTTTAGTAAAGTCACAAAGTCATGCAACTATCAACACTATCTAATTTCAGGATATTTTCATCACCACAAAAAGAAACCCCATACCAATTGGCAGCGGTGTTCCCCCCTCCCACCTAGACCTTGGCAAACACTAGTCTACTTTCTGTCTTTATGAATTCACCTATTCTACGTATTTTATATAAATGGAATCATATTCCATTTGGCCTTTTGTGTCTAGCTTCTTTCACTTAGCATAATATTTGTAAGGTTCATCCATGTTGTAGCATGCATGGGACTGACAAAGATTCTCCCCTTGACCAAACTCTACTCGGGTTCCCCTGAACTTTTCAGGTAGAACTTGCTTTGTCCAGTTTTAACAAGAACCCTGCCAAGTCAGTTTTGCCAGAACCCTCCCATCCCCATATCTGATCACCTTTAATATCTGATTGCCTTTGTCATCCTCCACCATCCTCCAGGTGATGTCTGATCACTCTGGCCTTCCTTTAGCAAGAATCCTGGTAGGTCAGGTTAGCCAGAATCCTCCCACCTCTGATGTTTTCTCATAGTAATTTTCCACCCACTGATCCCCACTGTGCTCCTTGATCTTAAATTCCCACGTGCCCAGGCTGTACTGGGAGTTGAGTTCAATATCTCTTCCCCATAGCAAGTGGTCCCTATACCCATTACGATGCCCATCTTTGCATAAAGTATTCCTCAACTTGTTTTGACAAGTGCCATGAATAATTTTTTTCTTGAACAATTAGAATGTTATTTTTCCTTTAATAGTACTTCATTCCTTTTTCATGAGTGAATAATATCTCATTATATGGGTGGAGATACGACAGTTGTTTATCCATTATCATTTAGGTTGTTTCAGCTTTCAGCTATTAAGAATAATGATGCTATGAACTTTGTGAACAAATTTTTTTGAAGACATATGTTTTCAATTCTTTTGAGTATATACCTAGCAGTAGAATTGCTGGGTCGTATGATAACTCTATGTTTAACTTTTTAAGGAACCACCAAACTGTTTTCCAAAGTGGTTGCTCTATTTTATATTCCCATCAACAAAGCATGAGAGTTCCATATTCTCCACATCTTCACTTATCATCCATTTTTTGATCTTAGAATCCTAGTGAGTGTAAAGATCTATCTCATTGTGGTTTTATTTTGTATTTCTCTAATGATTAATAATGTTGAGCATCTTTTCATGTATTATTGGTCATTTGTATGTCTTCTTGGGAGAAATGTCTACTAAACCATTTGCCCAATTTTTAAATTGAGTTATTTATCTTTTTATAGTTGAGCTGTAAGGGTTCTTTGTATATTCTGGATACAAGTACTTTATCACATATATGATTTATATATATATTTTCTATGACTTTGTGGAGTGTCTTTTCACCTTCTCTTTAGTGTCCTTTGAAGCACAAAAGTTTTAAATTTGACAGAGTTCAGTTTATCTATCGTTTATTTTGTTGCTTGTGGCTTTGGTGGCGTATATAAGAACTGCTGCCAAATCCAGGGTCAAACAGATTCACACCGATGCTTCCTCTAGAAACTTTATGGTTTTAGCCCTCACGTTTAGTTTTTTTATCCATTTTTAGTAAATTTTTGTATATGGTGTGAGGTATTGATCCAATTTTATTCTTTTGCATATGGATAACTAGCTCTCTAAACACTATTTATTGAAAAGACCATTCTTTCACCATTTAATTTGTCTTGGCCTCCTTGTCAAAAATCAAGTGAATCAACATGAGCGTTTATTCCTGGACTCTCAATTCTCTTCCATCCTGTCTTGATTATTGTAGCTTTGTAGTAAATTTTTAAATCAGGAAGTGTGAGACTTCCACCTTTGCTCTTGTTTTTGAAGGTTGTTTTAGCTATTCTGAGTTCTTTAAGTTCCCATATAGATTTTAGGACCAGCTTATTAACCTCTGCAAATAAGTCAGCTGGAATTTTGATAAAGATTGTTTTGAATCTGTGGATCAGTTTGGAGAGTATTATATATTACCAATATTAAGTTTTCCAATCCATGAATATGGAATGTCTTTCCATTTATTTAGGTATTCTTTAATTTCTTTCAACCATGTTTTCTGGTTTTCAGAATATAAGTTTTTCACTTTTTTGCTCAATTTATTTCCAAGTATTTTATTCTTTTTTATGCTATTATAAATGAAATTATTTTCCTAATTTCATTTTCAGATAGTTTATTTTTAGTGTATAAAATGTAATTGATATTTATGTATTGATCTTGTATACTGGAACCTTGCTGAATTTGCTTATTAATTCTAATAATTTTTTTGTGAATACATAAGGATTGTCTATATACAAAATCATGCCATCTGGGAAGAGTGACAGTTTTATTTCTTTCTTTCCAGTCTGGATACCCTGTATCTGCTTTTCTTTCTTAATTGCCCTGACGAGAACCTCCAATACAATGTTGAATAGAAGTGGCAAGAGTGGACATCCTTGTCTCATTCCTGATCTTAGAGGATAAGCTCTCATTCTTTCACAATTAAGTGTGACTAGCTGTGGGTTTTTTCATGGACACTCTCTATCAGGTTGAGGACATTCCCTTCTATTCCTAATGCGTTAGCGTTTTTTTATTATAAAAGGATGTTAGATTTTGTCAAATGCTTTTTCTGTATCTATTGAGAGGATCAAGTGGCTCATGTTCTTTATTCTATTTATATGGTATATCACATTAATTAATTTTCATATGTTGCATTCCTGGGATAAATCTCACATGTTCATGATGTATAATCCTTTTGATATGTTGCTGAATTATATCTGCTAGTCTTTTGTTAAGAATTTTTGCATCTATATTTATAAAGCTTATTAGTCCTGTCAGGATAAACAGATAAGTAAGTAAATAAATATAAAAACTTAATAGTATCTCACATTTTGTTCCTGATTATACACTTAACAAGTGCTCATATTAAAAATGCTGTTTTTAAATAAACATTGATAGTTATGAAAAGGAAACACTGTAAACATTTTTATGTTTTTCTGAGACAGAAAGAGAGAAGTATAAAAGAAAAAGGGAATGAGAGGAAGAGAGGGAAAGAAGGGAAAGGAATTTTAAAATTGTGTTAGTTTTTCATTTGGTATTATGTTGTGAGCAATTTCCTATGTTGCTACTCTTTGAAAACACGCTAGTTGGTAACTGAATAATATTCTATTCATTAGATTTCCCTTAGATTATTTAAATACTCACCTATCACTGGACATTTAAGTCATTTCAAGTTTCATCTATTACAAATGATATTTCTTATGCATAATTCCTTAACCAAGTCTCTGATTACATCATATTCTTAAGATACAATCACAGAAGTGGAAATCCTGGGTCAAATGGTTTGATGGTTAATTTTATGTGTCAACGTGGCTGGGCCACAGTGCCTAGATTTGTGGTCAAACATTATTCTGGATGTTCCCGTGAGGGTGTTTTTGGATGAGATTAATATTTAAATTGGTGGACTTGTTTTTTTTAAGGATTGGAACCTGAGCTAACATCTGTTGCCAATCTTCTCTCTTTTTATTTTTTCTTCTTCTTCTCCCCAAAGCCCCCAAGTACATAGCTGTATATTCTAGTTGTGAGTGCCTCTGATTGTGCTATGTGGGATGCCACCTCAGCATGGCCTGATGAGTGGTGCCATGTCCATGCCCAGGATGTGAATCAGAGAAACCCCAGGCAACCAAAGCGGAGCATGTGAACTTAACCACTCAGTCACAGGGCTGGCCTCGAAATTGGTGGACTTTGAGTAAAGCAGATTGCTCTCCATAACGTAGGTGGGCCTCATCTAATCAGCTGAAGACCTGATTAGAACAAAAGACTGACCTCTCTGAGTAAGAAGTAATTCTGCCAGGAGACAACCTTCAGACTTCACCTACAGCATCAGCTCTTCCTCTTCTTTAGGTCTTCACTCTGATGGCCTTCAGACTCAAACTACAACATCAGCTATTCCCTGGGTCTCCAGCCTGCCAGCCCCCTCTGCAGATTTTGGACTTGCCACCCTCCATAATCACATGAGCCAAATCCTTAAAGTAAATGCCTTTCTATATACATACACATCCAATCGGTTCTGTTTCTCTGGAGAACCCAGACTAATACAAATGGCAGAAATTTCTTAAAAAGTCTAGAAACCACATTGACCTTACCAAATTATTTGGCAGGGTCTGTGAAGGGTTCTTTCTCATTTTTAGAGAAACTTTTGCCTCTCTGTTAGCCCATGGACAAAACCTCCATGTCAAGAACATACAGAGAAGGATGGACCAACTTCTGGCTCTCAGCAATCCGCAGGGACTTCTGAGGCCACATCTCCCTTGCATCAAATGGTTTGCATACTTTGTGCTGCAAGAGAAAAAGAGGGACTTTTTCTCTTTATTTTTTTGATATTATGTTGTTATTTTGTTTTCAACTGCGTTATATAACCAAAACTACACATTAAAGGACATAGAACTTAATAATAATGATACAGAAATAAAGTCTCCTAGGAAATGCTGCTTGAAATAAGTCCATTTTTCTTAAACTTTTACAATTTGAGGATACTCCCTTGCATAAGATTAGTGGTTAGGATTTTGTATGCAGAAACTGAGTCAAAGTGTCAGGCAACTAGACTGTTCCCGATTTCTCTGCTCTCTGGATATCCTCTGGCCAACCGTTCTTGTTAATGTTCACATCCAACGTGATAGCAGGAGCAAGAGATCAACGAGAGGAAGTATGGAGACATCTTCCAGGTAAATTACCAGAAAAATGGTTACTTTAATCTTATCTCTGGCTTGTATCCAGGAAATCTTTACATATCCCCTCCTAAGCCCAACTTCACATCTGATGAGGATAAATATTAGTCATATGAAGAGAAACTACTGGGAGAACAAAAGTTCTGTCTCTGACATTTCACACTTATTGGCACTTCCCATGCACTAACAACTATGCTAGAACATAGAAAATAGTGATCTAACACTAAGCGCTTGACACTAACATTCATGTCAGCCTGCTCCAGGAAATAGAATGTAGAATCATCTGTTCCTGAAGTGGTCCCAAGAAGATTATCAGCATCAATAAATACACAATTACATTGGCAAATATTCATATGAAAAATAACATTCTAGTTCACAGAGTGGTATATGGATATCTTTACTTAAAAGAACCAAAATAAGAAAGTGTTGGAGAACAGGAGTTGGAGAACACTCTACTCACTGAAATGCTCTAATCTTTGGAATTTTGGTTTTAGAACTCTGCTTGAATCTCTGTTGCTGATTTTCCCTTTTGATCACTCCTATTTGTCAATCTCTCTGATTTTTCTAAACTGCCTTTATTTCAGATCACTGGTGATCTTATGCAACTGTTGAAAACTGTGAGGGTCCCCTTTGGACTGGTCAGGATTCCTGATGCCAGGGGAATCTACCACGTGAAAAATCCTGAAATTTAACCAGATCCACAAAGGTAAAGAGGGTAACAGATGAAGTCATGGAGAAGGCTGCCATTAATTGTTGAGAGAATTTTAAACTATCCTGTTTGATTAGAAAGACTAGATTGGAGAAAATTCAGCCCATTTCTGATTCCCCCAGCTGAAATAATAGAAAAAAAATATTTTGTTTCTTTTAAATATCTGTTCAAGCAAGGAAAATAGAGTAACACTGAAGAAAGACAAGGGTAGAGTCACAGATTGATTCATAATTGTGTCCAAATTTCACAGCCAAACATGTCTAGGGTTAATAGTAATTAAGACATAAAAATAAATAAAATATAAGGAGTTCCAATCAAATAGAGCTTCCTAAAAATAGTCACTGTGGATTTCTGCCATTTTCAGTGCATTGCATGTGGTACTGGTGATTTAGATCATTATAGTCCTTCTCACATTGCCATTTTTTCAAACAGAGGACATCGTTTCTTATTTTGTTTTAAGTCAGTTATCACCCAAAGCTTTCCCAAAACACAATGAGCAGCTTGAGGGTAGGCACCACATCTTATACATCTTTATATATCTAGCGTGTAGCATTAGTGCCTTGCACATGGTAGCTGCTCAATAAATATTGGGAAATTGAATAAACATAATCAAAATGTGTGGGCCCCAAAGGAGCTAACACTTACTGAGTCTCTGATATGAACCAGCACCTTTTCCAAACTATCTCTAACTGGTCATCAAAGAGGTACACACAATGAGCCCAGCTAGGTGGTAGCAAAGATAAAATTCAGTGTTGGTACGTTTGCCTCCCAAAATCACTTGACCACCCCAATTGCAAGAGGAGGTGAACAGGAGGACTAGGTTACCTTATCACACCACAATCCTCACTCTTCCAAGTCCTTCCTCAACCTCACATTAATCTCCTTTTTTAAAACCAAGTATTTATTGGGATTTAATAGCAGGCACAATTAAGGTATTTACATAAATATTGTTCACCATCTGAAGTGAGAAGTTTTCAGAGAAAAATGTGAATAAAATGAGAACTAAAATGTGCACAGATTTAGGCAAAGTCTCAATATTAATACTGATTAGGGCCATTGGAGAACTATTATAGGGAAGAAAAAATGTAAAATTTGGTTAGATTGTATAAAAATAACACTAATTATAGTTAGTTACATAAACTGCTCAGCATTCAGCCTAGTTATGCGTTACAATAATTTTTAGATAAGTGTTTAAATGTGGCTTTGATTAAGTTGTGTAGGTTTATGTGGCTCTCAGAGGGTGCTTGGCCCAGGACTTAGCCTTTGGGTGTGTTGCCCACGGAGCTCAGAGGAGAAGGTCCAAAAGCAGGCATCTTGCTCATTAGGTGAAGATTAATTCATGTCATCAAAAGATGAACCGTAAAGGATTAACCTTCTCCTCAATCTCATCTCCTCTTTTCTCACTCTAAGATTTCATATTTTGGATAAAAAAGAAAACTCAAAACATAGGACTTACATCAAGACTGTCAATAGAATTATCCTTTAATTTGAAAGAAGAGTCCTTTCTCTTTCTCCGTTTCTGCTCATTGGATGTAGTGTTTTCTCCTTAAAAATCCAACCAATTTCACAAGGTTTCAGAGATATGTTTTCAACTGTCTGCTGGCCTTTTTAAAAATGACTTTTTAGTAGACAGAAAGCCTCAAATAAGAGGAGAAAACACCCAAAGGAAAATCTTATTTCAATAATTAATGTACCATCTTGGTCTTAGAATTAAGAAATGTGTGTTGAGTTACTTGCTCTTGCATAAAAAGTCTGTTTAAATGCTCACAACATGCCTTATCATGAAAATATTCTATTTGTCAACTTCTATAGTATGTTGACTCATTAAGATATATACCTAGAAGGTAGATATTGGTGAGACAGCAAACCAGGAAGGATTACTATGACATAATAAATAAAGATGCCATCCTAGGCTAGAGGCATATTAATAACTGGTAACATAGTTTGAAATAAAATTGGTGTTAGTCTTTCAGTAAATAAGCTTAGCAGAGAATTAAAAAGCAGGCTAGTTCCCTCCCTCCTTGCTCTTTCATGCCTTTCTCTCCTTTCTTCTTCCACAAGAAATTATTAATCCTTAATATGTGCTCAACAGCATAGTAAGTGCTTTGCTGGGGAGGACCTAGCAAAATAACAAGCAAGCAAAGACACATGTGGACAAACGCCAGACAACATGACAGCGGCTTTATAGATAAGAGCTGAGGAGTATGGAACACAATCAATGTAGAAGATACAAAATTGATATCATCTTCAGGAATGATCAGCCTGTAGTGAGGACAAAGTGACTTGAAGAAGTAGTAGGAATGCATTAGTAGAGAAGAGTGAGGAGGTTATTTAGTCAGAGGAAAATAAAGGGTAGCCTTGGAGGTAATTATAGGCATATCATCTTTTAATTTGACAGGTACCACTGGGGATGTTCATACTTGTGAAAAAACAGAAACATCCTTAATATCTACCAATATATTGTATTTTAGTAAACAGAGCATATATTCACAGGATGGTATATTATGCAATTATTAAAAATGACCAGCAAGCCTAAGTAAGAACTTAGGAAATACTTCAATATCATGTTAAACAACAAGAGTAATTATAAAATTATATATAAGGCATGATGATAACTATATCGAGAATACCAAGGAAAAAAATGTTAGGAAATAAACCAAAATATTTTCACTGGGAATAAGAGGTAAATTTTTTTGTATGTTTCTATTTTCAAAATCTTGTTTCATGAGCATATATTATATTTATAATTAAAACAGTGGATGAGCACAGGCTGCTCAAGAGAGGGGGTTGCTCACATAATCTTCTCTTGAAAGATCTCGAATACATACCTTTTTAGGACTCATTCTTTCCATTTGGGAAATTTGATACCTACTCATAACAGCTTCACTGGGCGGCTGTCAGAGTAAATTGAGATGAGTAAAGTGGCACAGATGACAGTCTCTTGTTTACTCTAAAGACTGAGAACTCACTTGTGGACATTTGTAATACGTGTTCTCTTATGCTTCAGCCTTCTGTTCTTTCATGATGAACAGTAACTTAACATCTTCTCATGGTGTACAGTTGGATCGTTAGTAATAATGAATATAATGTATCTAATTCTTCTTCAACTCTACACTCTAAAATGAGGACTTAATTATCAGTAATGGTTGCCAAGAAAGTCTATAGAGACTCAAACGAAGACAACCACTGGCGCAATCCAACCGGGAAGTGAGTGAATGCTGCTGGGACGGTGGATCTATCTCTTAGATGTCAGATGTTCAAGTTTCTTGGGATTACAAACTACATTTTTGAGCCACTTTCCAAGTGAGGACTCTTGAAGGTACAAGTAACAAGAAACACTCGGCCAAGCTTAAGCAATAAAAGCGAAAAATATTATTTTAAGGATTTTATAATAACTCAGAGAAGCCAAGAAAAGATAAACCTGCCCTGAGGAAAGGGTTGAGAATCAGAAGTGAAAAGTTGCAAGACATCCAGGCAACCCCTCTCAGCTCTGTTTTCTCAGAGTATCTGTTTCCATTTTTTATCTCCCACACGTCATAGACACCAACATCACCCAAAATGACATAGCACATGTCCAACTACCCAGAGAGAAACTGATCTCTCATCTCTTGCCTAATTCTAAATGTCTGCAGATGTGACTCTAAGTGGCCCATCTTGCTCAAGTTCCCATTCCCCATCCAGTGAACAATGATCCAAAGTAGAGTTACAAGTTCCAGACAGCTACTAGGCTCATAGTGCTATTATCATGTGATTTGGAGAAAGGGGCAGTCCCAAGAAAATTGTGCATGTATTGTGAGCAGATTGCTGGCCAAACAACCCAATAAGAGACCACAAGTGCTTTAAAGTGTGAATTTACTGTTTGTACATAACACTTAGCAACACCCAGTGTAAATAAGCCTTGTTAAAGCAGCACAGGGTCAGAAAGTCACTTATCTGGTTTGTCTTCGCTCGATGCTGTAATCTGAACTGCAGTTGTCAGCGGGGTCCACATCGATCAATTGTCTGTCTATGCCAATACCCCCAAAATGTTGTTTATGTTCAGGGCTTTATGTAGGCAATAGAAGGATATGATGAAAATAACAACAACAAAAAAAACATTATGATATGAGAATAGTGGGTAGAACAAAAAATTGATTTGGAGAATCTTTTGAGCCCAACCAATAATAGCCTTCAGGCCCCACTCAATCCATCCCAAATAAATGTGCAATCTAAGTAAAAGCCTTATGCTTACTATGCAAATGCAGCCTCAAATTAAGGGTCCCAGCTACCCAACTCCATCTAGGTTGCCAACACTAAGTCTTCTGATGTGTAAATTCTAGAGCCACCTCTGTGTACAGCTAATTCCAGTATAATTATATTCACCCAGCAATGCTATAAATACCATTTTAATATTAATTTCCAATTGCATCTCGCTAAGGAACTCGTAAAGATATTTAGCCAGTTCAATTAGGAAATTCTTCCCTTCTCTCATCTAAATGTTGCAGCACTGAGATTTCCTTAATCCTTTTCTGGGTCCCCTATTAGGCTTTCCCTCTAGAGTTCCATCCAGAATAGTTGCTTGCCTGTATCTGATCCCCATGCTCAGGCTCTGAACTCAAAGTTAACTTTGAGCAAGCAGGTAAAGCGAATCTCCATCAAAGGTGTGGTTAAGGAGGCTGGGGATTGTGCTTCAACAAACTTGGCAAACCATGGGTTGCCAGTTCTTTCTCATCAGTGAAAGGCATTCATCTCCTATTTGGATAACACTGTAGCTTTCTCTCTCTCTCTCTTCTTTGAGAATATGTAATTATTTCTAGCTGCTTGCCTCAATCATCTTTTGAAGCTTTAGTGTCAGTGGAGATATTTTATTACACTCCTTAAAATGGGGAGAGAAACTCTCAGAATGGTAAAATCTGAGTCCCCCCCATTGTACAGAAACATGAATGCCTGTAAATGTCCTGTATCCTTCTGCTACACATCCACTTGGGACTAGGGCAGCCTAGTTGTTTATCCTGTAACTATTTCACGACCATTCGTGTGTGGCTATACTTAAATTTCCTACTGCACATTCTTTTTTCTCATTAAGCTGAAAGAACATGCTGGTGATAAAGCAGTAGGCGAATGCCAATCAAATATAGTACTTTGGACAGTTACTGGCCAGAAGGCAGGATAGTGGATCATCTGTCCCTTCCCTTTCTTAATCCCTCATTTTTCAATCTGTCTACATCTAGCCAATACATTCCATCCTCCCTTTAGTTAAATCTAAAGGGAAAATTAAATGGGGCAGTTTTCCTTTGGAAGACCAAACAGCTTTTGACATCCCTCTCCCAAAATGTCTCAATGTCTTTTGGCAAAGGGAGTTTTGTATTCAAAACTTTGGCACAGAGTAGCCTACTCTGGGATCCCAACAGTTGTCTGTAGCATTCTTCCTCATTTCCTGTTTGGAACAGCTGTGAGATGCTGTTTATTAAATAACTGTTCCAATTCTGCAGCCTGCTCCCCACCGCACCACTAGGAAATCACTGGTATTTCAAGGGTGGATACAAGAAAGCCTGTCCATTGTCGTGTTGATAGAAAAAGCTTGGTTTACCTGCAAGAAGAAGATACTCTGTTTCTGTTATGTGATTAAGAAGGTTGTTAAAAAGGTGAGTATGGACGCCCAAATGCTAAGATAATCAAAAACTACTCTTAAACGTCCTTGGTAAGCTTTTAGTGTTATCTCTTAAGGCTGATGCACACTTGGTGGAGGGGAAGGACTGATAGGAGACTGAAGGATAGAGACAACAGTGACATTTGCCTTCTCCTCCCTTTTCAGAGAAACAACACCTCAGAATGTAAAGCAAACCTAGGATCTAATTTGGTTCTGTGAATGACTCAAATATCTTTCCAACGACACAGGCAACTTTGTACATGTCTTTGTGATGACTTTACTAACTCCACCTTTTGCCTATAAATATGAGCCATTTGAGGACAGTGGGTTCTAATTGCTCCAGGGAACATAGCTTAGGTCCTTTTCTCTAAGTAATTCCCTGCACAGAATCAACAAGGCAGCTCCATCTTGAACTAAAGTCTTCTCTTATGGGGGCCTGCTCCGTGGCTGAGTGGTTAAAGTTCCACACTCTCCACTTTGGTGGCCAGGTTTGTGGGTTTGGATCCTGGGCATGGACCTACTCCACTCATCAGCCATGCTGTGGCAGCATCCCACATACAAAATAGAAGAAGGTTGGCACAGACGTTAGCTCAGGGCTAATCATCCTCAAGCAAAAAAAGAGGAGGATTGGCAACAGATGTTAGCTCAGGGTGAATACACACAAAAAAAAGTCTTTTCTTAGTTGAAGCCATTGCCCTCAAAACACATATTGATCAAATCATGTGGTTCATGTATGCTACACATGCTTTTCACATTTTCTTTGTATGAGAACATAAAGACAGAGAGAAAGAAAGAATGAGGAGAAGGAATTGAAAACAAGAAAATTAAAAGTAGTGGTTGAAATAAATCATGTGAAGTGTCACTGTAATATATTCTAGTCACTTCATAGTCTAGAGCAGTGCCTGGCACAGAGTGGCCACTAAGTAAATGTTTATTTAAGGAAGGAATGAAATCCCAAACAATCAATAATTAGGGAGGTCGGTTTAGCTTTGCTAACATCCAGTGAAGAGAAATCATGGAGATAAAAATGAGCTATGATATAGAAATCCCACATTCTAAAAAACAGAAAATTCTTTCGTGTTTAAATGTTATTCATTATTCTAAAGAGACGGAGAGAAAATGGGAAGCTGTTTTTTGGAATTCAACACTCTTTCAATGTTCATCTGTATGGCTTACTAATTTTAAAATATTAATTTAGAGAAAAACGCCAAATCATTGCCCCTTTCATTTCCACAATAAAAATAGTCAATGGCAATCTACCTCTGCTGCCTTTTTCTTCTCCTGGGGGGCGGGGGGGGGCAACTTCCATGAGGCCAGTTGAGTAAATGTTCAGCCCCTCAAGTCACTGGGCAGAGTTTAGGGCTCTGACTCAGCTGCCCTCTCCTTCCTGTTTAAAAACTTCAGGTTAGCCCAAAGAGAGCCAGGAAAAGGCTGGTAGATTACATGATGAATTCAGTCTTCCAGGGTCACTGGGAAGCCCAGCCATCCCCTCTTAGAGCCCAGTCCGAATGCTAATGAAGCAGCTGAAAGAAGCAGAGCAACAGGTGATGAGAAGGGAAGGCCAAGGGGGTCAAAGTAAGACTAGATCACCAACCTGTAAACTCAGCACCATCAGCAAACAGCCCTCCCTTCCTCTTCTAACAACCACACAGCTATCTCAGGCAACTGGAGTCCCTTGGAGACTTTTCAGACGTGTTCTAGTGGTGGGCACTGCCCTTTGTTATGTGGAAGAATGACTGAAATTCAGTTTCACTCAGGTGCAGTGCCCAGTTCTTCTCACAGAACACGGTCTTCCGCTCAGATACCCGTTTATTCTGCTCTTCCTCATTCCATTTGTCAATAGTCCTAAAGTTCTCTTGCATATTTCTCAGGGTGGATGGTGGCATGTTTAAGTTGTTTGATAAGTTGGTTCATTTCTTTCAAAGGAATTTTATCTTCTCCATATCACATTGATGTTGGAAGGTGACCTAATAACACAGGAGATGCCAGCTCTTCCCTTTCTATGACACATTATTTACTCTGGTGGCACATGATTAATGGCTGTTGTAGACTCATAACACTTCTTTGCATCTGGTCCCATAGGGATTCATCCATTGCTCCTTCCCATGCACCCCATACATTTAACTCCTTCACAAGCAAACACATACACACTGATTCTAAATATTCAATTTCTTAGTTTTAAAAAAGGCAGCTGCTCTCCTTGTCTTATAATAACATAAAAAGAATGGTACCCTGAGTCAAATTCATAATTCATGAATACCAGAGTTATCACTCTGAGAGTGTTTCTAAAGGAATTTTTGTGGAATACTGTGGCTCTTCTCCAGGACATCAGTTACAAATGATTAGGTGGCCTTCATATCATCTGGGAGCACACTTGCGGCTTTAGATTTTGCTTATTGTCTGACTGTACCTCTTTTTGGGTCTATAAGTTCCAAAATTTACTTTTAGCTGTGTGACAGGAGCTTCTTATAATTATTTTCAAATATGTCTCTTAATCTTTTGAAAAATGGTACATAGACAAGTGGTTTTTAAAGTCCTTCAAGGAACCCTAGGAGTCCCTGAGACCCTAGAAGGGAGTCCATGAGGTGAAAACTCTTCATAATAATGTGAAGATATTTTCCTTTTTCACTGTGTGAACACTTGCACTGATGATGCAAAATCAATGGCGAGTAAAATTGCAGATCCTTTAACACTAATCCAGGTACTGGTACCAAACTATAATGGTGGTTATTGTTTTCTTCACTGCCACACATATCCAATTAAGAAAAAGTACCCATTTCACTTAAGAATGTTCTTGATGAATCAGTAAAAAGTATAAATGTTATTAAATCTCGACCTTTGAGTATACAACCTTAGCATCTGTGTCACAAAATGGGAAGAAAGCATAAAAAAATTCTGCTGTATACCAAAATATTATGGTTATCCAGAGGAAAGCACTTGGAGATCATTTGAGTTTCAAACTGAACTGGCTACTCATTTCATGAAACACCATTTTTACTAATTTGGTAATTTGGACCAGTCTTCCTTCACTACACGCAAAATCTTCTCTGGTAGCTTTTAAGGTTTTCTGATTTTCCTTTATATTCTGTAATTTCTCTATAATGTGTCTAAGGATCAATTTGTTTTTACTTATTCTGCTTGGTATTGCTTACTCTGCTCTTTTTCGATCTGTATCCTTGTCTTCTTTTACTTCTTTAACTCTCTACTACCATCTTTTTTAATATTACCTGTCCCCATAGTCTCTAGTCTCTCCTTTTGGAGTTTCTAATAGACACTTATCAGAACCTCTCCTCTGTCCTCTATATCCTTCAACTTTTCCTCCAAATTTTATACTTATTTTTCTTCATCTAGTACATTTTAAGTGGTTTCCTCAGAATTATCTTCCAATCTATTAATCTCTCTTCTGGTAAATCTAGTCTACTGTTTAACCTGTTCATTGCGTTATATTTTAATGACTTTTTTTTCATCTTTGAGAATTTCTATTTTTCCTTTCAGATGTATCTGCTCTCTTTTATAATTTCCTATTACTGTTCTCTGAATTATTTTCTTTCCCTCATACTTGAACATCTTTAACATGTTCATTTTAAAATCCTTTTCAGGTTGAAAAGAACTAAATATTTATCAGACCTGTTTTCTGAATACTTCCCAAACTTTCCCACAGGTGTGGATGCATCCATTGTAAGCCATTATCTGGTTGTTTCTGCTGAGACCCTTTTGAGTTCACTAGTTCAGGACCAGTTATATGTTAGGGTCTTGCCTCTGAATTTCCTTACTGAATAGATATTACAAGAGATTTATCTCACACCAAAGTATGATGTAGACTAGGGGTTCTTATTTGTTGTTGTTGAGTCTATTTCCATCATATTTAGAAGAATGTATGAATTCTGTGCTGTATCTTTGGACAAGGGCCAGAGTTTTGTCTAGAACTAGGCTTTCTTGCAAGGAATATATTTTCATCTCCTTCCAGGTACGAAGCCAGCTGTCTGGGCTCTTGTTCTCATTTGGGTGTTCAAACCCTACATCTTTCATCTGATTGTATAACCCTGTGGGGCACATGGCTTCCAATCCCATTCATTTTCTGCTTCTAGAATCACCTTCATTTCTAATACCTGGAGAATGTACTTCTTGCTTTCAAAATTGGCAGTATATTTTTTAAGATTTATTTTATATCTGTTATCCTATATTTCTATGTGTTTGGAGTTAGGGGTGACCTTGGGAGGACACTTACAGAATTTGCTCAGCACACCATCTTGAAAGGGAGTCAGAATATTCTTTAAACTTCTAAATGCAATTGCAATTGTCAAGAATGCATCCTCAGGCTGGTGCGTCTGCCAGCAATTTATCATAAAAATTCTAATTCCCATGTTTTCTCCTGAGAAAATAAGTAAGTAAATAATTGAGATCAATAATCTGAACCCAGGTTCAAATGATACACATTACAGACTACATTTAATGGTATTTCTGGTAGAGGAATATGCTACCTTGGACCTCATCTACAAAGAGTTTTATCATGAAATATTCAGCAGACTCCATTATCAAACATTTTCTTATGTTCTTTAATTATTGTGGGGCTTCCAAGTTATGGTGAGGAGTCAGGAGTTATTTTAAAGCACAATCCTACAAACACATCCAAATTTCATTGAGACAATTGATAGCTGCCTATATGAAGAAACCAGATCATATACTCAGCAGTAAAATGGATACTGCTGCTGCTTTTCCCCAAAGACTAGAATAGTATATAGCCCATGGTAAGATCCTGATAAAAGCTGAATAAATACATGATTGGGGGGAAATAAGCATGCTGAGACTACAGTGTTGATTACTTGCTACAACTCTCAATGTAGATCTGAAGTCATAGGAAGGAGGAAGCGTTGGTTGTATAATCCATGGGGATCTGGAATACAAAGTTGATAACTCACTGCTCTTTCCTGAGCTTCCTTGTAAGGAATTTGTCATATTTGTAACTTAAGGGTTTGAAATACCTTCAGTTCCTTGGATGAGGGCCATAATAGGTGCAGCAAGTAATTACCATTTTTTTCTGCAAGAATATTGGCTTGGTAATGAAAAGACTTAGTGTTGGTTCCATAACCTTAAGCTAGTCATTTCCTTTTCTAGGCTTCAGTTTCCTCATCTGTAATTTAACATTTGAGAGGCTCAGGGTAATTTTAATGCATTTTAGAATAAGATGCACTCTGTAAAAGGAATCTGGTATTACTATAACCCATGACTTTTGTAAGGTGGAAAAAGTGCCAAATAAGTCAACTGCTGATTTGAGAGAATTACCATGAATGAATGGGGACATGTATTTACATTTTTAATAAAAATGACCCTGAGATATCCTATCACTCAGCAATGAAATGCAACAATTTCAGCAAGGAATAAAATCACCTATATTCAAACACGCACCTGTGTGGTCAGATGAGACGTGAAAAACAAGCCCGCTCCATTTGAGGGAGGAATTTCTAGCAGAGGAAATGAGGCAATGGAAAGACCTTCTGGGGATTAGATGAGGATTAGAATCCTGAATACTGCTTCTCACTGGCACTTCCAGCTGTGTGGCCTTGAGCGTGTCACTTCACCTGGGGTGTCTTATGAGTGAGATGGAGGGTTTCTCTAGTGATTTTTTAACTCTAGCTGTGCAGCAGGATCACCTGTGGAACCTTTTAAATGCAGGGTCCTGGGCCCCATCCAACTTAACTCAATCAGAATTTCTAGAGATGGACTCTGTGATATATGTAATTAAAAGTCTATCCAGAAGATCCTGGCTCCAATTACGGACCAGCATTTGGAGACAAGTGGGCTTAGAATCAGGCTCTTCTTGGTCTTGATTTTATAGCACCCTGTTAATGCATCTTTTTTGGATGAATAACCCCCAAATCTCCTGAAGATAAGTGATAAAATCTCTGTTGGTAGTGACTGGTGACTTTAAGGAGGATAAACAAACAACAACAAAAAGAAACCCTTATCTTCAGGGTTACAGTAGTCTAGTCTAATTATTGAATTTATTCAACAAATATTTAGGGACAATGTACTACATGTAAGGAAATGTGCCTAGCACAAGGGATAACCCACGAACAAGCCTCACAGATATTGTAGTTGGTTGGGGATATAGACAAGCAAAGAGGTGATTACAAAGCAGAGTGATAAGGCTATGACAGGAGAAGTACAGAATGCAATGAGGAGCTATTAGAGGTACATATAATACAGATTTTGGAATATCAGAGAAGACTTCCAGGAGAAAGAGACATCTAAATTGAAAGCTGAAAGGCAAGGAGAGACTAGAGAGGAATGTTCCAACTGAAGGGAGAGGCTTGGATAAAGCCAAAGAACTCCATGCCAGTAAGAGGTGGACTCTGATGAGTATGAATGGAGCAGAAAAGGACCCAAGGGGGTGAGGACAAGAGATGAATCAGGAAAGGAGGGAAAATCAGGGACCAGACCATGAATACTGGTATCAGGGTCCCCAGCAATGATCATCCTTTTGGAAACTTATCAAATCCTGACCTAGAGTCTGGTACGTGCACCTGCATACCCAGCTAAGTTGCAGGCATGGCCCCGAGCCTTTCCCAGGAGTACTCTTCCTTTTAGAGGCAATCAGTACAGCCCAAGTGTGATGAGATAACACTATTCTCTATGTATTCTCTTTCTCTTCTTAGGAGAGTGGAATGGAGGTATAAGACCTCTCAGCTAAGGCTTAGAGTGAAGCCACAGGCCTAGAAGGAGCATGTTTCCTAAGCTCAAAAGGAGGAGGTCCAGGTGAAGACTGTCAATTAGGGTGTGCCAAGGGGATGAAGACCAAGAGAATCACAGGACAAGACACCACCCTCCACAACTCCTAACATAATCTTGTGCAATAATATATACATTATATAGTTATACACATTATATACACATGTATTATTTTATGAACCATTTGAGAGTCAACTTCATATATCATGCCCCTTTACCCCTAAATATGTCCATGTGCATTTCCTCAGAACATTCACACATAATCACAGTGCAATTATCAACATTTTTTAAAATTAACATTGTTAAAAAACTGTTATCTTGTACATAGTCCATATTCAAATCTGTCAACTGTCCCAAAAATGTCTCTTATTGCTATTTTTTCCAAGTAAAGAATCTAATCCAGGATTACACAGTGCATTTAGTTATCATATTTCTTTAGTTGGCTTGAATCAGAAAGAGTTTCTCAGCTTTTCTTTGTCTTTATGACTTAATATATTTGAAACATATAGGATGACTATTTTGGAAAACATCCTGCAATTTGGGTTCGTTTGATATTTTCATATATTATACATTTTTAGCAGGTAAAACACAGTAGATGTTGTGTCCTTCTCAATACATCATATCAGGAGGCATATGGGTAAAGTGAGTTTTTTTCTTATTGGTCAGCATAAGACCTCCTAAAATGCAATTTTGAAAGGTATACCTCAGCATGACTAGATCAAATTTCCTAATACCACAATTTAGACTCACACGTATAAGGGTCTTTATGGAGACACAATATTCAAAGTCAGGGGAAAGCAACATCTGTTGTATGTCTATCACATAATATTTTGCACTCTACAAGCTATGTTACACACATCACCTTAGTCTCTGTAGTAAGTCCAAAGTAGTAACTTGGTAGTATTGGAGTCAGAAAACCCGAGTCACGCAAACTGATAGGATTTGAATTCTGGTCTATCTTACCTGATATTACAGCTCATAATCACCTTGGTAAACAGACCAATTTAAACTTTGAGGTAATTCAATCAACACAGGTAATTTTCTTTTGCTTAATCAGCCCCATACAGCCCCACACACCCTTTCAGTCACAATGTGGAGTGTCATCCTCTACTCAGGGCCTTTAGGTTGCCTCTGGTGGGCTACTTCCCATCCACAGCTCAGAGATACCTAGGGCCTGAAATTTGCCCAAAGATTCCTTAACTTTCATCAGTATTTACGATTTTTGCAGCATACCTTCTAATCTATAGTCCAATGAGATATCCTGGAAGCACTAATTCTATCCTGTCAAGTCCGTCTAACTCCTGGCTTTATTTCCCATACCACATTCTTTCTGGAGCTTTGGTAAACCTAGGATGTAATTTCCAAAGCACTGAATTGTTCATTCTCTTCAGAAATTCTGGGACTAAACTCCTGGAGGGGAACTGTGTGGTTGTCTCTTCTCAGAGGTTGCTCCTTATAGGGAGTTGAAGGGTGCCCCTCTCCACTCAAAAATCTTAGGCCCTAATCTCCCAAGACTAAAGTGTTTGCAGATGTGTTTAAATTAAGGCTCTTGAGATGAAGAGATTATTCTGGATTGTCCAGGTGGGTCTAAATGCCATCACAAGTGTTTTTATAAGAGAGAGGTAGAGGGAGATTAGGGACACACAGAGGAGAAGGTGATGAGAAGACCAAGGAGTGAGAGAGCCACAAGCCAAGGAATGCTGGCAGCCACCAGAACCTGGAAGAGGCAGAGGATGGATTTTCTCTAAGAGACTTTCAAGGTTGTGAGGCCCCGTTGAGACCTTGACTTTGGATTTCTAGCCTCCAGAACTGTGAGAGAACACATTTCTGTTGCTTTAAGCCAGCAAGATTGTTGCAGCAGCCACAGGACACTAATACACTCCTTCAGTATTTGTGGAGGCGAAATGCTGAGGAGATCAATGACCAAAAATGAATAAATATACAGCTCCTCCCATGGGAATTTTCACTTTAATAGGTCCCTGTTGAAATGTCCTGACAATAAAATCTTCGGCATCACAGGAAGCCACAGATGGGTCTGGTCAAGGAGGGTCATGTTTTGAGAAAGGCAACATTCAGGAAGTACTGGAATTTACATCACCAGTGTTACAGAAGGCCCACTTTGCTGGGGAGGCTATTCACAACCTCAGGAGATCAATACCAATCATAGTTGATAGAATTCAGGATGTTAAGCTGAGAGAATGGAAGAGTTGAGAGTAACTGATAAGTCCTCCGTCTACACAGTTATTCAGCTATTCACTCATCCTCTAACCCCTTCTTTCTTCTTTCACTCATTCATCCAGCCATCCAAGCAGCAAAGGAAGCCAACATCTGTTTATGGGAGAAAGTTGAGCAGTGAGATTAAAGAGCGAGGGCTTTGGGTGACACAGACTGGGCTTCCAATCCTGTCTTCCTACTACTTTTACATGACCCTGACCGAGTTAGGTACTAGGCTTTGTAAAGCCTCCATTTATCAAAAAAAAAAAAAAAAAATAGGGTTAATAATGCCTACCTTCTGGAGAGGCTATGAAAACTGGATGAGAAGATATATGTAAAGGATTGGAGACAGTGTGTGGGCATAATGAATACTGAGAACTTCCAGCTCTTGCTATAGAGTGCCTCCTCTCATCTAGAAGTGGACCCTTTCCATTTATTTCTTAGTTGATTTTTTAGACATGGCAGGTGTCATCCTCTGAAGCAGTTCACAAAAGATAGCTATGACACATAGACTGTTAAATTACAATACAGTCATGTGTCACTTAACAATGGGGATATGTTCTAAGAAATGTGTTTTTAGGTGATTTTGTCATTGTGTGAACATCACAGAGTGTACTTACACAAATCTAGATAGTATAGCCTCTACACACCTAGGCTGTATGGTACTAATCTAATGGGACCACCATCATATATGTGGTCCATTGTTGAGTGAAACTGTGTTATGCAGCACATGACTGAGCAGCGATACAGTGCAGGATGGCTACACACAACACACTATGGGAGCAGAGGTAGAAAAGACCAGTCCATGTAGACAAGGGGCAGGAAGAGGAAGTGGAGAGTCTGGCCAGGCTTCAAAGAGGCAGTGACTTCAAAGATGGGCCTTGAAGGCTGTGAAAGATTTGACATTCTGCGAGAAAATAACCGCAGGTGTCCCCGAAGGTCTGTGGTTGTAGATCGCACGTCACCATTCACTTGCATTGATGTATGTGATCTTGGGCAAGTTTATTACTTTCGTCTTTCATCTTTTATTTTTTTCCATCCTGCTATGGGATGAGAAGTTGAGACGATAACCTCTCTTCTTTAGTCAAGTTATTTATCCCCTCTAAAGTTTTTTGCTCTATAATGTGAAGACTACATCATGGGTTTTTTGCGAAAATTACATTTACAGACACACATATACATACACAGAGACACATACACACACACATATATACACACACAAATATAAACAAATATATATGTATATGAACATCTAACATTGCCTGGAGCCTAATAGCTGCTCAACAAATTTTACTTACAATCCTCCTCTCTTCTATTCAGTGGTAGTTGATTGGGTTTAATGGTCTGATATTTCAGGGAAACTTGACTTGCAAAATTACTGTATCTCCCACAGAGCCTAGCACATGCAAGGGGCTTCATAAATAGTTGGGAAGGAAAGGAGGAAGAGAGAAGAAGGAGGAAGACTGGCCCACACGTTACTTTTTGAACCCTGTGCTCTAAAAGGTTAATCTCCTTCTCCCCCAAAGAAAGTACAAAATAGCTCAGTATTGTGGAATTAAATGTTTTTTTCCTTCTTACTTTCACTTTGCCAACTAGAGGTCCTTTGTGTGTAGGATCTTATTTAATCCTCACAACATGCACATGCACAGAGTCAGAGATTGAAATCCCAATCTGTCTGATTCCAGAGTCTTCTTTGTCCATGGTATCATCCCAACCATAACTAAAATATTATATTTCTCTAACAAGGAATCAAGTTTCTCCCAGAACTATCAGAGAAAAGGTCTGGTTTCTTATCCAAGATCTGTCATTTGCTAACTGTGTGATCTTGGGGTGCTCACCAAGTGTTCCTTGCGGAGTCTCAATTTCCTCTTCTGTGTAATGGGAACAATGCCTGCCATTGCTAACTTCATAAGGCTGCTGTGAGAGTCTAATAGAATGGGTGTGCAAAGGGAAGTAATCTTTGTAAATTTTAAAGCTGTAAACATGTGCAAACCTCCTAGTGGCACATTCATACTAAGATGCACATGACTGATAGATCCTACACTGAGCAGAGACAAAAAAGTCAGAGCAAAGAGAAATGAACAGAGTGAAATATTCACACGGAGAGGTAAAAGGGCACAAGAACATGCTGGGGTCATTTGAAGGACATATTTCAGCTACTTCACTGCTGTTTTGAACCAATCCTGCCCAGACTCATGTGGTATTATTTGTTCTTCTGAATCCAGTTCCCATGTATACCTAAGATTCCAGAATCCATAGACTGTTCCTCACCCCCAAACGCACACAGCCATCTCTGGGGAGGAGATCCTTCCCTCTCCAAATATGTACAAAACCACCAGCCCCAAAGCTGGCTCGGGGCTGGCTGAGATCAGGGCTATTCTGGGGCAGCCAGTTTGCACGCTGATAGGAGAGGATTAATGAGACAGTCTGCTCATCTATTGCAATTAGAAACAACACTGGAACTATTCTGGGGCTATCTCTATGCAGGCAACTTGAACTGCTCATCAGCCCTCTTCGCTCAGAGACCTGTGGGTAATTAGGGCCGTGTTAAATATAGGAGGATCAGCCCAGAGCAGCCCCATCTGTGCCGGCGCCTTGGCGCTGAGGATACACTGTGCCCTCAGCTAGCACTCCAAGAGCAGTAAAAAAGGGATTTGCTTCAACCTGGAAGATTTTGGTGTTGCTTAACTAAAGCTAAAAATGCCCTGGCCTTTCAGCCCCACACGGGCTGTCAGATACAATTCAGGAGTGAAAAACCACATCAGCCCCAGTAAAGCATCCTGACATTCATGGGCCCTGATTAGCTGAGCCACAGGTTTGCCACCAGCCCATTAGAAAGGACAGTTCAGCTTAGGACTGAGGGCGTGGATGGAGTGCAGCACATCCATAAACCTTATATTACAAGAACAACTCAAAAAAAAAATGTGGAGGGGGCGGTGAGGAAGGATGCCATGACATGTGATTGCAACACCCTCCCACTCCCAACAGTTGTGTGGACGCTGGGTCATTATGAAGCACTTTTCTGTCCTTGTGAAAATGTACTCTTAAGCAAGAAGCTAACAGCACTCCGGATTTGAAAATACTTAGCAGCCATTAAGTTATTTTCTCATGATATTGCTGAGGGGCTGAAAGAGAAAAATTACTATTATCTCCATTTCACAGATTTTATTGTCATCTCTATTTTCTAAAAATTGGAAGGTGGAGAGTAAAAATCAGACACATTGGCAGAGCGCACGATAGGTCCCAGAGAGACCCATCCTGAGCACCTGTGGCACTCACCTCCCTCGTAATTACCTCTTTGCGGAAGGTGTCCTCTGAGGCCTGCTCCTCAAAGTATGGTCTTTGGATCAGCAGCTTTGGAACCTCTGAAAGTGTGATGGAAATGCAGAGTCTTGGGCTTCATCTCTCCTCTAGCGAACCAGATCCTGCTTTTTAACAGGGTACCCAGAACACTGGTATGCACGTTAAAGCTTGAGCAATGAACTCCAGGAGACTTACTGCCTTGTATCTGGGAGGGGAGAGGATACAAGTGGGCTTTCCAGATAAGCTCAACCAGTTGAGGAGGCTCTGAGGTCATTTGACTGCTGCAATGCCTATGTGTTTGTTTGTTTGTTTGTATCTCCTAATACCTGACAATCAGAAAATTTTACACCTTCTCTGGATGGTATCTGGGTAAACTCAGCTCATGAGACATCCAGTCTGGAAGCCCTTGATTGTCTACAACTTGACCTCTGGGCATTGCCTTGAATCACATGCCTTTGATGGTCCTAAGGTTCTGGGCCGAGTCCTGTCCATCCATCAAGCCTGATAAGGCATGAGGGTTCAGTGATTCTAGATTGGGAGCACCACTCTCCTAACTGATTCAGGATGCTCAGTTGTGTTGGTGGTTACTAGATATTATAGGGGCTCATTCTCTACTTATCTACAGCTCAGTGACTGACATCCTCAAGATGGAGAAATGGCTTGGTGTGTTCCCCCAGCTGTATACCTTGTCTCCACTGAACCCATTCTCCTTCCTGACAAGTTGGCCAAAGCCCTGTGAATCCTCTGCCTGGTAGCGAGCAACACTCCATCCTGTGCAGATCCACAGGAGTCAATTTTTGGTGGAAGCTGGTCTCAGCAGAGGTCAACTGCCTCAAATAGGAGAGGATTAGGCTACAGCAGCCCATCTGGTGAGTCTGGCCCAATTTCTCCATCTCTGATAAGCTAGTTGCACTATCTTTTTTGAGTTCTTTAGAGTTTCCCAATTCATAGTCTTCAGGCAATCAAAACCACCCATGTGACACCCTCTTTTAGCTGTAAACCACCAAGAGGTAGCAGACACAGCACCATCCTGGAGCACTATTCCACAGGCAATTTGCAACCCCTTAGCTCCACCTGAAACCACTGGGGTGGGCAGCAAAGAGGCACACACATAGAGGCATCTCTGAGAGTTCTAAGGCTATCCAGATTACCAAGAAGGATGGTTATAATAACTGAGAGGCTGCATTTCTCCAAACCTGAGTGGTGGACATGTGCTACTTTTCACCCTACATGGTCACTAAAGTCCTGCCATTGTCAGGAGCTTCTCATGGCCCCGTACCAAGAACTACATTAGGTATGACACTCCAGCTATCCCATGACACATGGAGGGGAGTATTGGAAGAGGAATGTCAACATTGGTTCTTCTTCCTTAATTCCTGAGTAATTCTTTTCTTCCCTAAGGAAGCAGAATGGGAACCATTTGCCAGATTGCCTTTGTTGATCTGCTTCTTTAAAGGAGTTAAGGGCTGGGGCCACATTTTTTATTAGGTAGTGTAAGGATAGCATTGAACATACAGACATAGTTCCTGCCTCATGGAGCCTACAGCTGAGTGAGGGAGGCTGACTGTAAACACACAATCAGAGAAATCATTGCATAATTAAAATTGTGACAAAGAAAATGTACAGGATCTTACATACAGTAGTTATTGTTAAACCAGCTTAGGAAAAAAAAAGTCCTGATATGTAAAATTTGCCTATTTCCATGGAGTAAATACTTCCACCATGGTTGACTTCAAGCTGGCAGCAGTTGCCAGCTTAGAAAATTCCATAAAATTTAATAGTCAGCTCCCATCAGCCAGTGTGAGCCAATTCCAGCACTCCACTGGGTCATATAGAACATAACAGAGAGGGGCTGAACCAAGTTATGGTGGTCAGAAATTGCCTTATGAAGTGAAGTTTAAGCTGAGACCTGTGAGATCAGCTAGGGAAAGAAATGGGGCAAAAATGCTTTCCAGGTTGGGGCTGGCCTGGTGGTGTAGTGGTAGAGTTCACGCACTCTGCTTCGGTGGCTCAGGGTTCGCAGGTTCGGATCCCAGATGTGGACCTAGACACCGCTCATCAAGCCATGCTGTGGTGGCGTCCCACATATAAAATAGAGGAAAATAGGCACAGATGTTAGCTCAGGGCCAATCTTCCTCACACACACACACAAAAAGCAAAACTTTCCAGGCAGAAGGAAAAGCTTGTGCAAAGCCCCTGAGGTGAGAAGGAACATGGTGTTTGAAGAAATGGGAGAAGATAAATGTGGTGGAGGTTAGTGTGCTCCCAAACCAGCCAAGTTATATGCTATTATTATTACCCCCATTCTAAACATGAGGAATCAGAGCTGCAGATGGGATAAGTCCCAAGTAACTTGCTCCAGGTCATATAACTGTCAGCTGGTAAGTATAGAGCTGAATCTAGGCAATCTTTCTCTAGAATCTGCCTTGTTATCACTACTTTCTGCTGCCTTTCAGCTGAGGCTGGAGAAGCAGGCAAGGTCCAAACAGTGCATAAGCTAGTGAAATTTGGGGGTTACTTTTAAGAGCAATGTCAGATCCATGTCCTCAGGGCCTCTCTCTAGGCTGGCAGAGAGAGGTTATACGAGGTTATAACTCATAGTTAAGAGACTGTTGGAAAATCTCATGTAAGGTAGAGACACCCTCATCACAATGCATGTGTTCAAACACATACACAATCTACGTGTGGTTTCTAAGGGTTCACAGACACCCCAAAGTCCATTTGTATCTCCACAGGGGTCCAAAGGCTGAAGGACAGAACCTCTGTAAGCTGTTCCTTCCCCTCCTGCTCACCTCTTGCCTGCTCTCTATCTTAGATACTTTGAGTCTAATTCTTTCTGTCTGCCTGCCGTCTTCTAAGAAATGTCTTGCTATTCCAGGAAGAAAAGATTTCATCTTTTATTGGAGTCCTGGGGCCATGTCATTTAAAAGCCCTCTAGCAAGAGTTTTGGGCCAGGAGTAGGGAGACTTTGGTTTTTGTTTTTCATCTCAATCTGCTTCCTGACAGTTTTATTCTATTTCGCTGTCCATTGCTTGGAAACGTGTTAGCACCTATTTTTCATCCTCTCCTCAAAGACCTATACGCTGGGACTTCCTTTGTCAAAAATACACCACAAAATTTTTCATGTGTATGTCAATAATTCAATTTCCAAAATCCACTTTGTATGAATTGAATTACATTTCAGAGTAAAATTGTAATATAATTATATTTTGCTCTGCCTTCTTCAGTAAATGCTTTTGAATTCAAAAGAGATATTCAGAAAAGTGTTGTGAGACTTTTGGATAAAAGTGCAATTTAAATGCAAAGCATTACAATTATAACAATAATTATTTTGCTGTGATGCTATCATTGATCCTGACATTGTTCTTCCTATCACTTCCAACCGGCAATTTTCTCCCTACCATCCAAAACAAGGAAAGAGAGGTTTAAGTTAGCTAAAGACAGAAAAATAGATCTTTGGGGTACTGTCTGCCACGACAACTTCATGAGATAGAGGATAGCTTTTTAATATCATCTCACGTAAATACAATGGCTCACCCAGTTCATGAAAGCTTATTTTTGAATATTCTGGAATTTTGTGAGCTGACAACTGTTTTAGATGGCAAAAACCAATGGGATAAAAATATTCTGATCAGTCAGGAATAAAATATTGAGTTCTTACTATAGTGAAGACATAGAACTGGATGCTATAGGGCAAACTAAATGTCTCTTTGCCTGACAGAAAATGAGACAAGAAATAGAAGAATGAAGGATGTAGAGTCTAATTAGTAAAATAATGTCAAGGAATGGAACAGGACAGAAAACAAGTAGACATTCTGGATTTCTGACCTAATGTCGGAAGTCTTTCTGTTCTTCTCTGAATATGTCTATTTTCACTGGGACTGAGTAGTTGGTCAAAAGGGCAAAGGACCCCAAGGAACCATTGGTCTGCTCCACCAGTTATGAAGCCTATAGTGCTCTGCCTTATGCCGTGTTATTTACCATTTCCAAAACAAGCCAACCTGTCTTGAAGTGCCAGGAACTGTGATTCTTTGCCTGAGAACTTTCTCTGGCCACTCTACCTGCCCTCTAAGACTAGGAGTGTCAGGGATGATGGTCCCTCCTGCACTCAATTAGCCTTCATCGAATGACTAGCGGGAGTTGATGAATAAATTCCCTAGACCCCCTACTCCTTGGGATGATAATTCTGAATATCATATTCTACACTGGAGACTTAGAAGAAACATGATTGGAAAATTGGTGACAAGAAAGTCTGGGGAAGAAGTAAATGGACAGAACTCCCTGAATGGATACACAATGTCCCACGTGAATGCTCGACAAAGCTCCACCTCAGCAAAGAAGGATCTTAATAATTGTCAAGATGACACCTCCGTCAGGTCTCTTTCTCCAGTCACTCGTATTCTTGACCAATGGGATCATGAACCAAGTAGCTGTGGTGGCAGAGATGGAGCGTATACATGGGCTCAGCAATGTGAATTTTCGCTCACCATGTCTAATCTGGCTGTAGCCACCGCTTAGTGTCCAACCCAACGAAAGCAGAGCCCAACACTGAGCCCCTGAAATAGCACCATTCCCAGAGAATCAGCCACCTATCTGATGGTAAGTTAATTACATTAGGCCACTTCTATCACGGAAAGGGCAATGTTTTGTTCTCACTCCATAGAAACTTACGCTTCATGTGGATTTGCCTTCCCTGTCTGCAATACTTTTTCCAAAATAAGTATTGGCAGACTTATAGAATTCTTATGTCTTATTCCCCATCATGGTATTCCACAATGCTTTGCTTCTAACCAAGAAACTTATTTTGCGACAAATGAAGTGTAGCAACGGGATCATGATCACGTAATTCACTAGTTTTACCATGTTATCCATCACTCTGAAGCAGTGGAATGGTTCTTTTGACAATTCAGTCACTGTGCTAGATGAATGGAAACACTTTGCAGGGCTAGGGTAATGTCTTTCAAAATGCAGTAAATTCTCTAAATCATTAACCAATATATGTTACTGTTTCTCCTTTATCCAGGATTCACAGGTCCAGAAATCAAGGAGTTGAAATGGGAAAATGTCCTGTCACTGTTACCCCTCGTGATCCCCTTGCAAAATTTGTTCTTCCTACCCTGCAACTTTGGATTCTGCTGGCCTAGAAGGCTTAGTTCCCAAGGGAGAGGTGCTCTGCTAGGAGATCCAACAATGGCTCCATTAAACTGGAAGGTGATGCTGCCTACTGGCCACTTTGGGCTCCTCATGCTAAAGAACCAACAGGCAAAGAATGGGGTTACTATACTGGCTGGGATGACTGTGACTATCAAGGGGAAACTGGATTATTACTAGACTATACGAGTAAGGAGACAAAGGGCACCTCTGAAACTCTCATGTCTTATAACAAAAGTAAATGGAAAACAACCCAATGTAGGCAGACTGCCAAAGGTTCAGATCCTTCAAAAATGAAGACTTAGGTCACCTCAACAGGCAAGGAACAATAGCCAGGTGAAGTGCTTGCTGAGGACAAAGGGTATATGGAATGGATAGTGAGAGAAAGAAGTTAAAAACATCTGCTGTGACCACATAATCAGTTGTAGGAATTAGGACGGTAAGAGTTATGAATATTCCATACTTTGATATAAATATATTTGGTGATATATCAACCAATTCTTTTTTTCTCCTCTCTCTACCATCTAATATAAAATATGGTTAAGGTAGTTATCCTTTGCATTCATTTGCTTGGGCTGCCATATCAAAGTCCCACAAACTGCATGGCTTAAAACTACAGAAATTTATCTTACAGTCTAGAGGCTAGAAATCCAAAATCAAGGTGTCATCATGGTTAGTTCCTTTTGAAGCCTCTGAGGGAGAATCTGTTCCATTCCTCTCTCCTAGCTTCTGGTGATATCCAGCAAGCTTTGGTGTTCCTTGGCTTGTAGATGCATCACTCCAATCTCTGCCTCTATCATCATAGGGCATTCATTCCTTTAAGGACACCAGTAATTGGTTTAGGGCCCACTCTAATCCAATATGACCTTTTAAAACCTTGATTACATCTGCAAAGACCCTATTTCCAAATAAGATCACTTTCACAAGGTCTGGGGTTTAAAACTTTGAAAATATAGCTTTTTGGCAAACACAGTTCAATCTACAGCGTCCTCATATCTCAGTATTTAAAGAATAGGATATGAAAGGGAGAGTGGATCTTAACCAGAAGAGGAGTGAACATCACCCCAGAATAGATAAAGTAGCACATGGAAAGTTAGTGTATTTTCAACTATAGAAGTGATAGTTGCATCTTATTAGGTGGAAACGTCATTTTCTAATGTCTTTGTCTGTAAGTTATGTATGGTTAAAAGAAGTGTAGATGGATGTCAAGTTGGCAATGGTAGCCTATGGTGGTTTTGTCCCGTATCAAATTAGCTAAATCAGAAACTATATTTCATAGAATTCCCTTTCCTGTTCCTGTTTTACACGGGGTTAAGGTTAGCCTGAAGAAAAATTTACATAAGGTTTGGAAGGCAGAAGTGAAGCAGCCACCATTATACTCTGAAGAGGGCACTGAGCACTATTGCAGCGAGCACACATTGTCACTGACCTGGTAGCTCACCTTAACTTAGGGCAGCAGCTGTGACTGCAGCTCCTGAAGCTCTCTCCAGGTCTCCTCCTTCAGCTTTGCAAGTCCTGGGCCAGGTACATGTTCAGCTCCATGGCAAAGGGCACTAGATCTTTCTTCAAAGCCAGCCACATCATGGAAGTCAGAAGAGGGAAATGTGTGTTCTACTTTTTCCTCCTAATTGCGGTTCTTCCTTGCTCTCCTACACTTCGTGCCCAGCTTTTCTCCCTGGTAGCTCTGCTGACCACCAGAGAACTCAGCCCGTCATCAAACACAGAGGCAACACACTCCCACTGATTTCTTCACTAGATCCCACAGTTGTCTGATCCCTAGAATAAACTCCTCATTGTATATCACCCAGTGTTTCTGCTTCTGATCAAACCCTGATGCGTGTATCTTTCCCCAAACATTGACAAAGGTTTCCACAGAGGAGAAAATCAGGAACCATGGAAAGCACTGGCATTCAGTCTACCACCTCCATAAAGGTGGAAAGTCTCCTATAGACAGTTTTAATTTTGGATGGTATTTTTCTAAATACTTTATTATTGCCCATCCTTCTGGGGGTCAGTGCTTACTTGTCATTTTTGGCCTCCTCTTCCACACTTATTCATAAATAATGACTGTTTCCAATTAGAGTTTGGGACCAAGCACCAACCCACATTTCCTAAGATTGGATGTCACATTTTGGGGGAATAAAACATAAATGTGTTGCGGCTTATTTACAACAGCCTGTTCACAAATAAGGTGATAGTCACTTTCCTTGATCTCTATTCAATTTGGCTTGCCAGACTTCTTACCTTCCAGAAGATCTAGTTAGAGCAATTTATTAACATTCTATCTTAGTCAATTTCTGAAGTGTAATTCAGGTCTCGGTTCTTTATTCTGATACAGTAGTCTCCTCTTATCTGTGGTTTTACTGTCTGTGGTTTCAGTTATCTCCAAGTGACCAAGGTCTGAAAATATTAAATGGAAAATTCCAGAAATAAACAACTCATAAGTTTTAAGTTACACGCCATTCTCAGTAGCGTGATGAAATCTCATGCCCTCCGACCCAGAACATGAATCATCCCTTTGTCCAGCAGGTCCACGTTATGTATGCTATCTGCCCATTAGTCACTTAGTAGCCCTCTCAGTTATCAGATCGACTGTGGCAATGTCACAGTGCTTGTGTTCAAGTAACTCTTATTTTACTTAATAATAGCCCCATAGCGCAAAAGTTGTGACGCTGGTGATTTGGATATGCCAAAGAGAAGACATAAAGTGCTTCCTTTAAGTGAAAAGGTGAAAGTTCTAGACTCACTAAGGAAAGAAAAAACATCTCATGCTGAGACTGCTAAAATCTACAGTAACTTTTATTACAGTATAACAGTTGCATTATTATTGTTGTTAATCACTTACTCTGCCTAATTTATAAATTGAACTGTATCATAGATATGTATGTATAGGAAAAGCCATAGTATATATAGAGTTGGGTACTATCCGCGTTTCAAGGCATCCTTTGGGGGTCTTGGAACATATCTCCCACAGATAAGGACTACTGATGATTTTTCATTTTTGTTTTACTATAACCTCCAGTTTTCTGTTTCCCATATTTTATTACCTTTTAGAAGGTCGTCTTTCCTATTTACTGTCAACATGTGACTGCTGGGTTGCAATCACATTTCTGCTTCGTATTTCCCCTTATACATGTCCTCCATTTGTTGCCTCCCCTGCCCCACCTCTTGCCCTGCCAGTCTTTACCCAAAAGCTAGCTAGCACCATGAAATGTGGACTCTACATCCTGGTTAATCTGCATTGATTGGAAAAGCATTAATTGTTGAAATGAATGTATATAGAGGAGCCAGAGCTGTTCTTCTGTTCAACTTAAGGTAACAGTGCCCTCTGTATCCATTTTTTTAATTACATATATTATGGATTCAGCCTATTAAATCATTAAATTCATTTAGCATCATACAAGCCTTGCTAGCCTCCGAGAAAGATGCATGCATTGGTCAGTCAGACACTTTCTGTCTCAGGAAGACAGCACTCAGTTATTTCCCAGCTCAGCCTAAGTACCTTGTGAGGCCCAGACACCTGGGACTCTGGTTTCTAGAGCAATGGCTTGGTTAATCCATGTTATTTTCATGAAGTGGTTGACACTCCTCATGAAGAATTGGAGGCTAAGTGACTCAAACCAGATTAGCAAAAAAGACCTGAGTCTGTCTCAGAATTCTTGGTATGCTGGTTGGCAGGATTCCCTTCTGCCCCAGGACAGTCTTTCTTTTAAAATCATGAAGTTTGAAAACAGAAATCATTTCTATGTAGCTAAAGAAAAGAAATTGTCTTGATTCTTCTCGTTTTGTTAAAAAAAAAAAGGTAATAAGCCTTATACTCTATCAAAAATTTAACATTTATACTTAGAATAAACAACAAAGCTGTCTAGTAAATCACCATGTATTTCAAATCACTAATTACATATCAGTGCAACTCCTTAAATATGCTGTAGCACCAAGAAAATTATTAGTCTGAAGACTAAAGAGCACCATACGAGAGATTTACATTTTTACCTGATTAACATTTAGTAGTAAACTAAAATAATTCAAAACAGCTTCCAGTGAATTCCTGAAATCACTCCTAGTAGAAAAGCTATTTTAAAAAATGTCAAAAATATTTCATTATTAACACCTGTAAGCAAATGTTTGCAAAAATATTTATGTGAAATGTAGTCATATAGAATTGGACATGCCAGAATTCTTCAACTCTTTTACTCACCCCAGGCAAATTTCAGTTTGTTCTGAGCCTTCCCTATGGCCAAGTCCCTCTAGACATCTATTTTAATAAAACGTAGATACATTTGGAATGTGTTCTCCCCAGCTACCCACCCCACTCATCTGTGGATTGGGAACCCATGCAATACCAGCTATGTATTAACCAAGTGTGATAGAGAAGCTAAGTTCAGCTTGCTGGCAAAAGAGTAGGAAATAGCAATTTGCTGCAGTGCACACTACACGGTTAATGTTACCAAAGACATTAATTGAGCAAGTGACAATGGGGAGGGAGATTGTCAAGACCCATAAATGGCAGATTGTCACAAATATTTATCAAATAGCTACTGGTGAGATCACGGAATTCTAACCCATCAATCTGACAGTGACCTGATCACCAAAGCTCAAAGGCTGGTAAAGAACTCCTCATACCTTTAAGGTGACTTTCCCTGAGGCTCACCCAACATAAGAGGGATTGCCTTCGCCAAAGAGGACAGAGGGGCTGTGAGACGGGTTATGAGAAGACAGGGGGTGATGACTGCGCAGGTGGATACTGGAGCTCTTTTGCTTCCTTGCTAATTCTCTGTTTCACACGGAGAACAGAGAATGTGTTCCCTTCCTCATCTCTCTTTCCCCACATAAAAATGTGTGTCTATTTCCAATGATGTTACATGTCCAAGTTACCAGAGGTAAGAGATGCATGAACCTGAGTTGAGAAAAAGAGGAGGAAAAAAGACACATCCCAAAATAAGTTTCATTTATATAATGAAAATAAATTTTTACACAATCAACAAAAACACACCAAGTTATTTTTTTTTGCGAAAAATATTTTTAAATAAATTTTTGTCTTTTTTTTTTACATTCTGATATATACATGTAACAAGGTGTATGGCACTGTAACCAGAATCAAATCCAAAAATAAAAAGAAAAATTAAACAAAGGAAAAAGGTGGGAAGGAAAGAAATTGGTTTTGTTTAATTCCTTTCTATCTCCAAGCTGGCAAATTTGCACTATTTGTCTATCATCCAGCTGCCAGCTCACACTCATTTGCACACTCAAAACACCATATTATTGCACAAGAAGCCAGTGAAGGCATATGGTATAATGGTCAGTCCTTGCTGTTTCAGAAAATCTCTTAAACCCAGGGAAGGGGGAAAAAGTAATCCAGAGTACGAAACACACAAAATCAACAGTATTCTTCATCTCTCTTTAAAGGACGTGAAGGGTTCTTAGACCATTTAAGCTGCCCTGATCTTCTGTTTGCACCAGTGAGCAAAACAGGGCTGGTTTGGTTGGGTTTCTGTTTTCTGTATGGATAGACCAGGCAGATCCCAGGCCTTCATGATTCAGTGTCTTTTCTACTTACTTTTGGTTCTTTTTAATTGGTTTAAAGTGTAGTATCGTTGGTCTATGAACCTGCACAGACTATTTAATCATAAACTCTACAAATAGCTTAAAAGGAAAAGGGGAAGAAACAAGTTTTATTATATTTTTATTGTTGGCTTAAAAAAATTACTTCTTTAGCCTCCCTGCTTTATCAGTTCTTGGGAAGTAAATCTCAATGGCATCAAAAGTTAAATTCTTCTCACACTTGTTAAAAATAAAAAGTTTTTAAACAAGTTTGTTTCCGTTCACAAACTTTACCCCCCATCTAAAAAAGGAAAAACGAAAAGAAAGAATCCATCCTTCCTCTTCATCTCCAAATGGAGAACAATAATCCTTTCCATCCAGACTATTGTCACACAACCGTTTCCACGCCCATCAGCTTTGGTGTAAGGATTCGCGGTGTCACCCCGTTGTTTAAGTCTTCCTCGAACTCCAGCAACTGCCCCATGAAGTTAAGGTTTGGGGAAATAATTGGTCGTTTGCCTTTGACAAATTTATAAGCATCAGTCATGGTCATCCGAGTGTGCTTCATCAAGTAAGCGATGACGATGGTAGCAGAGCGGGACACTCCAGCCTGGCAATGGATGAGAAGTCCCTTCCCACACTGGTGAGCTTCCTCTGAAAAAAGGGAGAAAGGCAAGGGGCAAGGGAGAGAGATGGAAGGAGAGAGATTAACTTTTATCTACACTTGACAATGCCATATTTTGTAGAAAAAGAATAAATTAAAATGGTTTTACACTCAAGTATAATTTACTAGTTAATTGTGAATGTTTATGTTGTAACCTCCAGAACTGGCTAAAAGCAATATTAGTAAAATGCAGCATGAATAAGAAGCCATATTTCTGCATTTAAAGAGAAGACTAGATGAAGAAATCATTCATAGTAATAGTTTACTTCCCAGGTGATGGCAGCTGACTGAAGCTAGACCTATAACGCAATTAACTTACATGTTAAGCAAGCTACTGATTAAGTAGATCCCTCTTATTAAGGATTGTAATTCCAATTGCCAGGTTGTGCGGCTTAGCAAAATTAGTGTTGTAACAGTCTCCCCCACCTGTGATAAAGAAAAAAACCTTTCTGCTGTACAAGTGCTCTGTACAGGAACTGGTATTAAATGGGTAAGAGTTTCTAAACTAATATCTGACCAAGGTTAAAGGAAAAAAACTCAACTAGAAAGTTACTATGTTCAGCTTCTCATCAGAAAACCCTAGTGTTGCAAAGTTAGCTAAGGACCTGTGGTACTCAGACATAGGGCATCACGTACATCTGAACTGTTCAACCCTTTCTCCACCCATGTATGCTGTTCCAACAAGGCAATGAAGCAAGAGATGCAGGAGTTCTAGCAAGGGCTCAGAATCCCAAGCAACTGAGAAGTAATACTTTCTAAGTTTGCAGATATATTAAAAGCTGAGATGAATAGCTTGTGGGCACTACCTGAATGGATTCTTAATGACACTTCTAGACTAAAAGGCATCCCAAAGAAAGCATCCTTGAAGGAATACCAATTAGATGAAGGGGAGGGAAGGAGAGAGAGTAAGAAGAGTAACGATTTAACTTAAATTACTTCTATTGACTACCCACCAGTGGACCAAGAAAGGAAGTATCATGCAAATTTCCATCTTAAAGATCTGTAGCTTCAGCCTACTTCTCATAGATAATTGTATTTTAAGAAAGTATCTCCCTTTTTCAATTTCTTCTCTTCAGCACATGTTTATTGACCTCCACACCAAGACTGGGAAGCATGGTAGTAAGAAAATGAGCTGCCAAGTGCTAGGTTTGACCTCTGGTTCCACTACACACTAGACCAGTAAACTTGTGTGAGTCTGTGTGAGTCATGTTATTCTCAGATCCTCAAGCTCCCTGTGTGAAAACTTGGAAGAATACTAACTAACTAGCCTCAGGGAAAACAAGAATAATATCACCTGATTCGGGAATAAATAAACCTGCATAGGTAAACCCTAAACCAAGACTCTGCTTGGTTTATATTAGACTCTTAGTGAATGTTATTATGTTTATAAAACTTGCTGTGCTTTCCCTAAAGCCAGACTCTAAGATTTCAGTCTATCCAATGAGATAACAATGAAAATAAAATTGTGCAAGCTGTGATGCTGAATGGTTTTTCAGGTTAAATGCTGTTTCTTATTTGTTTTGTTTTCCTTCTAAAAGAGCAGGTAAGCCTGAATAACCTATAAGGAATGTAGGTGCTTTGATTGAAATCCTCTTAGAACAAGCCTATCTTATGCTACTCATTAAATGGAAAGTGATTTCCTCACTCCTCCCAACTGGAATGAAGTCAGATAAAATTGCAGTCATAATATCCACCAGGAAGTTCCTCATCTACTTGGTGACAAATATTTCTTCCTCGGGGGCTCAAGGTTTGGTTCAGATATTACCAGTAAAGAATCTAAGGTATCTTTGCAGCCACAAGTGTGGCCAATCAGGAACTAACAGAGCTTCAGAGACCCTGTCCCAGCATGTTATAGAACGGTGGTGGCCTGGGAGACAAGAGCACTGGGTTCTGGTCCTGTCTCTGACACTAAGTTCCTAGGACCTTGGATAAGTCACTTCACTTTTCTCAGCTCAGGACCACTCAGAATTTCCTGTCAAACTAAATATTTGATGGTCTTGCATGGACGGCAAAATTAGCAAGGAAAACAGCTAGACAAAGTGACCAGAGCTGCCAACTCTACAGGAAATCCACCAAACCCAATGGCTGTTAACCCCAAGTCTTTGTTTTCTGACAAAGGAGCACCAAACATGAGTGCATTCTTCCCGGGACAGAGGCAGTAACAACCTGCCACCATATTTAGGAAAAGGACTGGGTCCCATCTTTGTGGTAGTAAATGGAGTTGCTTGAAAAAAATTGCTGAATATCTGCTAGGTGCCAGCTGTGCCCAAAATGATCATTTGACCCTTACAACAGCTCAAGGCTACAGAAACAGCAAAAGTGAAAGGTGGATTAGGCTTAGGCTGGCAGTTCCCTCCTCCTGGAGATGAAAGCATGCTGTTGCTAGAATATTCCTCCCTGGGAACCACTCAGGCTAGGCAATTTGATCTTTCCTCCTTCAGTGAGTCTGGGATGAACTGTTTAAGGGAATCAAGTACCATCTCACTAGGACTCACAGTCTTTTGCTCCCCAGTGTTGAAGGTCTGAGACAAAGCAGGTGAAAGGGAAAAAAACTCACCCCCACCCCACTCTTCTCTCTCTCCTCTGAACTGACGTGATGCATAAAGATGTTCACTACAGCACTGTTTCACTGAAAAATGTCCTTCAGGAGCAACCTTCAACAAATGCTACTTTCTCCTCAACCTCATGTAAAGAGGCTATACCAACTACAAATTAATGGAACTCAAGATAAGGAAATGAAGTCACCTCCTGTGCTGGATGAGTAAGGCTTAGTATGGTGATAGGGAGGTGTGGCTGAGTTTGAAGGTGGTGTCATATTCACTATAGTTTATTTCCTATAAGGTGTTGAGAGACGCTAGTAGACCAGATAGTCACAGACTCTGACCTCCAGTTTCTTCCTTTCCATCAATTCGTCTGAAATTATATTATAGAACATATTAATGCTAACCCCTACCACTTTTTCATTGAGAACCTGAGGGACCAAGATTTCTAGTTGAATCGATTCCAACCAAATTGAATTCCTGTTCTTTCATATGCATCCTGACGGCACCAATGCACTTGATGGGTTATGAGTGAGGAGACTACTTTGGCCGCACCAGGTGGCAGAGCCCAAAAACACCTCAGAGAAGCTTTTCTGCAACACAGGCGTGTAAACTTTTGGATTTGATGTCAAAGCAAAAGCGGGAGGGGAAAGGAAGGCAGAAGATGTGGATTCCTCAAGGGAGATAGTTACCAATGAACTCAAAAGCCTCTTCAAAGTACTGCCGCAGGTTCTGCTTGTTGCTATCGGTGGCCGGCAGCCGCTTGTAGTTGAACAGGCCTTTCTCGTAGTGGTAGAGGGGCAGGTGAGTGGTGACGTTGATGACATAGCCGATGTTCAGCCGCTGCATCGTGTCCAGGTCCTGAGCATCCTGCTCATTGCCAAGGAACAGGAAGGGCAAGATGGGCGTGAGCTCGGCATTCTCGATGTCAGGGGTGGTGGGGATGGACTGAGGTAGCATGCTCGAGGCCGCAGACGCGCCGCCCCCCACCTCCCGGCACTCTTGGAGCTGGAGGGAGTTGTCACAGAGGTTTTCATGGTTCTGCTTAAAACTGCTAAGTCCACCTGGAACCAAAACACAGAAAGTGAGAATGACTCTTCCTAGAACTTCAGAGTTAGCTGAAAATGCCACTTTCCCCATAGGAATGAGTGTGTGTTGTTGCTTATGTACATTCGTTTTTTCATAAAATCAAAATGAAAATGAAAGTCCACTTGGAGACCCAGGACAAGCTTCAGAGGATATGGACTGCATGCAAGACTTGGGAAATGTGCTCTTTATACAAACTGGGGCATGTTCCTCTGGAAAGAGTTCCACGCAGCATCAGGCGATTTCATCAGCAGCAAATTTGATCTGCCTCAAAGAGCCACATGCTCAGTGGCCTATATAGAACCTTGCACTTTGGGAGCCGAGAAAGGCATGGATCACTTCCTTGGGCAGAGAGCTTCTACCAGTATCTTGGCACTGTAGGCGTGTGTCTTGCACCCTTCATAAGCTCACCTCACTCAGAATGACAAGTCTGCTCCTGATACAGCAGAGTGGTTACAAGCAGGGGCTTTGGAAGAACCAGGTGACCTTGGCTATAAGCCCAGTTCTACCACCTCCTGGCTCTGTGACTTGGGCAAGTTAGTTTCTCTCTCTGTGCCTCAGTTCCCCCATCTGTAAAATGAGGCTAATGGCATCTACCTCTTGGTGTGATTGGGAGTCAGGAATAAATGAATATATGTAAGGTGCTTAGCTCTTTGCCTAGCACACAGTATCAGTCGACAAAGATTAGGTATTTTTATTAATATTATCTATATGTTGCCCACAGGTGGAAGCAGTAGAGAAGTGCTTGGAAAAGAGAAAAATACAGGGAGGGGTGAGGTAAGCTGACCTTATGATCTCTTTTTTGATATTCTCCATGTAGGTTCCTGACTTTGCCATATAGATTGACTTTGTCAACCTGACTTCTGATTGAGAGCAGCCCAGTTCCTTGTACCCTCCTTTCCGAGGCTTGTGTGAACATAAACTCATCAGGGAACCTCTACGGATCTGCGAATATGCACCTTTGAACTTAAGGTCCTGCTCTGCCTCCTAAGAATTACGCATCTAGTATAAAAAGCCTAAAACTACACCACTTTCCTCAGTTTTAAAATGCAAACCTCCCCCTCCACAAGTGCATGTCCCTTATGGGAATACATCTTAAGGAAATAAAAAATACTCAACTAGATACGTAAGGATGTTCACGACAGCATTATAGAAAAAGCCAAGCGAGAAACAAACATTTAAAAAATGGAAAAAGTTATTATATTCATCCAATAGAATATAACATAGCCATTAAAAGTTGTAAAAGTAATATGAAAACAAAGAAAATGTTTCTGCTTAATATTAAATGATAAAAGCCCATTCAGAAACATCCACCATATATGTGACCAAAAGCTGAAGGAACATGCAAAAAAGAACACTTGTTTAAATTAGGAAGGGTGTGGATCATAGTTTATTGCTTAAATTTTTTCTTTAATATTTTTTTGATGCATCACACATGTGGATAAGCCCAAAGGATTAATACAAGTGTTAAATTATACAACATATATGTAAGGGCTATGAAATCCGAGTTGAAATTATTACCACTAAATGAGCTCCAACTCTAATTAAACAGAACTAGATATACTCTGGCCTTCCCTTTGAAAAGAGGAGGAGGTTGGAGATCTCCTAGAAGCTCAAAGCCACCAGAACACAACATTTACCCCCATGGAGAGTTGGCTTCCGTCTGTCTTGATAGTTTCAGGAGATAAGGCAGAAAACATGAAGTGTGAACAGGATATGGGTGTGTTGAAATAAGGACAGGAAGCCTATCTGTCCACTAGTTTCTGAACCCAACATATGTCCTTCTCCATTTCAAGGCTCATCTTTGGCAACCACAGCAGGAAGCCCCATATCGTCACCTAGACTGAGTCTCAGCACTGTCCACGACCAGTACACACAGAGCGAGCCATGTACAGCAGGGAAGGCACATTTTCATTAAGGTCCATCAATGAGTCAAAGATCATTCTAAGGGTGTTAAATTACGATCACTTTCCTCATCTGTAAGGGTCAAAACCTACCTATGCTTTTTCAAAAGAAAAACAAGAGCTCTAAATTTATTTTCATTGATTTCTAGAATTAAACTCTGCTCTTACATATCATTAGTTTATTCTGATATGAAATCATGGTAATAAAGTTTGTCTGGGCCCAAAGACATCATTTCTAAAGTAGACAGAAGAAATGAGAAACTAGCAAAACTTTACCAGTGAATAGTAAAAAAGTTAATTTGAATTACCCACTGCCACCATCGCAGGCTCCTCAGAAGGGACTCTGAAGAGTTATTTTAAAAGCTGCTCAGCTTTGCCTCCATAAAATTCAAGTAAACAGTTCCACACTGATCCTGTGATGGGAACCTAATTCACTTTTTTTCTTAAAAAGGCAGTTGCTACACTTTTCCATATAAGATGAGAGGAGAGAACAAAACAGACTCAAAAGAAGTCTCTAAGTAGCGGGAGGGAGAAGGGAAAGAAAAACTTCTCTCTGTTCTTATTTAGGGTGCTCAAGCTGTAATTTGTCTTAAAAGCAGCTAGTTTGAAAAAAAATGCATGCCAGAAAACCTCACACACAGAAAAAAGCAGCATACAGCTTTTTAAAATTCTGTCGCTACACCTCCTTTCCAAATGACGTCAGCTGGAGGCTCCCCACCTGCCCAGTTGCCATAGCAGTTACACAAAGACATACAATGACATCAGTTGGCATGATATCAGCTCTTTGAGTGCAAACAATACAAGAAGAACTACTTTGTTTAAGGCCTTTGGTGCAACTGTGTTCTGGGGAGCCAATGATGTAATCCTAACAGGTGGCATGGGCCTTCCATTTGCCTAATGGGGGGAAAAAGCCCATGGGGGTGGGGGCGGGAGGGAATCTGAGACAGACACAGAATGCTTCGGATCACAGGGGGTGCTCATGTGCAAAATGATGTGTATATTGTATGTTTCAGTCATGTGGGAACTCTGCTCGTAGAAAATTTGGAGACCGAGTGGATAGAAAAGGAAATACTATAATTCAAACATATGAGCTGGAGGAGGAAATTCTCACTGAGGGGTACTAAGATACAGTCTCCTGTTCAATCGCCAGTCTGCTCATCAACTGAGGCATTGGTCCTCATTAAGGGTTATGCGTATCCACGTACTGCAGTCCAAGAACTCTCTCTCTGGAGAGTTCTTTTGCTTAAAGCAAAAGGAAGCAGTAGAATCTCACAGTGCGATTTTTTAGAGGTCTATAGGGAGGATTATTTTCTTCTCTCAGGGGTTTGGAATTGGAAGGTTGGAAGAAGGGCAGGGAAGGAGTAGGGTTAATAGAATTTTCTCCTCCAACTACTTTCCTTCCACCCTACCCCACCATACTCCATTAGAGGCCAAATTGACTGATCACTTAATGAGGAGCCTTGATTTTTCATATTTGTGATTATTATATAAGAACATTGCAATGTGACAACTAGCAACTCAAGTCGAGGCAGTGCAGCATGTGGTTAAGAGCAAAGCTAGAGCCAGACAGGTCCAGGCTGTAACTGGGATTCTGACTCACAAGAACTGTGAGACTGGGTGCAAATCACTTTTCCTTATTAAGCCTCAGTTTACTGATCTGTCAAGTGGACGTAATATCACCTACCCATAAAGTTGTGGTACGGGAAGCCTATGCAAATGTTCTGATATGTACCCAGGAGTTTGATAAACAATGTCTTATTACCCCAATCTCATCACTGTCACTGTCCTCGCCCCCAGGTGATCCTTGCACGCTGCAGTGTGTGAGAACCCTAAACGCAGTGCAGAGATCCTGAGGCCCGACTCCTCGGGTCTGAATTCCGGCACTGCCAGACCCTTGCTATGAGACCCTGAGCAAGTTGACCTCTCGGTTGCTAGTTTCTCCATATGTAAAATAAGAATCATCATAGGACTCACCTCCCACCACTGCGATGAGGATTAAACTGGTCAACTAAAACAAAGTGCTTTGAAAACAATATCTAGCACATATTAGGCATTTTTTTTATTACTTTGGGAAACTACCATTTTAAAGATCTAAAAGAAAAACTCTGCTTAATATAAAGACTGCAAATGATAAGTAAACTACTGTTCTAGAGTTAACTTCCAAAGTTTTCTTTAAAAAGAACTAGGAACCGAGGTATCTGAGCAGATTTAAAGTTTAAATAATGCACTTTTATCATAAAGAAAGTAACAGCTCCTCATCCTTCCTAAACAAATATATCTGATTTTATTTTGCTTGTTCTAGCTTTCCCAGTAAAGACTGCATGGTCTTTGGATTCCTGGTTTTTCTAGAGGATTGAGTTTTTAAATAACAGTTTACCCCCCCTCCCCCTCCTCCCTATCCCCCCGTCCCCACCAGGCTGAGTGATCTCCTTAGGCGCATAACTGCTTGTAGTTATCAGTGTAAATATTTTCCAGACATGAGCAACCATGCTGGAGGCAAACATTTCCAAACCTTATCTCAAAACTAGGTTCTCTGCCAAAATGAGTATGGTCAGCACGTTGATCCTGAACGGCAACAACAAAGAATACCCAGGACCCCTAAAGAAAAATACATAGACATACAACTCGCCAGTTCCTTCCAACAGCAGGTCAGTCAGGTGACAGTCCCGCTGAAGCAGTGGACTCTAGTTTTAGTGGGAAAGCTCTCTTTGTTGATGCGTTTCAGCTCTTGTCACTGTTTTGGCTACTGCAGTCCCAGAAACAGAAGAGCCCTCTGTCATGGGATTCCGAAGCAGTCTCTGGGTGGCAAATTAAAGAAACCAGAGCCAAACGCAGAATCAATAAGAAAGAGAATTCCATATTCTAAAGATGGAGAGCACTTTGGCACACAAGCTTTTTGGTTTCATGCTAAGGTGGAAAGTGAGCACTTTCCAGAAATTTAAGAAAAACTCTCACTGAAGGTCAGCAAATGGATTTAACACCCAAAGAAAGGTAAAGGGGGACTGAAATCTTCTACAAGCTTGCTGCAAGCATATTGATTATCCCTTTGTGTTGTCTAGTTTTTCTTACTGGGTGAGTAGTCTTTTCAAATAAAATGGCACTTTGCTGATAGTATTTAAGAATCTAGGCTGGAGGCAGACTGTTTGAGTTTAAAATCCTGGCTCCCATCACTAACTAGCTGTGTTAACTTGGGTAAGTTACTTAACATCTCTGCATTTCAGTCTCCATGTCCATGTTATAGAGTTAACAGTAGTATCTATGTCAAAGGGTTCTTAATATGAATAAAATGCCACAGGAGTTAAATATTACTACTCTAATGGGCAAGATATTGGTGTAAAATAGGCCCTAATGGATACTATTTTCAGGGTCCTCCATGGAAACAGGAGTACATCAAAGCAGAGTCACAAGATTCTATTTGCATGAGGATCCTCGTGGAAGCAACAAAGCCTGGATAAATTGGAGCTGACGTCAGGCTTTCAGATCTGAAACTCTCCAAGACAGAGTCAGAGTTGCTTCGTACTTTTCAGGGCAGAAAATCACCCACTTTAATAGGAGAAATACTTGGGATACCAGCTAGATCGACAAAGATTACTTCTACCTTTTGTTTTCTCTGAAATTGTCTTTATAGTCCATAGACAATATTGGTTATTTTATAATAGGAATGATTTCAAGTTTAATACCAGGTAGTGTCACCTAAACTGACTTACGATCCTGTCCCCAGAGGACGTGTATTCTTTCCTAAGGAGAACAGAGGGAGGCTACATTAATGAGAATGAATCCAGTAAGAGCGCTGTGTCACTAGGTGTTAAGTAAGAAACAAAGGGATAAAGAAACATTTTTGTTACCCAGGGAAGAGAGAGACTTTGAAAGCTCGGTCCAGCAGTTCTGCCAGTGGGGACCAAGGGTCAAAGAGAAGAATCCCTCTGAGCATGTCAGTTCATTGCTTACATGTGAAATAGCCAATGTGTGAAAAGACATAAGCAAGAAGGTACCATCTAGCTTAACATTCCTAACAAAACCAGGATGTTGAATCCAATTGAGCACATCTTGTTTACTTGGGCAAATATTGTTAAGCGCTCCAAGAAGATATACTACACATATGTTTGCCCCTCACCTCAGAGGTTTTTTACTGTCTGCTGTCTGTTAGGAGATAGACGTTAACTTACAGATATAGTTAAAAAGACAACTCTCAAAGGCAGTCTGATAGATAAGGCAGCAGGCAAAGAGTTTCGCCTTGGATTTAGAATAGGGGCTCTGCCTCATGCCAGCTGCGTGGCTTTGTGAAAGCTATGAAGTCTTTCCGGACTTGCTTTCCTTAACTATAAAACGGGGTACTACCACTCAGGTCTATTGTAATGACTCGATGAGACGGTGTGTAAAGCAACCATCCTGGTATCTTTAAGAAGGCCTTCGCACACTGTAGCTGCCTGGATAATAAGTGTCAATGGTGCAGCAAAGATAAGCACTCCAGCTGGTCAGATGCAGGGGGATTACTGTGGACTAGGGTATCCAAGTAGGTTTGGCTAGAGGTGAGACCTTGAAGGGCGGCTCATTTGGTTCAGAGAAGTGGGGAAAAGGTGACCATCTGCCACAGCCAGGCCCAGGCAAGGGAAAGGATGCCAAAGCAGAGGCCACAGGGCACCTCGCCTGCAGCCCTGCCCTTGGAAAGGTCATATTCAGTGCTGTTGGGTCCCAGTTTAGACTCCACAAATGCAGGAAGACGTGGCACGCACAACGGGGCTGGCTCTCGTGTTTGGTGTTCCCCTTTGGAAACCTCATTACAATTAGTTATTTGTGTCCTAAGAGTTCAATGGAATTGAAAAAAATATATATCTAGGCTTACCAAATAGGCATAAATGCATTTGTGGTGAATTTTCTGGAAATATAAATATATTTATGTATATATCTAGGAATATATATATATGTATGTATACATATGTATATGCATGTATTATGTACGTATTCCTAGAAATTTTAGAAATACAGATATAGAAAAATTACACGTATATTTACATTTACATATATATATATACACATATAGTGTGTGTGTGTGTGTATAACTTTTCTATACATCAGTTAGTTGAGGTGTTCAAAATTTTTCTCAGGATCATTAGATAAAAGCTTAGTTTCAACACATATAGATAGGTATACACACAGGCTCACTCTACAAATAAAACTGCTTTTAATAGTTATTCACTTTTTCTTTCCTGTGTGTTTCCTTCCCATGTACATCCAAATTCATGGCCTTAGCACAACTTCGGTTCCTGGAGAGCAGGACCGGTCTTATTTGCATCCCTCTGCACACAGGACTTAGCCATATGTCACAGGAAGACAGAGGATTTGTTGATACGTTTGATAGCAACAGCTGGAGGGAAGAGATATTGAGATAGGTGATGGATCTCTTTTGGTAAATAATTTACAGAAATTAAAAGATAAAGTAAAAGAATCTCCCTGGTGTCTACTTTACCTAGTGACAAATCGTAGATAGAAATTACCTCGAGGATGCCCCTCACAAAACTGTCTTTCCATAATAAAGATGACTCTTGTTCTTATATTTCATATTAGTTAATCTAATCAAGTGGCACTTAGTAATGTTTTGAGAGAAAAAAAGAAAATTCCTGAAAAGTTTATTCCAGAATTTTCTTGAATTTTCAGTTAATAATACAGTCCTTTCATTGGATTTGCTGCTGGACAAAAATCGTAATTTAGACTATTGATGCTTACCCAAAATAGACATTGGTTTTATACTCATTGTAACCCAGGTATCTGACTTATTTTTGCTTCTCTCAGATTATGTGCCATCCCTGCCAACCCAACAGTTTGCTAGATTATTATTTAACATACTGGAAATAAGCTAACGCTTGACTATATTATATACCAAGAACTAAAAACACTAACTTTGGCTCCTTCCTAACCTTTGTATAAGCTGCAATGCATTTTCAGCTAAATTTTTTGGTTCTATAGAACTCTACAACTGTTTTCAATCATTAATTGTTGTGGGGCTCCTCTTTGTTCTGTTTTAAAATACATTGCTTCCCATTTTGACAGATAAAATCTTTGTGATGCCCTCAATAGAATTTCTAAAAAATTCCTGCCTAAATATTTACCTCAAAAAAAGCAAAATGAGTCAGAAAGATCCAATGACTTAGGAACTGTGATTTACAAAAATTGAAAATGAAGCTTTAACTGTACGCCTTCCAAGAAACGCTGAGCACGGCATGTTTCTGTTTGAGTTTAAAAGACTTCCCTCAGCCCCCACCCCACCCCCACTCTCCCAGCTCAGAAGTTCCCTCTGGTGCATATAAGTCCCTTCACAGAATTGGGGCAGAAAAGGGCTGGGGATTAAATTTCAACCCGCTGAAGTAGCTCAGTTGCACAAAAAAGGCAGCTTCTGGTTACCGCCCCAGGAAGGGAGGTGTACTTTTAGCACCCCTTCCTATTAGGACTACTCTAAGGCTTTATTGAGCGACCAGTGTTTAGGATACCACAAGTTTAATTTGTGTGTATTTGAATAACACAGGCAGATTGTTTGAGAAGATACTTCGCAAGTATGTAAATACAGCCTGTTCCTTTAAATCTGTTACCTCATTTATTTACATTAGAACAGAAAGCACTGCCAGAAGCAACAGCTGATGACAGTCATGTAATTTTCCACAAAGACAACAATTAAACAGCTCTGTGTTCTTTTAATGAGCAGATGACTTTTACATGAGCAGGATTCGAACTGTAGGATCTCAAGAGTTCCCACAGCCAGGTAGATTTGATAATCTACCGGATTGTTGGGATGGCAGGGGTGACCCATAATCTGAGGGAAACAAAAATAAGTGAGATACCTGAGTTACAATGACTAGGTTATGCAGAAGTCCCTGAGACTTTAAGGAGAGCACCCTTTGCCCCCCCCCCCCCCCCAAACCCTTCAGGAGGATCAGGGAAGAAAGCAAGAGAAGGGAGATTCTCCCTGGAATACCTTTGATGCTCGAATTTCCAATAAATCCACAGAATATTTTTTAAACTTATTTTTAGTGTCGAGGGTAGCGGTGGGAAGAGTGGTCAGGCCCCGTCTTCACACAGGCACAGTGAGACCTGTTTAGTGCAGAGAGCCGCATTTTTACACCCATCCTCGCCATTCTGTCTCCAAAAGGTTTCAATAAGAACCACCTGGAAGGCGGTGGGTGGGCAGAATGGACTTCTCTGAGTCACTCTGCCTGAGGGGCAGAGCGAAGCCTTCTGCTCTTCCTTATGCTCAGCCCGGCCTGGTCGGAACAGACTGGTTCTGGTGGGTCCAGTTGCTCCCTTCTTCCCCCATCGTGTTCCTGAAAACCTACAAGTTCAGATTTCCTTCTGGTTTCTCTAGCCCTCCACGTCTAAACTTCACCTAACTGTGTTAGACCAACGCGTTCCCAGGGAGAAACACACATCATAAACCCCAGCTCAAGTGTCTGGGTTTTCTTAACAGACATACCAGTTATATGAACATATTTTTCACGTTTATAATCTCTTCTATCTCAGAGCAAGCACTCCTGAGAACATTTTGGGACTTGAGTGACATGCTGAAGATGTCCTTTTCCTCTCCCCTCCTGACTCCCTCCCCAGGGATCAGGGTCCAATGGGAGGAGATGGATGATAAACATATAAACACACAAATAACAAGGTAATGATTAATAATGACAAGGGCCATGAGGTGCCCTTCAGTTCCTGGGTGCTGTGGGAGGGGACTAATTAGATAGGAGTTCAGAGAAGGCCTCCCTGGGGATGAGAAGGGATTCACTGGTTTAGGAAAAGGGCGGAGGGGAGGGAGCCCAGGAGAACAGTGGAGGCAGAGAGAACCACACTAGGATACAGGCCCAGACACTCCTGAGGCCAGAAGGGACTCAAAGGGCCTAATGTGGTGAAGCATAAGGAACAGGCAGGGGGAGAAAGTGACCACAGGAGGTCACAGAAGTCTGCAGAGGCCCACTTAGGGACATTAAGCTATTGGGATTTTATTCTACATTCAGTGGGAAGCTCCTGAACATTCAGAAGTCTGTAATAGGTGATCAGTAGGTGTTTGAAATGAAGAGAGAGAGAGAGGGAGAAAGAAGTTAATTTACCAGATTGTGCAATTTACCTACACTCCAAAACCTGGGAAAAACTCATACTCTTTCTTTCCTAGTATATGTTTGTTCCTGCTGCAGACTGAATTGTGTCTTACCCCCCACCCCCAAGCCCAGTTCACATGTTGAGGCCGTAATCCCCAATGTAATGATATAGAGATGGGGCCTTTGAGAGATAATGAGGTTTAGATGAGGTCATGGGGTGGGGTCCTCCTGATGAGATTAGTGCCCTTGTAAGAAGAGACACCAGAGAGCTTGGTATCTCTGTCATCCAGGACAGAACAAGAAAGTGGCCATCTGCAAACCAGGAAGAGAGACCTCACCAGAACCCAACCATCCTGGCACCCTGATCTTGGACTTCTAGCCTCCAGAATTGTGAGAAAATAAACTTCTGTTGTTTAAGTGCCCCAGTCTATGGTATTTTGTTATGGCAGCCCAAGCAGTCTAATGCAGTACCACTTTTAATTCCCAGGGAGAGCTTATTTTTTAAAAATATAAATTATAATTCTTACTTTCAAAGAACCACACCAAACCCTATGAACTGCCTGAGAACCTGGCTCCTGGGAGCCAACCCTAGATGGTACCATATCTTAAAGTCAAGTCAGAAATGGTCCACAGTCTGAATGGGGATGCTGCCTAAACGATCAGCATGCCTAGAAGAGGCAAGCCCATGGAATCTTCCAGAACCTTAGTTCCATGAGCCAGCTGCAAGCAGAGAAGTCCACTCCTTTCTCAAAGACACATACTTCCTCATTAGTTATACCCTCCTTCTGGATCAGCATTGACCCATGCCTTCCCGGAAGCATCTCTTGGGGCTAAAGAATCTTTTAGCTGCAGACTTTCTGTGTATTTGGAAGGCAACTCAATACCATGTTAGGACTCCACCTTCTTTGTTCACTAAAAAGCTCAATACTGGTTAATCCATCAAGACGGATTAAGGGAGGGGAAAAAAATCCATGAGATCATACTGGAAGGCTGCAGAGAGAAGAATGTTAACAGGAGGAGAGTGCTATGAAACACAAAGCCATATTTTCCCCAAGAGCTCAACCAGATACTCTCCATTATAGTTTAATTCTCTGAAGAGAGGGAAAACATTCTTTGCTTTTCAGTGCAGAAGTTTAAATAATGAAGCACTGCTAAACAAACAAACAGAGGAAAGCCCAGTAAAGCTATTAAACTAGCCCATTGTACAAAAGGAAAACTCTTGCTTAACATCCACCTCCCCCGAGGACTGACATTTATCTTAGACCCCAAATTTAACACATCACAACTTCACGGCAGAAGTATGTTTCCCAGTGGGATTTAAGTAGAGCCCAATTAAATAAATCTCTAGAAATATCAAGAGAGAGCCCTCAAGGGAGAGCATATTTCTACTGTGAAACATTCCCATTGGAAATTACATTCAGGAAAGGTCATCTGGAAACATCCATGACAAGAGGAGGGGAAGAGAGACGGGAAGCAAGACAAGGTTACACAAGTGAAGCCTGGGCAGGTTCCATAGCCAGGATGGTGCGTGGAAGCACCTAGCCAAAAATGCAATGTGCATCTTAGCTTGCTTTGAATGACCCCCAACCCCCGAACCTGTTCAAAAAACAGCTTTTACAAAGATGTGTTTTAATATGATCTGGAAGTCAAAGGGCTGTGGCTTAGGGAATTCAGGAAGTGGCAGGGGAAAGGATAGAATGTCAACATCAAAATTTGAATTGTTTTACTGCACCAATGTTTTCAGTTCACAAAAAGCATAGCAACAACTTCCTCTAGTCACTGAGATGAATTCTATATTTGGCAAGAATACTAAGCAACCCTGAGCATTAACAATCAACCACCACAAAGAGCAGGGAGTCAGCTGCCCTTACATATGGATTCAGCCAGCCAGTGTTGCCCAACAGTCAGACCACCCCATGAGGGCTGAGCTTGGAAAGATCTGAAGCCAGGTGAGGCCTCTGTGCACTGAGATACACACACAAGGTTGCGTCAGGTCAAAAGCTAGCGTGTACCCACCTAGTGGACCACGTTCTGAGATTAAGGGGAAAATAAAGCAACCAAAAGGCCAGTATATCTCTGGGGAGTTGGGCTGGGATGATATACTGTCAACATGGACTTAAGGCTAAGTGGAGGGCCAGCCAAGTAATGGTCAGTTCAACCTGGGACATGTGGAATGGTGAGCTGACCTGGAATGCACCCACATCTGGCATCGTCAGACTTCCCAGCCACATCCCCTTGAAGTGATGCCTAATGTTGCTCAGGGTGACAGACATCCTGACAGCAAGGACTCAGGACACAACCCATCTTTCCACATTGAAGTGATACTGGCTTCTAGCTCTGCGACTTCTGTTGCCACTTCTATAAAATCAGGAGTTTGGATAATCTGCAAGTTTCTCCCAATTCCAGCATTCTATAACTATAACACAGCTTTGATAAGTGGGATATTGATGAACAATGGCAAGCATGAAAGCAGCTGCCGTAGGGTGTGTGAGGCATGGGTGATCTGATTCCCACCTCAGGGCCTTTGCACTTCCTGTTCCTGCTTCCTGGAACTCTCTCTCCTTAGTCCCTCACGTAGGTGATTCAGACCTCAGATCAAATGTGACCTCCTCATAAAGGTCTTCCCTGACATTCAATGAATAGCTACCTTCCCTATGGTCTTCAAAGCACTTACCACTATCTGAAATTACTTGTTTATCTCTTCAATTGTTTATTGTAATTATTAAAATGTAGACGGTTGTTTGTCTCAGAGGAAGTAGAGCATGAAAGCTCACCGCATGGAGCCCCAGCTGCCTCCACAACCTTCCAGTAGTATGATCTTGGCTAAGTTGCTTTACCTTTTTGTACCCTAGTTTCCTCGTTTGTAAAATGGGACTAAAAATAGTACCCACAGGCAACAATATAGTTATTGCAAGAACTTAATGAACTAATACTGTAGTTATTAATAGAAATTGTAAGTATTAGCCATTTAGCACCTAGAGCAATACCTGATTTGTATAGTAGGGGCTCATTAAATATTTCTGGATTAAATAAACTTTGGAACAAGATGAGAAAGGGCCAGGTAATTATAAAGCACTTATTATGTGCTGTTCAGTATATTGCTAGGGATTTGGGAGATTAAAAATTTTTTTTAAATATATAGTCCCTGAAGATAAATGTAATAGGAGAAAGAAGGAGGGATGAAGGAACATTAGAAGAAACTTAGCAAAAGGACTGAGAGAGGAGATGTTTTAAGAACACACTGAAGATGATGCCATCAGGCTGTGACTCATGCAAGGCAGTGCAGGGCCAGCCAGGTGAATTCAGCAAGAGGACTTAGAAATCCTGCCACTCCCCTGGCCAGGAAGGAGGGCCAAGAAGGCTCATGGAGAAGCAGCAGCCAACAGGAGTGCCAAGCCTTAAATGTGACAAATAACCATGCCTGTGGAGGGCTGAGAGCCACGATGATTCACACCTGTGTGGCCTTCAACCCTTTCTCCCCTCCCTATGCTGCCTCCTTAGACATTCTCTATAAGCGATGAATGGTGGAGATAGATGGAAAGCAGACATGAAAGAGAAAAGAGGGCTTAAGAGGAAGCATCCAGCCTGCGGGATGTCAGGGAACAGTGGGAGGGGCACCCCGGTTCAGTTCAACAGATATTTATTAAGCACTAGATATGGGCTGGGGGCACAGTACCAAGTGTACTCAACTCAACAAGACCTGGCTCTGTCCTCTCCAGGCTAGCTGGCCTGACCACTTAGATGCAGATGACTCAGACAGACTGTCTTCACCACCCCTGGGAACCATTTCTTCTGCCTCCTCTTGAAGGGACACAATGATGGATCTAAAAAGTCAGGAACTCTGGGTTCTTCTTATCCCTCTCATTAACCATGAACCTTTGGGTAGCTCACTTAACCTTAAGGCCATTTTAAAACACGACCATGTCACAAGAGCTTTTTCTTCAAACACAGAAGTTTGTTCTTCTCTACAAAAGGGCTGCTACAGCCCTAGCTTTCTCACAGGGGTAACATTATTGCCGCTCTCGAAAGATAGACAAGGGGCCTCAGAGCCTCTGGTCTTCTGAAAGGTGAGATGCTCAGGAACACAGCATGAAAAGAGAATGCCTAGTTTTCTGTACCTCTTTAGTTAGTTCTGATGAGCCCACTCTATCCCTCTTAGAAACTGGGACTGACACTCTTATAGTTACTGAGAGTGGCAGGGAGAGCTGCCTCTAAGAGTTAAGTGTCCCCAACCTGAAAACTGAACGGCTCTGAAGAGCAAGCCTGGCATAGTTGCAGTGTGAAAAGTGCCCAGGGCTGGCCCAAGTTAGACAGAAATCATGTCATCCTGGGCATTTCAAGAGACCTCTTTTATAATTCTAGAACACTTTTTGTTTCATTCCTAGTTTTCATTGGTGAAGGAATCTTCCCTTGCAATAACTACAGACTTTGTCTTTTCTTAGAAACGTGCCTTCCAGGGTGGCCCCAAGATGCCCTCATAGGAGGCCACTTTCTAGGAGCTGGTGACCTAAGAGGGCCTTGCAGGATGAGGGCCAGGCCCGAGCACAGACAGAATGGTTAGCAGGACCACAGGCAAGAGACAGTGTCTATTTTAAGCAGGGAAGGAGAAACCAAATCAAAAAAGAAAAAGAAAACATGGTGAGATCATAGTTTAAAAATCCAAATGAAGGCCCCCAAAGAGAACAATTAGTTCAAACCTGTGTTTATGAGATGTAACAGGACACACACTACAAAAGTATGATTCTAGACAATGCAAAGCATTTTTTTAAAAAGTCACAAAATACTCCTTACTCATACTATCAACCTACATCAGTTTTGTATATGGAACTCAATCTCAATATCAACATTTAAGAATCTCTATTATCAAAGGGCCAGCACATATGTATGTCATCACTACTCATGTGGTACTGTACAGGAGATGATATAGAGGGGACCCCAAGAGTTGCAGGCTGGAAGTTCCTGGGCATGGTGGTGTCAGAGGCTTCCTTGTCTCCAGGTTGAGCCTCGTTGTCAAAAACAGTTGCTCAAAGACAATAGTTTTACAAGCCTAGAATGTAACTGGCCATTGCCACCCATGATATGGGGTAGGAGAGACAAGCAAGTTAAGCTACAGTACTTAACTTTCCCAATCACTGTGCCCCTAAAACATATATCCAGATGAAAGGCAGTCTATTCTTGCAAAACTGCAGTGCAGTTCTGACACTAATGACACAGAATCAGCACAGACTCCACAAGTGAAGGGCCCAGTCCCCAACAAGACCGTCCTCAATTCAGACACCAGCCACAAGTTCAGGGGTTCCCAGGCCACCCACACTTCTGACCAATGGGCTAAAAATTCTTGGATTCCCACACCCCCTCAGGTTGGATAATTCACTAGAACGACTCACAAAACTCAGGAAAGTGAGTTTTATTATTTACTATCCTTTATTATAAAGGATACAAATCAGGACCAGCCAAAAGAGGAGACACACAGGCAAGGTCTGGGAGGGTCCCAAACACGGAGCTTCCGTGCCCTGAGGATTCATCACCCTTCCAGCACATCAATGTGCTCATTTATCAAGAAGCTGAACTGAGCTTTGGTGTCCAAAGTTTTTATTGGGGTTTCATTATACAGGCATAAATGATTGAACCATTGGTCATGTGACTAAATTCAATCTCCAGGCCCCCTTTCTTCCTAGGAAGAGGTCAGGCTAATACAAAGCCCCTACCCTCTAATCAATCACATTGTTGGTCTTTCGCATGACCCACACCTTTTCTGAATCATCTCATCAGTATAAGCTCAGGTGTGATTAAAGGTTACCTCCCAGGAACCAAGGACAAAAGACAGTTAAATTCTCTATTACAGAACAATTCTGTAGTAGCAAGTAGGGTGGACTCCATAGTTAGATAGGCCTGAGTTTGGCCTTCTGCTGTGTGACTTTGGGCAATTTACTTAACCTCTCTCAGCCTCAGTTTCCTCATCTAAAAAGCAGGGATAATAATACTGTTATCACTACATAGAGATCAGCACCATTCAATGGAAATGTAACACTAGCTACTATGTAACAAACTTTTTTCTAGTAGCTGAATATAAAAAAATAAAAATAAACTGGTAAAATTAACATTAATAATATATTTTACATGTTGTGTTCAACATGTCCAAGCCTTGTATCATTTCAACATGTAATTGTTATAAACAATTATTAATAAAATATTTTACAGCCTTTTTTTATACAAAGTCTTTGAAATCCAGTATGTATATTACACATGGAGCACATCTCAGCTTGGATGAGCCCCATTTCAAGTGCTCAGTAGCCAAATGTGACTTGTGGCTACCATATTGGACAGTGAACATAGAGATAACAACTGTTGTTATCACCACAAAATGAGTTAATGCTCAGTGCCATTATCATGCCCAATTTTACAAATGTTAACTAAAATGCGTGTGAGCATGCATGCACACACATACAGAGGAGATGACTGAAATCTAAGATGCAATAAGCTACACTGTGTCAGTCAGCTCCCCAGAGCTGAAATAGCTGCTCTCTTCTCAGGAAAAGAAAACTTTCAACTTGGAGTAGAGAGGCTCTTGGATTCGTTATCCATAGCATACTCTTTTATTCCGATAATCCCATATCTCCCCAACACACATTTTAATACTGGCAAAATCAAGTGACCATGGACAATAGCTTTCAATGGGGAAAGATGCTCCCAAAGCACCATGCAGCTGGATGGGGCAGCCTCAAGGAGCTCTGAATGGTTGGGGAGTGGGGAGGAAGAAAAACTGCAGGAAGGAGCTTTGGCTCATTGAGTCACGGAGCAGACACTCCTCTCCCTCTCAGTCCAACTCCCAGAGTCACTGCCCGGCCACCAGCTAGGTGTAGCCAGCCAATCACCCCACTCTCTACTCCATGGAAAAAGCTCTGCATTGTAAATCCAGAAGAATGTCACCGGCAGGAGATTGATTTCAAGGTAATTATTTAGGCAGCTTTGTAGCATCTAATTCTCAAGCCCTAAAGCATTCTCAAAGTGTTTTTAAAAGATGCAGATATTATTATGAAAGCTCTGTCTCTTTTAATGATGGCACCCCACATTCAGCTTCTCCCAACTCTTGTAACAGAGGGCTGCCCATCACTCTGACATTCATCCAATTCATTCACTTCTCAGTGGAGTAGGGGTGGGGGCTCCTAGTCACCCTCAAGGTAGGAATGAAGAGATTCATGTAATAAGGGCAGACGAATGCATTTTTACATAATATGCAAGATTAATTATAATAAATTCAACCCAATTCACATACTTTATCAAGGAAGACAAGCTAATTATCTATCAGAGAAGTAGCTCCTATTTTAAGGGCATTTTACCTCAATTTGGCTAAAAAGAACTAATGGGAGTTGTCTTTCCATTCTGATATATTCTTTTCACTGCGTTTACTTAAGCACTCAGAAGACTTCAGCACTGCCCTAAAATGTCAAGGTTTAAAAAAAAGGAGGAGGGTGGGAAACACAAACGCATATTACTCAGCATCTCACAAAGTCTAACTCTTTCTGCTGTTATTGTAACGATGTCCCTTTCGAAGTGTCTTATCAGCAGCATGAAACTGGGAGTGACTCATATTTATGAAACGAGGTGTTGTTGGTCCTGGCAGATCATTCATTTCCACAATGGCTTCTGGTTTTTAATAGTGCTGAGTGGCGCCTCCACACTTCCTCACTCTGCCCACCAAAGTAGAAACCCAAGATTTATAACAGGTGTCTCATCAGGTTACATGTGCTGTACACACAATCAAAATTTGTGCAAAGACCTGTGATCAAGGATAAAGACTTCCCTAAAAACCGATAACTGTGGGGTAGTTGGCCCTCGTATTCAGAAGAGAAAAGCAGGAGTGAAAAAGTGAAGGGAATTAGGATGAAAAGAAAGATAAACCCAAGGTGGCTGGCCCTGAGCTTCCATTCCTCCATGAGGGGTGGAGAAGATTCCAAACGAGGGATTCCCTCAAGAGGTTTTTCTTATAATATCAAAAACTGGGAAACAATCTTAACTTCACGAATAGACAAATTAGTTAAGTAAAATATGATACATCCATAAAATAAGACATGTCATGACATTAAAAGAAAATTTGTGATGACTCTACAGGATGCAAAAGTACACGCAATGTAAAGCAAAAATGAATTTCAGTTTCTATATGAGAAGCTCTGCAAAATATGCACATATATGGGTAAAGAATGAAGAGAATATGTAAAAGTGAAACTGGGCCAGTCAGGAAGATTAGTATATCATCCATTTTTTTCTTTCTAAAATTTTCTTAATATTCCAACAATGGGTATATAGTTGAGTCTTTGCGAAGACTTAATTTTATAAGGTTTCCTTACATAGAAATAGTATCTAATTTTCCAGAATGGCACTGATTCAGAAAAAAGTCCTGATGTAGTTACCTATCCACCCCACCAGAAACAGTTTTTTTTCCCAAACCTTTAAATAAAAAGGTCTAACAAGCATGGGAGGGTCGTTCCTACTTATATTGCACCAGTGGTGATGTCAATTCATTTTACTGAACTACATCACTTATACATCCCTTGGATATAAGTAGATAATGATGAATTATTATTGTAGATACTTAGTATACTAGTGTCTATACTAGTATCGATACTTAGTATACTAGTATCTATACTTAGTACACTAGTATCTATACTTAGTATTAGTGGTGATGTCAATTCATTTTACTGAAGTATATCACTTATGTATCCCTTGGATATAAGTAGATAATGATGAATTATTATTGTAGATACTTAGTATTATAGTTATGGTAAATTATTAATAAATGTTCTTTATTATGTGTCTGGCATTGTTCAAAGCACTTGTACCTATATTATCTAATTTAATCCTCAATCCCATGAGAAGAGTGTCATCACTCTCCTCATTTTACAGATAAGAAAACTGAGGCACACTAAATTTAATTTGCTCAAGTTCATGCTTCTAATAAGTGGCAAAGTCAGAATTCAGACTCAGCAGTCTGGGCTCTAGAATCTGTGCTGTTAACCTCCATACTATACTCCCTCTGCCAGAAAAGATATAAATTCCTAGTAGGAAGTCTGGATAGAAATACAAGTCAGCAGACGGATTCATTGGGAAGTCACTTAAGAAGCTCATTACAAAAGGAAACAGAAAGAAAACGTAGAGTGACCTGGCCAAACACTTGGACCCACAAGATTTGCTTAGTTAATAATAACTCAGATATAAAGCAAACAATTATACTCCCACTGGGATTAAAAAGAAATTGTGAACTGAGAGTTAGGAAAAATGGATCCAATGGCAGTTCTGCTACCAGCTACTTATATGTTCTTGGGTAAATAATCAGTTTCTACATCTGCAAAATGGGACAGTTGGAACAAACGCTCAATAATTCTGCCTGAGTGAATGCTGCTTCTAACACAGGATTCCATGGAGTCCATTCTGTTATCCTTCAAGGGTGTCAATTATGCTTTTTCCAGGGTCTGTCCCTGCCACACTCCCAGATGACCTGAGCTGTATTTGTAGGCGTAGATTGTAGAAGGGAGGAAGAAAGAAAAAAGGCAAGGAAAGAAGAAGAAAAAAGCAAGGAATACTAAATAGGTTGAAAAGACCCCTGTTCACTTATCCCAGAGAATTAACTTTCCGAAAGGATAATGATAACCTACTAGAGACTTTTTCTTCAGACACTTCTTTGCCAGAGGCGGAGCATGGGGCAATCGCCTTTAGCTTATATGAAAGTACCAGGCTGCACACAGCTCATTTCCTTATCCAAAAGCATAGCCTCAAGCTTCCTTTTTCTTTAAGTTACATAAAATACGGGTCTTGCTGGGCTGGGGCAGCAGAATATATATAGATATTTTCTCCTCAACTTTTAAGTAATAATAGATGATACAGACATAAGCTGGAAAAAAAATGGGATCTTCCTCTCGGTTTACGGATGCAAACATCTCAAGAGTCCAACGCTTCATAATTAGAAAGGACACGACATCAACTTGAATATAAAATGTATATTTTTAAATGTTCTACAACCAAATTCAGACTGTGGTTCATATTCATCCTTTTCTCTTCCCTCAATTTTTCTGAATTAGTAAGGTTATATGATATGAATATAGAGCATACAGTATATGGAAATACAGCCAATAAAAATTTGCCTACATGGTTTAGGGGAAATAACGCAGGCTTTGAAATGACAGAGATCTGTGCTTTCATCCCAGCCCTGTCCTCTAGAGTGTTTTTTAATCATCCTTGCAAACTTTGTTTTTGGGCAGGCCAAAACCTTGTCTTTGAAATATTGTTCACAATGCTTGTTTGCCTACCAAAAGTCCTCTTCTCATAGAGAGCATGCAGGAAAAAAAGCCAACACAGGCCTTGTTCCTATCAGCAACATGCCCAAAATTAGTGAGGTCCAAATCACAAAGTTCCACTCTACTGCACGGAGGAGGCCTGTCAGCCCTGAGCTTCCAAGGCAGAGAGAGAATGTATATTGCCTTTTCCATTAAAAACCAACAAATAAAAAAAAAATCATTTCTTTTCGAACCAAGAATTGGGAAATAAATTCTGTTGGTCCGTGAAGATGTGCTTAGAAAAGGCTAGGCTCTATTTTGAAAGGGAAAAAGAAAGGAGAAAAATGCCAAATGCCAAACAAACATGTACTTCGCAGGATAATGACATTTCCTGAAGATGAACTGCTCCCCAAACAAGATTGTGTGGCACAAGAGGATGAAGAATACAAACAGATACATGACTTTCAAGGTGGAAAGGACGTGGAATACTGGCCTCTTCCGTATATGCTCTCATTCTAGCATTCAGACTATAAGGGTTACGCTGACAGATACGCTGGCCTAAGACTAGAGCCTAGAATATAGAAGGCATTCAGTAACATTTGCTGAACTAGTGAATGAATCTCCCTACACACAAGGGTGTACATCCGTGGAGACCAACCTACTGAAAAGTCCCTAGAAACCTGAGACACTTGGGTATGGGGTGCATTTTGATCCATGTTTTCTAGCTCTTTCTTAAAGCATTAAATTCCCTAGAAGATGGGATTAAATCAACGTTAATATTTGTCCCATATTTCTAGGACTCAGGTAAATATCAGGACCATCAGCTGCAGGTTTCAAAAGATCTTAGACTTAGGTCCTAAAAGTTCTGGACTGAAATCTCAAAATTCAACAAAAAGGTATCAAGACCCAAAATGATTGATTAAATATGTTATTTTATATTTGTATGCTATACATTAGATACCGTTATCGTTAGATAATCACACACACACTCACACATATACACACACACATCAATCTATCGACCTGGCAAGACCTATTTTAGCACTAAGAATTAAGGCTCTAAAATTAATCATGCATGTGACCTTGGACAAATGATAAACCTCTCTAGGCCCCATTTCCGTTAAATGCATAATGAGAAGGCTGGACTAGATCAATGGTTCTCAAACTTTGCTGCACATTAGAATCAACTGGGGAGTTTTTAAAACTCTTGATGGGCTGGCTGCACCCCAGACCAATTTCATCAGAATCTCTGAAGGTGGGACTGAGTTTCATAGGTTCTAAATCACCCCAGGTAATTCCAGTGAGCAGCCTTCAGTGACAACTACTGGGCTAGGGGACCTCAAGGGTTCCTTCCTGTTCTAGAAATTGGGAATCTTGAGATCGAAAAAGGTGAGATGACCCTCTCCTGGGATTAAAATTTCTATCCCTCATGTGTAGTGTATCCTTATCGACCTACTTGAACTAAATTGCCTAGGCACTGAAAATCAGCACATTTTTATGCCCAAACTGCTCCCCAGAAATGCCAGGGCGGGGAGACTGGCTGCTCATAACACTGAGTAAAAGGACACAGACTTGGCTTCTGGTCAGAGGCTCACACCTCACTCCCAAGGGTGTGTGTGCCACAAGGCTGTGGCAGAGTTGTTCTGTTCCTGTGATTTTGCCAAACCTCCCTTCCCCTACCCTCCTCTTTCTAATCTAAAGTCATTATCTACCGCTGCCATGAAAGGAGCTTCTTGAACTTGCCCTTGACAAACCGGATGGTTAACTTAACTGATCTGAATTGGTAAGGACAAGGGGATCATACTTAACATGCTCTCATGGTACTGTGCTTCGAACAACCTGCCATCCCTTCCCCACCACGTCTAATGTAAGAGGCTCTGAAAGGGCATGGGGGTGGAGAGCAGGGCCCAGGGGCCCGATTTATTGAGAGCTGTCTATGTGCCAGGCATTTTATTTACATTGTCTCCCTTCATCCTATAATGTTGGAATTTTACAATGGAGGAAAACTGGGATTCCAAGAGGTGACCTGAGTTACCTAAGGCACCTCTGGTCAGTCAGTGGAAAAGCCTAAATCTGAGCCAGGTGTAAGTGAGCTAAACTCCACTCTGCTGAGTGCACAGTGAATGAGGAGCAGATGGAGCAAGGACAGAGGTGGCGAGAGAGCTCACTTATATCTTTCCACTTACATTTTAATGAGGAAGCAGAACAGGATATCCAGAGGCTCAGAGAGAGTACAGGCAACTGTGACCCAGTTCAGGGAAAAGGTCCAGGACTCACTTAAAGAAAGGAGCAGGCCTTTCAGTGAATCCCCTCCTTTTTCCTTCACACTCCATCTCATCACAACTCAAAGCTTGGAGAACTTTGCAAAATAAAGCACACTGCCCCCTCCTTCCACCTACCCTTTTATAGTCAGACTACAATCCTTATTCCAAAAATAAATCAGCCTGATGAGAGGCCAGAAAAAGGAAAGCTTAATAGTTTTATCCTTTCATTATTTAGTTATGGGACCTTAGTTGGACAGATTTATTATCACGTTTTTACAAATTCCCCTGCAAATAAATAATTCTAGGATATGCCCAAATTACTCTGGCCTCTTGACCCAACACGTTTTTGTAATTACTTGGCACTCCAACTGTACGCTACTTAAATTAGGTAACAGTCACCAAGTTATTTTTAGGCCATAGCAACTCACACACACACACACACTCACTCACTCTAACCTGCTTGTTATTTGTACTCCTTCGGTAGAGGAGCCAAAATTGCCTTTTTATTGGTACCATCATTTCTGTTGAACCAACAGCAATAATAATATTAAGCTACCTTGAGTAGTTACCAGATACATATGAGGAACTGTTCTAGACACTTTGCACACATTGCTTCATTTAATTCCTAAACTAACACTATGAGCTAGCTACTGTTGCATCCTCTTTTTGTAAATGAGGATATTAAGGAAGTAAGGGATTAAGCAATTTGCCCAAGGGCACATAGTTAGTAAGAGGAGAACAGAGACCAGAACTCAGACAGACTGGATCCAAAGTCCTGCCTGAATTTCTCCACCATTTTCTACAAGGTTAACGTTTGCCATGTTTGAACAGTGGCCCAGAAGAACAACAGTAAGTTTGTGAATATAGACATGGCTTTGTTTCACATATCTTAAAAAATCTCATAACATCCCTGAGAGAAAAGAGAAAACTTGTGTTTCCCCCCACAAAACAAAGCAGAAACAGAAAGAACGTTTTCACAGGGTCTCTGATTTCTGAGCATAGTCATTCACTTTGTCATCAAACTCAATATGGCCTACATGTGTTTACTTCAGGATCCCTTTTGATGACGGAAAAATGTGCAGTGTGTGGTGCTTATTTCTCAGGAGTTGTGATGGAAAGTTTGATAGTATAAAAACTCAACTCCCTATGTTATCAAATTTTCCCTATGTGTCAGCCTCCTGAAGCGATTCTCTCTCCTCCCCCTGCTCCTCAGTAAGTGCCTCTGGTAACAGAGGCCAGCCCGTGAGAGACTGAAGCAGTCAGCCAGTCTTTCTTTTATGACAGCACAGAGTGAGTACAGGCATGCGCCATGACATATTCACATGGAAGGGGGAGTTATGGACCCCTAAGAAGGCACCTAGAGCCCTCCCACTTGGAGGGCGAGATCCTTCTCCATAGACCTGATAGCTAGCTAGTCAAAGTAGAATCCTAAGTTTGAAAAACTCTCAAAAATGAGTAATTGACAACTGAAGCATTTAGGAATGAAAATGTTGTCTCTACTATACTCTAAAATATTACCAGCCTTATTAACTTTAAAACACTGTCTAACATGAAACATTTAAATAAATTGAAACGTCATCTATACTATAAAATATTTCAACAAGCAAAAAAGGAAGAGAAAGCACATAGGGAAAATATTAGTAATTGTTTAATATTATTATCTTATTGTTTAATCTGGGTGATAGGTATATGGGTGCCCATTATAGTCTTTTCTACTTTTCTAGATATTTGAAAATTTTTAGAATAAAATTTTTAAAGGCGTAGATGATCTTTAAGGAGGAGACAGCAGGAGACTTTCCTTTCCTAGATAGGTAAATGACAAATTATTTCCCTGAACCCAGCCTTGCTGAAAAGAAAGGGAGCCTTATAAACATCATAGTAAAGATGGTAGCTGTCATCATAGAAGGCCCAGAATTGTCTAGCCTTCTTATTTAGTTTGGTCAGGAGTCAATTTTGGTTAAAAATCAACTTTGGGTAAAACAGATTTTAATTCTTTCAACGACTTTGCAAATCCCTAGATATTTATGTATTTGAATCATTTTTGTCAGGTTGAGTAGAAGCGAACGTCTGATGCCATTTATTCTGCAGAAGATGAGAATAGAATATGGATTCAGACATAGGTCACAACAGCGAGGGGACTGTAAATTAGAACAGTAACTTAATCCCAGGGGCCTCTGCGCCTCTGATCAGTTTCTTCCCAACCTGACACAGCATTACTAAAACAGTAACTGAGCAGCCGCTCTACTTGACAGGCAGCACCAAAAATGGAGAACGTGGCATTGAAACAGGGGGACTTACAACTTGGACAAGGAGGGTAGCAACCAGTGTTTACAAACATAAACCACAGAATCAGATGGGCCAGCCATAAATTACCTGAGATTGTACTGAAATCTCTGAAAATACATTAATGAGGCCTTAGAAGTTTCTGCCTTCAATTCTAACTATCCCCACCACCATATCTTCCCTGCAAAAATCATTCACTCCAAAATGGTACCACTACCACTCTTGCTAAAATAAAACCTTACATCACCAAGGGAGGGATTTACTAAAATAAACCCCAGCAGAGAAGCCAGACCAAAATGGTCTGCTTGACCCACTCAAGAACCTGGGAGAAGTTTCTGGTCATGCCTTCTGAGAGATCCCCACCCCATTATTCACCTCTTTGGTGAATAATAGTTTACGCAGATGAAAGGGTAGCTAGGGGCATTCTAATACCGATCTCTTTCCCATCTTGGTCCCAATTTTAGGCCATTTCCCCAAAAGGACCAAAATAATAAGCACGATAATAATCAAGAAGGTAGATTACAGACCCTTTTGCTCCTCAACTACATATTTTCAACCAAATTCCCAGATATTTGAAGAAAAAGCCCCAAAAGCTACAAACAATCCAACCTCTACCACGAGCGCGTCTTCCAGGTCGACCGCCGCTGTGTCTCACCAACACGAAAATGACGAGCCCTCACGGTGGCCTCCCAGGGCGCCCAGTGGTGAGGTCAGCAGCATGTCCAGCCCCGCCCCATTGAGGCAATCTTACTCACTGACACTGAGGAACAAGCCCAGGCTGCCCAGACTCTCAGCTGCATCCACAGGAAAGGGGGAGAGGAACCCCACTTTCTTCAGTAGGATCCAGGAGATTCATTTCTCAGTGATTGACAGGCCGCTCCCATACACAACAATGCCCACTGCAAAATAGAGGGTAGGATCTACTGCTCTTCCTAACCACCCTCATGTTCAAGTCCAGGGTCATCTTAATTTGCATTGTTTGATGCCTGTCCTCATATCATGCAGACACAAAAGGCCCCCTTTTTCTCAACAATATCTCTATATGAGCAAAGAGATAACCATCAAGACCACTGGCTGCTGCCTCTGTTTGCTCCTAAGACAAATACTACAAATGGGAAATTTGTAGATTGTATTGTCTCAGCCAAAAAAGATGAGATAAGCCAAGATCACAGTGAGAGAACACTAGCTAGGTAAACCTACTGGGAATCACTCAAAGTCAACCACACAAGAATATAAAGCAATCAAATACAGAGCTACACAGAACTCTGAACATATCTGTAACCCCAAGAAAACCCATCAACAACAACAAAAAATGCCTGGGAGCTGCTAGAACTCTCTGAATACGACCTCCATGATGTCCTCCTTCCCAACGGAGCCCAGTGACCTTAGGGAAAGTGGTGCCTTTGTGGTAGTTAAGTCCAGTGAAAACAGGCTTGAGAAGAGACGTGGAGGATGGGAAGGGGAATTATATTAAAGGAATTTAGAACCACATTTCCAAGAATACAACCTAACAAAAGGCAGAATGCATCACTGGGAAGACAAGAAGGAGAATGGCAGAGATGTCTGCTCACCCCAATGGCCTGTTGCAATTTAAATGTGCAAGGTGTTCAAAGGAACCCAGCGACACCTTTGGTCAACACACTTCAGGAGAATGGCTGGTGATGTGGCCCAGAATGTGTACCTTGGCTCAAAATGCAAAAGAAGAAAGAAGATGACAATCTCTCACTGCCACCACCACCGGACAGAAGACACCAAAGAAGAAGAGTGATGTACCGTGCCCCCAGAGAGCAGTATCTGAGAGCAAAGAGGTACAACTGATGGACATGAGATGAGGGCCCCCCTGCTAGGTTAGGCAACAACGTGTGGGTAATTAATTCTTCCTCCCAGGGCTCAGCAACACTTATCTAAGAGTCATTCTGTACCCAATATTCTGGGGTAAGTGACCCACCACCCTATCTTGGGGGGATCTACGTTGCCAAAGGTTGTCAGGTGAGGCCAGAAGGAACAATGCATTGGGAAGTATTTCATAAAAATGACTCTGTCCCCTTGGAGCTTTGGCAAAGGATGGATGTTTTTGGTGAATTTACACTTTCTGTGGGGCCTTACAATATGGATCTCTGACCTTCGTGAAGTTCACTTTATAAACCATTTAAAATCCAAGCTGATGAGAGAAGTGAGAAAGAGGAAGAATTTCCCACAAAAAGAACTGGTACCTGGAGGCTTACTCGTAGTTCACCACAGTTGCCGCTTCCTCTGTTCCATCAACTTTGGTTAAGTCTGAGAGACAGTAACTTTCCAACTAGCTATTGAATGGAGTAGAGCTACTAGACCAAGCATGACATGAGATACCAGCTGGTGTTATAAAGCCCCTTTTTAGAAAGATGAGAAAATAGTTTCAGAGAGGTGAAATGACTTGCACAATGCAAATTAGAAGGTGCATCAAGACTAGAACCCAAATCTTCTGGCTTCCAGTTCAAGGTTGCTGGGTTTCTCTCACTATACCAAAATAATTAAGTAAGGGCATGGAAGGAAAGACAAAAAGAGGAAAGTCTACTTTAGTCTTTTGTAGCCAGGATAAGGAGAATGCTGGTACTTCTAAGAGAAAACCCAAAGCGACCCCAGGCTAGTCAGGACTGTGCTTGGGAAGGGAGCAGGGGCATTACCTTTCAACACCAGAGGTTCTTTGCCTTCTCTCTTCAGGGACTCGAGGACTATGTGAAGTGGCTGGGAGGGCATCACTCGGCTCGGCTCATTGGTATTCTCATCATAAACTATAATTTCTTTGGAAAAGATCCTCTTGAAAGAGTCCTTGCCTTCCCTACAGGAAATCAAGTCTAAGACAGTGATCTTGCCCTGTTGCAGTCTCCGCCGGCTGATCTTATCTGCACAGTTAATGTGGACAGCTCCTTGGATGTGACTCTTGTTGTACTCCATGAAGGGCCTGCAGTCAATGATGACAGGGCCCTGGCTTGGCAGGTGACTCTTGCTGCATTTGGTCATCTTCTTCGCCAAGTCATTGGGGTAGATTATTTTGATGCTGGCTAGCTGCTTGGGGGTTCCTGACACAGGGCTGCCCACCCCACCTGATGGACTTAAAGAGCCTGCATTCTCATTGTTGTTGACCATCTGGTTGGCAGGGCAGGTGGTAGAGGTTCCGATGGCGGTGGTGGCGGTGCCAGCGGCAATGGCTTGGGTTTGGGTCTGATTGTCCTTGTCGTAGGTTGCCACAGTGCAGCAGCTGGCACTGCTGCATCCACAATTCAGGGAGCGGGCAGAGCCGCTGGATGAGGGCATATACGTCAGATTCGCAGCCTTTAGGGACACAACGGTGGTGGCGATGACAGGAGAGTGGCTGTTACTGCCTGGGGCGGCAGAGCCAAGGTAGCTAGAGTCTAAACAAAGGTTGAGATCCTGAGGTCGGACGGGCCTAGACAGTGCCACTACTACCCTGTCGTCTAAGGGAGACGGAGGCATGAGGAGGCTGAAAACTGGCAATTCAAGAAGAACTCAAGACAGTCTGTAAAGAAGGGGAGGGGGAAAGAAAGAATAAAGTCACGTGACACAAAAGGCAGTCTAATCCAATCCCTAGGAAAGGCCTTTGCATCCCTCTGAGCAAAGTCGTCCTAAGTGCCCTTTCTCATGACGTGTGCAAAGCCTGAAGCTCATTTTTCCAGATTCAAAGAGGATGTAAACCTGAGGCCACCCATCTATGTGGTTGCTAAGTCCAAGGTTAAATGCATAGTCTATGCAAATATTGACGAACAACGTTTCATGGACCTACATCAAAGTTCAGCCTTAGAGAAGCTAAAAACACAAAGAATTAGAAAAGCTGAAGACAATACGGAAGGCTCTTAAGAGGCATCTGTTCTGGGCCTCATCTCCTGGGCAGAAGTATACTGCAACCATCTGAGAAAGACCCATTTGTCCACCCTTGCATACTCTCCGTTTAACTCCTTCACCCACTGCAAAGGCAGAGGAATGACCAAGAGTGCTGGCATGGCTCACAGAAATACACAGCAGCTAAATATACATCAGGGGTGGATGTCAACTTTCTGCAAATCAGAATGAAAGTATCCCCTAAGCGAATCTCTTTAACTAGGAGCTATTCTTGTTTTCCATTCTACCGACTCCTTTGAAAAGCATAGTCATATTAAAACCTCCCATGTTTCCTATTAGGCTCTTATAAATTAATCTACAGTTCCCCTTTCATTACAAACTGGTGTCCTAAAACAAAGCCTCAAGTCAAGGAGCCAGGTCTGGAAACCCCAACCCTGGCAGATCCATCACCCTTAGTTCCCTGGCTCTTCTCGCCCCCCCCCCCCCCCCCCCCCCCCCACCTCCTGCCTTTAAGGAAAGGACCACTTCGACTCTCCCCCCTTCTCCATTTCTCTAGTGGCATAGACTATGCAGCCTAGAGCTTCTCACAACGGGAAGCAGCCACCGTGCATAATATTTCAATCCCACACAGATATCCCCCCTCTTACAAGCGGATGGGTTCCATAAAGAAGACTTCTCAATTAGCCCGTCCCTGTTAAAGGGGGCAGGGAAGCGTTGCCCACAGGGTCTACCTCCTGCCTCATGAGAGAGCGCCTGCAAAGAGACAATTCCTTCCTCCCTGTAGGCACAGGGGCACTCTACAACCCGCCCCCTGGCTCCTGTCCTATTAGACATGCACACAGAAAAGAAACCAAACCCCATGCAAGAGTCGCTCACCTAAAAGAACTTTAAGAGATGTCTGGAAAAATGTCATCTATCACCCGTCTACACGCGACCGTCACCATTGTCTGACATAGAGCCAAAGTGTCACGGGCAGAATCCACACACAGGCGCGCGCACACACGCACACCCAGAGGGGCACGCACCCATCGCGTCCCCAGATCCCCACCGACTCAGGTTTCTCTCACCCACCTTTAGATGGGAGCGAAGGGTCCAATCCCTTCCCTCCTTCCCTTCCTCCTTTCCTCCTTCCCTTGCGTAGTATTTTTTGAAGAGCAAGTACTATTCCAGAAGCTATAACTGTTTCCCAGCTGGACCAAGCGGTGAAGTCTTTGCTATTGTGTTACCTGGTAGGGTACGTCCCAGGATCAACAGTCGTTTTCCTTGGAGAGGGACGCAAAAGCGTGTTCACGGAGACACAAGCTGGGACCCCCACTTCCACACGGCGTGCGCGGCTCACACACAGACACACACACACGCACGGAGTGTGTAACGAGATCTGCATCCCTGCAGTAGAGGGTCGGGCGTATATATTGCCCGTGAAACCATCCAGACTGGCCCAGGAAACCTTTCAGAGAAATACTGAGCTATCCCACCCCTCAGTAGTCCTCCTTCCACCTCCAGACAGGGGCTGGAAAGAAAATTAAGTGGTTAGAGAATGCTCCTTCCCCACTCCTGGGGCACTTAACATCCCCCTTCGCAACATAGCGCACTAACAAGCCCCAGGCATTTAAAACTGCCGCAAAGGATCCCAACGAACCTCATTTTTCTTCGTCCCAAATCCAAATAGACTGCAGAGAAAGTACACGCACAGGGCAGCGTGAGCCAACAGTCTGAACCCTGTAACCTCACCTGCTGTGGCTCCCCCGTAAGCATCGCAACACACACACACACACACACACTCACAGTCACTCCGCCTTACACTCTCCGACTCTCAAAAGTAGTCGCAGTGACTTCTACTTACTTCATAAATAAGTGTAGCCCTCCACCATTTGGCGCTCCGCTTCAGCTATGGATTCGCGCATTCAGCCCCCATTCACTTGGCTTCATTGATCTCCAGCAGCAACATAGTTACTTTCTCTTTTGCTACACTGTAAATGTAAGGTTCTGAGGGGGCGGGCCGGCTGCCGACCGACGGTGCGCTGGACCAATGGGAATCCGGAGAAAGCTGACCGCTACCTCACAGCAGCCCACGGCCAATGGGCAGCAGGAGGGGGAGGAGCCGGGGGCGTGGCCTCGTCTCTTTAAGGAGGGTTTATCCGACGCCGCTTTGGATCCTCAGTGTTATAACACGGGAGGTGATGTCATTGGCAACCAATCAAAAACTTAAAAGGGCCAGCCGGGGCCCGCGCGGAGCAGCTGCTCTCTATTTACATGTAAACCGAACCGGCAGGATGCAGTTAACCCTTTCCGGGGCTGAATTGTCAATGGGCTGGACTCGCCGCTCTGGCTGAAAATGGCTTTGCCCACTTGACGGGACCCTCCTACCTTCCCTCCCCCGGGGACAGACCACGCTACTCTTTATTTTTCCTTCTTACTCTGGACGGATGATCAAAAGTGTCGGGGTAACTTTCTAAAGGCAGGACACGACGAGAATAATCATTGTCCCCAGTAGGAAAACTGGGTTCTCCGAGTCGCTCGAGGTGACAAACTGTAACCCAAGATTCGCGGACGTCGGTGAGCCGCCTGCGCTGGGACAGACGTGAGCGCACAGCCAGGGGCGTCGCTTCTTCTCCGGCCCGCGGCCCCGGGCCACGCGCAGGGGGTCCGGGCTCCGGCGCAGCTGGCGAGCGCGCTGGCGGTCCCTGGGCGGGGAGGCTCTCCCAGCCCCGCCGCGGCCCGCGTCCTCGGGACCGCCCTGCTCGGCCCCGCGCCGCCGGGAAGCGGCGGCCGCCCGCCCGCAGATGTCGCTGCCCCTCTGGCTGCCTTGCTGCTACCCGGCGCGGCGCCCTCTGGCTCTCCTACATCTGCGCCCCGGTCACGCCCCCGCTTTCCCCGCCGGCTTCCCGGGGCTCGACCTGGAGCACGAAGGCAGCGCTGCCGCGGAGGGCTGCTCGGAGGCGGCGGTCGGGGCCCAGGCCTGAAGCTACAGGGGGCGCACCCCGAGCGGCCGCAAGGGCTCCAGCCCACGGGGCGGGACGTCCTGGGGTTTGCTGCGCGCTCGCCACGCCCCGGGGCCCGGCCTCTGCCAGCCCGCGCCCCAGCTCCCATCTGGCGCGCAGGGTCCCGGCGCCGCATCCGCTGTTCCACGTAGAGCTGCGCGCCCGGGCAGTGGCCCGCCACCCCGCAGGGCCCCCGGCGAGCGAGGACGGTCAGCCCCGCGCTTCTGGAACAGCCGCGGCTGCAGGAAGGAGCCGAGCTGAGCGTAAATAACCAGGAGTGTGGCCGGCGGAGCGTGGAGGGGGCGGCCCCGCCCCTCTGGGTTCTCCAGCCTCGCGCTGTCTGCCGAGTCGCTGGCGGGGCGCGCATCGAGGAGAGTGCGGGGCGAGGCCAGCCGGCCTGCGCTTGGTCAGGAAAACTTCGGGACTGCGGGAAAGTTGTCTTGGGGTACGAAAGGGAGTGGAGAAGCCGAGATGAACTTCGGACAGTGCGCATCCAAGAACCCTAAGGAAACACAGTAGAGCTTTTCCCTTTTCCCCCTCTCCTGTCTCAGAGAGACAGGGGCGAAAGAGGGCAATCATTCCAGTGGGGTAATACATAACGAGCACTATAGAATATTTGGCTATGATTTTTCTCTCTTACCAGATTGAAGGTGTTTAGAGACACACTTCAGGCTCCAGGCCTAATAAGTCAGCTAAGCGACAGCGACATATTCGTGTAATTGCTCTAAGTGCTGATCTGAAATCAGAAGATGCCAAACCATGGCCGACAGGCCCGCTATGCTCAATACGCTATTAGGAGAAACCCCCTTGGGTACCTCTCAGGAAAAAGAAATATATACATATAATTTTTTAAAATAATTTTCACATATGTGCATACACATACACAGTCCAACTTTCACGTCAGTGTTTCAACATGCGGTAAATACATACAATCATCTTAAACAGAACAGGGCTTTGTGTAGCCTCCTCTGCGCTCACACACCAACACACATACACGTGCATCCCTTTAATGATAACTAATGAGTGATTAGGGCACACCATTTGATCTTTACACCCTTGTGGATCCCCAGGTCCTAGCCAAGAAAGATGGGCTCTGGGTAATTTCCATAAAAATCAGGAAAGAACTTCCCAGAGGGTCTACCCTGGATCTATTTGGAGCTGAAAGGTTGCAAGCTTGCCTTTCCTTAACCATAGATAATTACTGGAAAAATATTCGTTAACTCAGGGTTGGAGAGTTCTGGATATAGATCCTGATTCTGACTCTCATCTGTTGTGTCTGTTCATCCAGAGGCACTGTGTTCATTTACTTATCCGTCAAATGGTTATTTTACAGAAGAAAAAGGGGAAAGTTCTGGTACAAGTGCTCAGGGGAAAAAAGATTCCCTGCTGATACAAGACATTCAGTAAAGAAAACATTGTCCTTGCTTCAGGAAATGAGGTGTCTTTATTTAAAGGTACTTATGATCCATAAATTATGAATTCATTGTTAATACCTCAATTTCTAAGCCCAAACAAAGTAGGGATTTATACAATTGTAGAAGAGTTCTTAACAGCTTTTCCTACATGGCCCAGAAGGGGAAAGTAACTCTAAAAGAAATGTAACTCATTTAATGAGATGATTATTTTATTATAGTTTCAAACTAGTGAATTGCTGTAATTTAGTTGACTAAGAATCTGAACCATCGAAGCTGAAAAATTGGGAAAGATGGCAAAATGCCTCATCATTTATCAAACCTGAAACATGGAATAAACATGTCATTAACATATACAAAGATGTAATTATTTTCTAAATTAAGCATCTCTAAGTGTATAGTTTAATTCAAATTATAGAGTGGTAGAAAAAAATCAGATTCCAGATGGATATTTGTTTCAAAACACTACTCTTCTAAGCTGCTTTTGTACAAAAAGAGATGATGTTGTTTCTATTTTTTGAGTCATAAATGTGAAAATACTGTCAGAAGTACTGTCCTTAGATTTAAATTTATAATACTGGCCAGCCAATGGCTATGAACCTGATCTGTATACAAATAACTCAGCAAAGCTTTAATGTTCAATTTTAGTCCCAAAGAAATGGCAAAGCGTCTTCACTGTGTTTGAGTGTTCTAACATGATTGTACTGAGCCATATCTTTGTTCCTATGAGCAAACATCGTAAGAAAAATATTATTTCTTTCAGTGCAAAGTGCTGTATATTAAAGCCAAAAGATGAAGAGAACTTAGGCCAACATGTAAGATATAATATGGATAATGTTGAACAAATGTATGAATTAAATGACTTCCTTTATGTGCACTCAGGTGGTTAAGTGTGTGGGATGGTGGCAGAAGGTGGGGACCAGGTAAGAGGCAGGTTTTCAAGACAATCCTCAAGCACGGTCAAGGTGGATTCCTGGAGGTACAGGAATTAAGGCAGAGAAAGGCTTAAAGAAAACAGAAATAATAAATCCCAGGATAGAGGTGGTATTAAATGAAGAAGAAATGGGGAATGAGCTGAGGGATGGGAAAGTGAGGTGGTGAGCAGCAGAGGTCATCGAGACCAGCCTGAAACATCCTGGGACAACTTCTAAGCCTAGAGAAGTGCTGACGGGAAGATCTCCTGAAAGAGCTGGCAGCTGCCATGTTTGGTGGGGTGATGGAAATAGAAGCAGGCCCACCGGCTTATCTTGCCATCCGTGAGTTTGGACGCAGGAGGACAGCAGATCTTTTTCCTTTTGGATTCATGGAAAGGATGCACTTGTGAGTCAGGGAAAGGCTCTGAGCCATGGAAGGTTCTCTATCTCTGTTTCCCAGTGTGGTAGCCACTTGCCACATGTGACTATTAAACTATTCAACTTGCAAGGTGGCAAATCTGAATTGAGATGTGCTGTGAGGTTAAAATACACTCTGGATTTTGAAAACTTCATATAAAAGTGTAGAATGTCTGAACTACTTTTATATCAATTACGTATTGAATTATTTCTATTTTGGAGATGTAGAGTTAAATAAAATATGTTAGGAGAATTAATTTTGCCTGTTTCTTTTTACTTCTCAGAATATGACTATTAGAAAGTTTTAAATGACATGAGCAGCTTGCATCTTTCTGTTGGACAGTGCTGTTCTAACCCTGTAATGGCTCCTTTGGTTTGAGATCACTTTGGTGCCAAAGGCACCAGAACCACAGAATGTTAGACCTGGGAGGGAATTTAGAGCTTATCTAGGCCAGTGGTTTTCAAACTGTGTTAGGATGAGTCACAGGGAGAAGGGACGCCAGTGCAAGTGGGGGTGATTGAGGTGGGAGCAGCCTTGAGCTGGTGGAGCTCTCAGACCACAGTCTCATCCCCACCCTTCCACACTCGAGATAGAAGCAGTTGACTCCTGAGACTCCGAAGAGAGATTTCATTTGAAGAAAGGATTCTGGTTCATTTTTCGTTCTGTTTTGTTTTTGAATTCTGGCCCATCATTTTATTTGTAAGGCAATTTGAGTCCCAGAGAATGGAGATGGCATGGCCAATGTCATGCTTGGCCTCAGGACTTAACCTCAGACCTCATTTCCAAGTCTAGCCTGGCAGGAGAGGAGGTGACTGACTGGTTGGAGGAATTAATAAACTCGCAGTCTCAACCAAGGCAAGCAGATCCCCCTTCAAGCCAGTGAGCTTTTCCTCTCCTTCCGCTCACCCTACACTTGTGACCTCACGGACGCCTACTGCTCTTTATCCAAAGAGAATTCTGTCTGGGCCTGAGCATTGACACAAACTTATTTTCTTTATAAAAATAACAAAAAACTAAATCACTAGCCACAGGTCTCCAGTAACGCCTTGCTCTGCAGTG